>NW_023601212.1:47853618-48243887 GCF_014898055.3 Talpa occidentalis
ATTTCACCAGTCTGTTTTCAGTTCCAGTTGGTGGGGGAGTGTGAAAGCCTCCCCCACCAGGGGGAGTGAGGGTGGGGGATGCCTACCTGGGGGGCCTGCGGGGAGGAAGGGGAAACTCCCCAGTGGGGGTCCTGGGGCTGCAGCAGAGCAAGGACTCTGCAGGCTCCCGTAGAGGCCTCTCTGCAGGGATAGAGGGTGAAAGGGAAACTGAAGTCAGCACCCAGGCCACCCTGCTTGCCCCCCATCAGCCCTGTCACATCTTCCCCTCACTCACCGAAGTGCTCAGTCCTCCTCTGGCTCCTGTCAAGCCACCAGGCAGGTCTTGCCTCCTCCCTTCTGCAGCCAGGTACAAGGGGGATGGTGTCTTGCTGGCAAGGTGGCTCGATGAGAAGAGAGGGTGTGCCAGGCCTGGTGAGAGGAGACCCGTACCACAAGAGAGGGCAGGTGGCCCTGTCATCTAATGAGGTGAGGTCCAGAGGTGATACACACAGCCAAGCAGTACCACAGCCAAGATCCCCTCAACAGAAACCTCCCTGAGACCCCCCCCTCCTCCCCCAGTGCCTGTGCCTCATGCTCACCTGGGGGCCCAGCTTTGGGGGCTGCTGGCCGGAAGGGGGATGGGCGACTCTGGGCAGGCAAGGCCTCTCCCAGCCCACTGGGGTCACAGCCTGGTGGAGGCAGGGCCCCATAAACCATGTCCGGGATTGGCATAGTGGGGGCTGCTGGCTAAGGGCAAAAGAGGAGGTAACTGGTTGTAGGAAATTGGCAATAGGGGCACCAAGTTCAAGACAGAAAATGCCAATGAGTTGAGGAGGCAGCCTCCACCTCTTGGAAGCTCACTACTGCTCATCTCTCAGGCCCAACCCCATAGCACTGGGGGAGCCTGTGTCTGACTCTATTACCCCTCAACAGCTAGGTCCATAGCTAGTGTCTAACTCAATATGGGGTTCAGCACTGAGGAGGCTTCCTGGGATACTGATCAATCAAAGAAATAAAAAAAGAAAGGAATTGTTTCCCTGTTGAAATTTTAATGATCTATAAAACCCAAGCTACAGTGCCTACTCCTCCAGGAAGCCTTCCCTGCCTATCCCCAAACTCTAGGCTTCCCCACCCATGTCCATACTCCAGGCTTACTGGCCTTAGTCCCTCTTTCAGTCCCAGTCTCTATCACTTGGGCCTCAGAGATGAGAAGGAACCCTATTCATGGCAGGACCAGGAGTCACTTACATGGAGCCGGGGCCGGGGCAAAGCTGGGTCGCCCCCATCACCTGCCAGCCTCCGCAGCTTCTCTCCTGGCCCCTCAGGCCCCTCATCTGGCTCCAGCTCTGGTCCATCGAGGCCCACACCCCTCCGCTTCAGTGTCTGTGGGGAGGGAAGACAAGAGAGTGGGATTTCCCCCTTCCTCCCACGGGAACGGTTCTATGAGAGGGGAGAGAGCTCTGTGGGTAGGGCACTGTGCAGGCACCCATTGCTCCAGTCAAGCCCCAATGATTAACCCCCAGTGAGGGGCCTCCCTGGTGGCACAAGGGATTAAGTCTCAGCACTGCAGCATGAGTTTGATCCCTGGCCAGGGAGCTACCCATATGGCGCAGCAGACCTCTCCTGTCTCGCCTGCTGCTCCCCTCAGCAGTGTACTTCAGTCACTCCCCCGTTCTGCTCCACACTGTCTCTGGTGAATCCTTTCACACCCCAGCACCTCTGGCCTAGATACCAGCTCTTGAATGCATAAATAAATAAAATAAATCTTAAAAAAAAAAAAAAAAAAAACAGTGAGTGACAGCCCCTCTTATGAAGCCCCAACTGCGAGTGATAGAGGGACTGTCCGCCCTGTTACCAGAAAGGCAGGGGACTCACCATGGCTGCTGGCACTGTCCTAACACTACTCCTGAATAAGGCTCAAGCACCCCCTTTCTGCCCCCAAGCACAGCTGGGCGCTGAGAATACTGAGCTACCTTCCCCAGGAGCCATCCTGGGTGGTAGATATGGGGCTGAACCAGCTAGTGCAGGGGCTGCTTCTGCCTCTCTCCCAAGGATGCTTTGGTCCAGACGAACACTCCTGGATCTCGGTGAGCTCTACATGCTTTTATTCTCTATCTATGTGTGTCTCTTTATCTCTGTGTTTACCTGTCTCTCCCTCTATATCCCCTCCCCCCATTAATCACAGCAGGGATTTAAAAGCACACTCCCTGGAGATGGACAGATCTAGGTGCACATTCTGCTTCCACCACATGTGTGCTGTATGACCTTCACAGATGGCGAGGACTCCTCTTGCCTCAAGTCCCTCTTCTTGTAGAAGCAGGTGACAGCCTACTCGTCAAATGGGTGACAGGCTTAAATGGGATGATGTGTGAAGGAATGGAGCCTGCCATGCACAGTGGTTTTTATTTCTGCTGTCCAGATGGCTGCCCTAGAAGGGACCCTCATTACTCCAGACCTGGTTTTTACTGGCAGCAAAGCCAGATCTCAACCCTTGTCTTTTATGCAAACCAAGTCTCTAGGCTCTGACTAAGCAGTAAATGTCAGGCTACATGAACCAGGAAGGGAGCCCAGGGGTACCTCCAGGATGTCGGTGTTGGTGCGGCTCTCGTGGGGCTCACTGTACTCTGTGTACTTCAGGAGCACGCGGTCCATGTCTGTGCTGGCATACTGGAAAAGCCGATTGGCACTGTTGAAGATGATGAGGGCTATCTCACAGTCACAGAGCACACTCAGCTCATAGGCCTTCTTCATCAGCCCAAACTTCCGCTTGGTAAATGTCACCTAGACCGAGGACCCACAGGCAGGGAAAAAGAAGGCAAAGATTTGTGGTGGTGTGGGGGAGATGAAGGGGCCTCACATTCCTCAGGATTCTAGTCTTTGGGTGTGCTGTTCTTTATGGTTGTATTCTCCTTCTCACTTCTCAACCTGGTAAACTCCTATTGATGCCTCCAAACCCAGCCCCAATACCCTCTCCTTTGGAAAGTTTTCTTTGATGTCCCAGGAAGAGGCCACACTCCTTCACTGAGCTTTGCCCATTCATGTCTCCCTCTGAAGAAGCCCTCTGACTTGGGTGTGATTGTTTCTATGTCTCTTAAGCCTTAAACGCCAGGCTTCAGGGGAAGAAATAAACAAAGCATCATGAAAATGAAAGATGCTATATCTCTAACTCCTGACATTGCATCCAGGCTGCAAATTCCCTTGCAGCTCCCCACAAATGACCAGGCTTTTACATAGCCTGTGTTCTGTATTGGGAACACCTTCCCCACAACCTGCTGTTCCACCAGGTGAACTCACCTGCCGATTCCTTTGGTCCAGAATGCGAGAGATTTGAATTTTTTTCCTCCCCATCCTCCCAGGCTGGGTGGCGACCTTGATCTAGTGGAGAAGAGGTTAGGGTGGGTGGGTGGTGAGTGGGACCAGGCACCCAGCCTCTCTCTTGTCCCCTGCCTGCCCCTGCCAGGCACTGAGAAGGAGATGGGAAATTAAGACAGGCTGGGTCACAGCCCCACTCAACCAACCCAGGATGCAACAGATGCTCAATGAATATTTTCAAACCAGTTCCACAAAAGAGAGCTGGCCAAGGGCAAAGACGCAGGTAAAGATTCCCCCACCCCAACCTTGAAAACAAAACGAGCTGGTAGCTGTGGGACCTCAGGTGTGCTTGACCTTCTGGGCCTCCCTGTATGTTTAGTGGGGTTAATAGTGCTGTGCACTGTCCAATGATATCAAAGATAAAATGAAATAACCCATTCAAGACATTCAGATCTTCCCAGGACACAGCAGATGCCACATATGTGCTGCTGTTACAAACACTGGTGACAGCCTAAAAACCACAAGCAGGCCAGGTCAGGGGGGCATCTGAAGTCCACACCAGATGGTGCTCAGCAAACATTAGTGGATTGAATTGGGAATCCTGAGCCACTGAAGCTGAGCCTTGTCCACACAGCAGACACCTTCAATCCATAGCAGCCCCAATGAGCAAGATCAAAAGCCGTAATTATTAGAAAATATATGTCAAAAACAACATTGAGATTGGAAAAAAGACTCAAAGGAAATGATGATGGTGGAAATTGTGTGTGTTTTTTTCCCCTTTAAAAAAATTTCAGGGCCACCCTGGTGGCGCAAGGGGTTAAGACACAACCTATGAAGCTATGTGCAGCCACTGCAGCACAAGTTCAATCTCCAGCCTGGGAGCTACCCACATGGCACAGCCGACCTCTCCTGCCTCGCCCGCTGCTCCCCTCAGAAGTGTATTTCAGTAAATCCACCTGTTCTCTTCGCCACTCTGTCTCTGGTGAATCGTCTTACCCCCCGTACCTCTGGCCTATACCCCAGTTCTTATATGCATAAATAAATCAGTCTTTAAAAAAAAATAAGTTCAAATACAATTCATATAAAATTAACCATTTAAAGTGAACAATTCAGGGCCTCCCCTGGTGGTGCAGCGGTTGAGCGCTGGACTGAGAAGCTGCCCGCAGCCTCTGCAATGCCGGTTCGATCCCCGGCCACCGGTGAGGGTCCCACATGGCGTGACAGACCTCTCCTGCCGCCTGCTGCTCCCCTCAACAGTGTACTTCAGTCAGTCTGCCTGTTCTGTTCCCCGTTCTGTCTCTGGGGAATCCTCTCACCCTCCACTCCTCTGGCCTGTGTCCCAGTTCTTGTATGCATAAATAAATCTTTTAAAAAAATAAAGTGAACAATTCAGTTGCATTTGAATTCACCATCCCTCTCTAGTTTTAGAATATCCCATCCCCCCAGATGACCCCATCTCCCTTACCCTACCCCACACAACCACCAATCGGCCTTCTGTCTCTGTGAATTTGCCTACTCTGGATGTTTCATATAAATGGATTACTTACTATGTTGACTTTTCGCCCCTAGTGATTACAAATTATTTTAATTAAAAAATAGATTAAAATAAGAGATTAAAATTATTTTTAATAAAAAAAATTTTTTAAGAATAGCAAAATAGGGTCTCCCAGGCAATACAGGGGTTGGAGCCTCAGCACTATCAAGTGATCACCAGCCACTGTGGCATGAGTTCAATCCCCAGCCAGGGAGCTGACCCACATGGCACAGCAGACCTCTCCTGTCTCACCCACTGCTCCCCTCAGCAGTGTATTTTGGTGGATCCACCTGTTCTGCTCCCCATTCTGTCTCTGGTGAGTCCTCTCACCTCCCCTGTGCCTCTGTCCTACATCCCAGTTCTTGTATGCATAAATAAATAAATCTTTTAAAAAGTAGAATAAAATTAATATATTAAAAATAATAACAAAGAATAGCAAAAGAGCAGAATCCCAGCCTGCCCACTTCCCAGAAGAAGGAGGTAGGGATGGCCTGGAAAAGCCTCAGGTTTGGAGTCCTCAGATGGGGGTTTGGGCCCAGCGTGTCTTGGAAAAAATGCCGGGCCCTCCTCATAAAGATCTGGGATCTCCTTGATGGGGACCCCAAGCAGCTTGGGGGCCACAAGAAGCAGAATATTGGGGTCTGGGCCTTACCCACAACCCCTACCACCAATACAGTCCTCCTGACAAATTCCATCTTGTCCAGCACCTAATGTCCATCTTTTTTTTTTTTTTAAAGATTTATTTATTTATTTATACAAGCACTGGGTACAGTCAGAAGCGAGGAAGGGTGAGAGAATTCATCAGAGCCAGAGCGGGGAACAGAACAGGCAGAGTGATGAAATACACTGCTGAGGGGAGCAGCGGGCACGGCAGGAGGTGTCTGTCGCACCATGTGGGACCCTCGCTGGCAGCCAGGGATGAACCAGCACTGCAAAGGTTGCGGGCAGCTTCACAGCCCAGCGCTCAACCGCTGCGCCACCAGGGGAGGCCCTAATGTCCATCTTGTCCAGCACCTAACCCACTGTATAGATGCCTGAGACCCTAAGAGGATGGGCCGCCCTACCCACTTTATTACCACACTGGACCTTATAGCCCCTCCCAAGTCACAGGTGACTTTAGCTTCAGGTGAACAGCCTGCCAGAGTCAGGGGTGCCCACTCTTGAGCCCTAGCCAGCCCCTGGCCCACTGGATGGTCCTCAGTCAGAAAGGTCTCTCCCTAAGGCTTTAGTTTGCTGTTTTGCAAATGGGGTGAGTATGAAATGCAGAGCACACAGTACAAGGCCTGTGAATGAACTCTAAGGAAGTATAAGGAAATCTAGAGCCATCTCTGGGAGGAGTCATATCTGCTTCCCAGACCTCAGCACAAGGAGTCTGGGCAGGATTCTCCATGGTCTCAGAATCCCAGGATCCAGCAATGTGCAATACCCTAGCAGCCTTTGGCCCACTATGTGATCCCAGGCACACACTTCACCCTCTCTGGCCTAGGTCTCTGAGCTGTCACAACTATGCAGAGCTCCAGCTAGAGAAGCCCCAGCCCTGGCCCCCCAGGTCCAGCTTAACTTGCTAAATTTAACATCCAGGGCTAATTTTAATCCCCAGCTGGAATCAGGAGTGTTCCCACGGCTGGGATGTGTTGCCCTTGCCCTCATGGGTCCCCGGGGATGGGAGGGGGGCACTGGCCCCAGAGGTCCCAGTGCCAAGATGACTCCGGAAATGCCCCCACGCCTAGAGTCCCATGGGAACATAGGCTTGGACTCAAGTGTCTGCACTGGAAGAATGACTTGGGCCCCTTCTCACTATGTACCCATTTTAGACAAGGACAGTCCAGTTAGGGCGGGGTTCACAGGTGTGGGGGGCGGGGAAAGGCAGGGGCTGCTGCTGAGTTGAGACCCAAGAGTCAAGACAGGAAGTGAGTTCCAGGCAGAAGGAATAGCAGGTGTGGGCCTGAGTCTGCAAAAGGGGCAGTAAAGAGGCTGAAGTGAGAAGGGTAGGAGGAGTAACCTCAGAGACAGGGCCATCTGGGTCCTCCGAGCTGTGGGGAGGCCTGTGGGGTTTGGTCTAAGAGGAGTGGGGAGACATGGAAGGGTTTGAGCAAAGAAGGGCCAGAGTTTGACACCTCATTTTCATTGTGGCTGCCACGGGGGCAGGACTATTGGGGGCTGGGGTAGAGATGGCAGGAGGCCAGAGGGGTGGCCAGGCTCATCTGTCTGGATAGAGGTTGAAGCGGAGGGCCTCTCTGTGCTGGGTCTGCCTCACATACTTTGAGTCACTGTTTTCTAAGGTGTATTGGGTCCCCCTGAAGCTACATCATCCCCTGCCTACATCATCTCTTGTGTCAGGCAATGCAGGAGCAGATAGGCTTGTGGAAGGGTTTGCTCATCTGACTCTGATAACCCTGAAACCACCAAACCTTACCCAGGAACCAAAGTGATCTCTGGCTATTGAGGGATCTAGCCAATGCATGGGCCCCTCACGCCCTATGGAGTGCCACTGCCTTCCCTCAGGAGAAAATTCCAGCCCTCAGTTTGGCATTCAAGGTCCCTGCCCCCAGAGAGCCCCCGCTACCTTTCTCTACTTTTCATACATGTTTCTGCCTGGACAGCTCTTTGTCCCTTCTTCACCTGGCCAATTCCTAGTCATACTTCAAAACCCAGCTCAAAAATTTTATTCCTCCAGGAAGCCCTCCCTGCCCTGTCCAGAAAGGACAGGCAGCCTCTGTCCTTTCCCTTCTGACACCCTGGGCATATATATTCAAGTGTGTATATCCAATTGCCTCCCCCAGACTAGAGGCTACTCAAGACTAGACATAGGGGAGACTGGAAAGATTTGATGAATGGACCAGGTCAACAGAGATACTTTTGAAGTTCCCCCAGCTTCCCTCAACAACTTCCTCTCAGACTCCCCCACACACACACTCATGACTCCCTACCCAGAAATACACGCGCATGCAAATCCAGCCACTCAGCATGGACCTGTCTCAGGCCAGGTGTGAAGGGCTAGCCAGGGAGTGCGGAGGCGGAGGGTCCAGGGTGTGCATATATTTGTACTCACATGCAAATCCCCACCGGAGCCGCAGACAGAACCAGTGGCTGTTCTCCAGATGTTGGTGTGCTGGGAACTGCTGGGGGGAAGTGGCGGCACATGTGGCACGAGGGGGAGAGTGAGGTTTGAGGAGGCCTCTGCTGTGTATTTATCCCCACACCCAACATCCAACCTGAAAGCAAAGGGCTTGTGGCATCTGCCCAACACAGATGTAGAAAGATAGACCCATGGACCCAGGAAAGGAGCTGGGAAGAAGGGTCAGGAGAAATCCAAGAGGGCTTCTTGGAAGAGGGAGTATGTAATTGAGTCTTTATAGAGCAACTAAATGGGGACCTAAGCAGATGAACAGGAGGGTGGGCATCTCCACCCCTTTCTTTGAACCTTCGCACTTAGCATTTATTAAGTCTCAACCATGTATCAAACACTGCTAAACTGACTTCAAAAGAAGTAGAAAGTTTGAGTAGGTCAATGAACATACAAGATTAGAAAAGTGATTGACCATTAAAGAGACAAAAGGTCCAGATGGTTTCACAGCTGTTTTCTCAAAACTTAAAGGACAGAAAAGTCCAATGTTTTTCAAATCAATTCAGGCTTTGAAAACGACGGGAGTCACTGTTATGAAACTCTTGCATATCAGAACCTGAGTCCAAAAAGAGAGACATATTGACCACTAAAGGGCTGCTGTCAACCAGAAGACCTCTCCACAGAGGTGATATTGGAGTTGAGATCTTGAGCACAAGAAAGCAATAGTCAAGCAAGAGAAGAGTCAGCCATCAGGAGATCTGGGAAAGGGTATTCAAGATTCAAGGGCAAAGGTCTGAAATGATCAAAGATTGACATTTTTAAAGAATCAAAGAAGACTGTGTGGCTGGAAAGCATAAACAAGGGGATGAAAAGAAGGGGGCAGTGGATCACATAGGTTCTTGTGGGTCACAGTAAAGAGTGCGAGCTTTTCTGCAAGGGCATGAAGAGTTTGTGGGCAGGGAGAGTCAGGCTATGATTTCAGAGTTTAAAATCTCTACATAAACTCTCACAAGTTTCTAGGAGGAGCAGGTTTTAGAAAACCATTCAACATCAACTAAAGGTAAGATGCTCTACCCAGACCAGTGATCCCTCTCCCCAGATTCTACCGGAGAAGAATGGGGCCATGTTTACTCAAGGATGCAGACTAGAATGTTCTCAGCAGCTTTGTTCTTCATAGCTCCAAATTGGAAATGACCAAATAACCTCAATGGGAAAACTGGCAAAAACTTTCTGGTAAGTTCTATGGTAGACAACTATGCAGCACAATAAAGGGTGACTCCATGCTACCGCAAGGGTGAAACTCCAGAACCACATGCCGATTTAAGAAAGCTGTGGGATTCGTTTACATGAAGCTCCAGATCAGGCAAAAAACTCACCTACGGTGATGGGCATCTGCACAGTGGCTACTTAGGGAGGGTGGGTACTGTGACAGGGAAGCAGAGTTCCAGGGGTTGGGGTGTTCTGCTCCCCAGTCTGGGATCTGGTACAAAGGTGAGAGTTTGTACACATGCATTAGCCCTACCCTGATAATTTTGTGGTTTTCCTATGTGATTTATCTCAATGAAAAGATTTAAAAAAAAAAAAAACAAAACTTGTTTCCAGGCCTCCCTGTTGGTGCAAGGGGTTAAGACGCAGCCTCTGAAGCTATCTGCAGCCTCTGCAGCACAAGTTCAATCCCCGGCCAGGGAGATTCCCACATGGTGCAGCAGACCTCTCCTGACTTGCCCGCTGCTCCCCTCAGCAGTGTATTTCAGTCAATCTGCCTGTTCTGTTCCCCACTCTGTCTCTGGTGAATCCTCTCACCCCCCCACACCTCTGGCCTTACCCCAGTTCTTGGATGCATAAGTAAATAAATCTTAAAAAAAAAACAAAAAACTTGTTTCCCCTCGAGCCTCCCTGGTGACGCAGGGGTTAAAGGCTCAGCGCTATCAACCTATCTCCAGCCACTGCAGCATGAGTTGGATGGGGCCAGGGAGCAACCCACATGTCACAGCAGACCTTTCCTGTCTCACCCCTTGTTCCCCTCATAGTGGATTTCAGTCCGCCTGTTCTGCTCCCCGCTCTGTCTCTGGTGAATCCCATTGCCCTCCATGCCTCTGGCCTACACCCAATTCTTGTATGCATAAATAAATAAATAAATAAATACATAAATAAATAAATAAATCTTAAAAAAAACTTGTTCCCCCGCCCCCACTTACAGCTGCTGTGAAAGCAGCATCTGTCTAGGCAGGAGTGAGGTGTCAGGAAAGCCTGGGGCAGGTGTCTAGGCAGAAGATTTAGGGCCTAAACCAGGAGGGATTGTTTGACCACTGAGGGGACTGGATATGCTGGCAGCACATACCCAAGCTGGGGGGATTGGGGTGGGGAGGTGGGGAGCCTAGGGTCCTGGACGTGAGCACAGTGAGACCTGGGGGAGGGGAATAAGGAAGATTTCATGAGTATCATAAATCCTCTATGGTGGTATTTGGGGTCACTAAGTAATCAACAAATACCCCTGTGACCTCAGGCCACAGACTGTTACTTCTTTGGCAAGGCCTCTTAGTACCTAGTAATGGGTATTGGGGGGCTGGAACGAATCCCATTAATCCCTCCCCCCCGCCCCGGACTTATCCTCCTGGGAGGACTCAATTTGCTTACCTGCAAGCAGGGTGAGTACCCTTCTCCCACCATCTGGGAAGGGAGTGGGGGGAATGGTGGTGGAGACTTCCCAGAAGCCAGAGGAAGAAGGGCCAGGCCTCAGAACTGGGGATACTGAGTCAGTGTGCAATCTTGCACCACCACAGCAACACTGCACCTCACTTCCTCCCCCAAAAAAGGGATCCAGATCTTTACAGTGAGAGTTTGAGAGAAAAGATCAGGAATAAGTCAAGTTCCCCTTCTGGGCTCCCAGTGGGGCTTTAATGGGGGGACAAGTGGCAGAGTTACCCTGCCAAACCCCTAAGCCCAAGGCCACAGCTCTGCCCAGGCCACCAGGAATGGAGGGGAGGAAAGGGGAAGTGAGAGGCAGGTGGGTGGCAGTGGGAGGAGGGGAGGTGAGGACCCGCGGGACCAACCAAGCGGGGAGGGGGCGCTTCTGGGTGTGCAGTGAATCAGGCAGGCAGCCCCGCCTCACGCAACCCCAGAGGTGGTTTCATCACCTGCTCCCCAAGTACCTCATTACGGGAGACAGGAAGAGCCCCTTGGAAAGCCGGACCCCCCCCCCTTTCCCTCTCTTGAGGGTACCAGCAGTTGGACCCCAGCTGCAGGAGACCCTCCCCCAGCTAGGCCCTGGGATGCCTCCTCCCCCAGGGCTTGGAGAGAAGACACACCAGGTGGGGGGCATGGGGTTGGCCCACACCAAGCGCTCCTGAGCCCAGGAGAAAGGGTGGGCTCCGCAGGGGCTCCCACATGGCTATACTTATTTGAACCTCCCCAAAAGATGGGGAGAGCCAGGGTGCCACCTTGAATCAGGAGGGCTTCGCAGTTGGTGTTCTATACACACTACTTCTTTGCACAGACAGCTTTCAAAGTCATTGCACCCTGATCTTGGGGTCCATTTCTCCTTAGCCCTGAGGTGCCCGGCCCTAAGAGGTGCTCTCAGAGTGAGAGCCCCAGGCAAACCCAGAAAGGAGAGTCTTGGGAATAAGGAGCAGGGAGAAGGACCATAAATATATACACAGATTGGGGATAGGGGTATTCCTCCCACAGGCGACCCCCAAACATTCAGAGTGTCTCAAAAAAAACACAGATGTCTAAAGCACCCAGGGATCCCCCAGATACATTCATCAGCCTCATCCTGGTGTACAAAAGCCCCACAAACAGTCCACAATATATGCAGACCCCACAATCTCTCCAAATACACATATCCCCCAAACTCAGATCACCCACATATGCAGACCCCCAAATATAAACAGACTTCTCCAGGCACACAAATGCCAACCCCCTAATACATGCTGATCCTCCAAATGCAAGCCCCCCAACACAGTTCCCAAGTCTGATCTCCCAAATGCACAGAACCCAAATACATGTAGAAAGCCCCAAACACACCAGCCTCTCAACAATATGCAGACCTCCTACATACAGAGAGAGCTCCTCAAACATATGTAGACTCCCCAAATACAGGCTGGCCCCCCATTACACACAGGCCCCTAGACACAGGTACAGCACCCTCCCTGCTGTGGTATCACCCACCCTCTTGCTCCTTGAGGTAGGGTAGTCAGTACCCCCAGCAGAAAGATGAGGGTTGCCAGGGTCTGAGGGTGAGGTGTGGGGTGAGTATTGGGAGTCACATGAATGGACACTCCTTGGGGACCACAGGTTATGTTGGTGCAGGTGGATAGGTGGTGGAGGGATAAGTGGGATGTTCCTGGAGACTGTGGGGGCCTGAGAGGGAGTTTTGTTGCCCACATGTGGCTCGGAAATCCAGAATGTTCCAGATGGAGAAGGTTCTTTGGGGGTCCCTTTGGCCACGGTTCCCTCTGGTACCCAGGGAGAAACAGAAGCCCAGTGGGGACCCTCAGATGACCTCCAAAGACTTCTCAGGCCTGTTCCTAGGAGGGCCCACTTTAGGGGCCCTGAGACACCAGGGCTGCCGTGATCTGTTCAGCCCATGGTTTAAATCTGGCTCCATCCCTTAGATACTGATATGCTCTGAGCCTCAGTCTCCCTGTTTATACACAGGCCTTTGTAAGCTTCCCCAGTGCTAACCCAGATTTCCCTCTTAGAAAGGACTCATCTTCCAGCAAATTTCCAGCCCACCTTCTGTCCTTTTATGGGCACCTGACCCACCAGCCACATACAGACCTATGACTTTCTCATCACCAGGCCTTTGCCTGACTGTGCCCTCCTTCTGGGATGCCCTTTTCAGGCTCATTCATCTTCAAGGGGCTGCTACATTCCTTTAAGGCAAGCAGAAATCCCTCTACCTGGAGCCGCCAATTTCCCCAGACACTTGGCCCTGCTGGATATTTTATGTGTGTCTTTGGCAATCAAGTAGCCCACTGCAATGCCTTTTCTGTGGGGGGCAGAGAACATTGAACCAGTGAGGAAGCAACTATTTCATAAACCAAAGAAAGATCACAATTGGATCTTTTAAGGAGTTCATGACTCAGAGAACAAAATCAAGGGCCCATCCAGTCCAACAGCTGCCAGTTTGAGACCCTGCTCTAAACAGCCCCGTGGACAGTGCTCATGTTCCTCTCAGGCCAAGGACTGACCCTTCAAAGGTCTCATCTTGGAAGGAAATCAGATCCCTTCTGATTTGCGGGACCCAGCCAACCTTGCTGTCCATTGCAGGACCTGTCTGGATCTGCCTCCTTGCCAACAAGGCCAGTTTCTTTTTTTCTTTTTTTTTTTTTAAGATTTATTTATTTATTTATTTACACAAACACTGGGTACAGTCAGAACCACGGGAGGGTGAGAGAATTCACCAGAGCCAAAGCGGGGAGCAGAGCAGGCAGAAGGACCGAAGTACACTGCTGAGGGGAGCAGAGGGCTGCAGGAGAGGTCTGCGCGCCACGCGGGACCCTCCTCCAGTGGCTGGGGAGCAGCCCGGGATCCAACCAGTGCTGCAGAGGCTGCGGGCAGCTTCGCAACCCAGCACTCAACCGCTGCACCACCAGGGAGGCCCCAAGGCCAGTTTCTTTGTCTTGGCCACTGCAGACAAGGTCTGCTACCCCTACCGAACTCCCTGAGGGACTTGGATCCTCAACCCCTGTAGCCAGGAG
Source organism: Talpa occidentalis (assembly GCF_014898055.3). Lineage (NCBI taxonomy): Eukaryota > Metazoa > Chordata > Mammalia > Eulipotyphla > Talpidae > Talpa > Talpa occidentalis. The sequence continues at coordinate 47,867,216 of NW_023601212.1, forward strand.
AGACTCCACATTCAGAACTCAACTCTGCCTTCCAATGTAGGTGGGAGCCCTGGTCCTCTTAAGGTCCCCAGAGACATTCCATGAGCCCCAGCAGCAGCCGCAAGGACCGCCAAGGTTTCCCTCTCTTTGTTCCAGAGACAGATCTCCCCACAGGCCCCCAGAAATTCCTCCCCAGAGGCCCAGGCCTCCCTGCTTGGGAAATTAGCACATCTGTCAGTACTAGGCGGAAAGAACTTGGCCCACAGCCTGCAGATCCAAGACACCAAGAGAGCCAACAGGTACCCCAAGACAGGGTCTTGGGGCATCCCTGGTCCCCAAGAATGGTCTAGAAGACCACCAGGAGCTGGGGAGACTGGGTCGGGGGGGTGGAAAGACCCAGCCAAGTCTGGAGGCGGTGACTACAGACATAACCATGTCAAGGACAGAGAGACAGAGGCCCTGAGGAAGAGATTTTAATGGGAAGGGAGGAAGAGTAGAGGGTGGTAGGGAGTGAATTGCTTTGGATGGAGGGGCCAGAAGGACCTTTCTGTTCTTTTCTTTTTTAAAAAGATTTTATTTTATATAAGAACTGGGGGACAGGCCAGAGGTGTGGAGGGTGAAAGGATTCACCAGAGACCGAGCAGGGAGCAGACAGGTGAGCAGCAGTCGAGAGAGGAGAGGTCTGCAGCGCCATGTGGGTATCTCCCTGGCCAGCCAGGAATTGAACTCGTGCTGCAGAGGCTGCAGACAGCTTCACAGCGCTGTGCTCAACCCCCTGTACCACTGGGGAGGACCCAAAAGGGCCTTTCTGAGAAGGGGGCCTCAAGGCGGTCACCAAGCATGTAGGGATGGGGAGAGACAGCCTGGTGAAGGAATGACAGATCAGAGGCACTAAGGTGGGAGTTGCTGGAAGGGTTCTGGGGCAGGGGAAGCCTGTGTGGTTGAAGTGGGGTAAGCAAGGGACAGATGGACACCAAGGAGGCAAGCAAGGGGCCTTAGGAGTTGGGTGGAAAGTATGGCCTGTAGAGCAATGGGGAGCCATGGAGGGTATATGAGCAGGGAAGGACTATAGTCTGATCCAAGGTTTTCAGAAGATTTGGTTGACACACAAAGAAGTCACGCTGGGGTACGAGGTGGAGTGTTCAGCTGTGGGTGTAAAAAGTGAATGGGGCAGATCTGTGCTCACAGTGGTGACTCCTGTCAGCCACCTTGATCATTCCCTTGGTGGTCCTACCTCAGCCTTGAGTAAACATGGGCCTAGAGAAGAGGGTGGTCACACAGGCCTGAGGTCATTTTGGGTGCTGACGGAGGGTGGGTGAAGTCTATGGGGCTCACACAGAGGGTGGGTGAAGTCTACGGGGCTGTTAGGTCATATCAGATGGCACCTGCTGTTATTGAGCACCAACCATCTGCCTGGGTCCAAGTGCCACCTCATTTACACACAGGACCTTCCAGAAGTGCCAGCAGACCAGTGAAGCAGAGATACATACGTGTTTTGCCAGGAGGAAGTAGCTTCTTCCTAGGGCCACACAGAAAGACCTATGGATCCTCCAGAAACCTGGGCTTGTACCCAGGGCTGCTTTCTCCCTTCACTCTGGCTTTATCTCCTTCATCTCCCCCCACCCTGCAAAGATACTCTGGACTCTTCATTTGTATTCTTGCTAGAGTTATTTCCTCCTAGACAACTCTTTTCCCTGTCCAGTCTGGGAAGTGGACCCAGTGCACTGTTGGTGTATGAGACACTCAGTCCTGAACCTGGGGTGACAGTCTCACAAGCCCCTGAGTTGCAGGCCCAGGGAAGCCTTCTTTGGGGCTGACAAATGGGACCCTCTGTGTGCACCCCATAGGGGTTGTTAGGGCAGGGCTCTCCAACCCCAAATGGGGTCACAGGCATACAATTTCCTTTCCCCAAAATGACATCTGTCGCCAGGTGCATATGTGCCTGAAATCTTCCAGAAAGCCAGATTCCCAACATGTCTACATTCACTGCATCTGAGTTTATTTTGATTCCCGTTCTCCTCTTAGTTTGCTGTTTCCAGCTGTCTGGCCTGACCTGGTGGGAATGATTTAAGGAAATAGATCCTTAGTTGGAGATGGGAAGAAAGATTGGGCTCAACTTGTTCAAGTCACAGGATTAGCGATGATGGAGCTCAGAGAGGGTTGGTGGTTTGCCTGAGGTCATATAGAATGGGAAGAGAGGAAGTTGGGGCCATTCACGCCAGGCTTTTGTTCTCTGGGTGACTGAGGAGTGGTCTTGAGCCCATCCTGTTTCTGAGAGCCTGGCATATTCACATGGCCTCAGTCTTCTCTTTTGCAAAGTGGGAGCTTCAGAGCAGAGGCTCCAGGGCCCTAAATGTCCCCAAATTCTATTCCCTGGCACCAAGACTCACTCCCTGGCTCAGAGAGGCAATGGGAGGCAGACATGGGGACATGAGGGAATGGGGCTCACTCTCCCCAAAGTTTCTTTGACCTCCAAAAACAAGCACCAGCAGTCCAAGTCTAAATACTTTCTTAAGGGCTCCCCTGGTGGTGCAGGCGGTTGAGTGCCGTGCTGTGAAGCGGTCCGCAGCCTCTGTAGCACCGGTTTGATCCTGGCCAACCAGCGAGGGTCCCACATGGCAAGGCAGACCTCTCCTGTCTCGCCCGCTACTCCCCTCAGCAGTGTATTTCATCAGTCTGCCTGTTCTGCTCCCCGCTCTGTCTCTGGTGAATCCTCTCACCCTCCCATGCATCTGGCCTGTACCCCCGGTTCTTGTATAAATAAATAAATCTTTTTTTTTTAACGTTCCCTTTTCCTTTATAGAGGCATGTTTTATTTATTTGTTTGTTTGTTTGTTTTGTTTATACATGCACTGGGTACAGTCAGAAGCGCGGGAGGGTGAGAGAATTCACCAGAGCCAGAGCGGGGAGCAGAGCAGGCAGAAGGACCGAAGTACACTGCTGAGGGGAGCAGCGGGCGGCAGGAGAGGTCTGCGCGCCATGTGAGACCCTCCTCCAGTGGCCGGGGAGCAGCCGGGGATCGAACCGGCGCCGCAGAGGCCACGGGCAGCTTCGCAACCCAGCGCTCAACCGCTGAGCCACCAGGGAGGCCCTAAATAAATAAATCTTTAAAAAAATAGGATTTCTAGAAAAATAAATAAATACTTTCTTAAACCTAGTTGCCTTCACCCCAAGAGTCTAAGAGTTCTTGTTTCTGAACATCAAAGGTCCAGATGCTCTGACCTGCCTAAGCGAGGACTCTTGGCCCTCCCAGGCACTAGGTTACAGCCATTTCTGATTTCTCAGGTCTGCGGTTGGGGCTGGGGGCAAACAGGGGCCCTGATGGTTCATTGATATCTGCCACTTTGAACCCTGAGAGTGGTAGGGAGGACCATGACTGTGAATGTAATACAACCACTTGTGTACTGACATCTGAGGGCTGTGTATCCATGTCCCGGATGGGGAAACTGAGGCACTTATAAGGTGGTGGCCCAGGAGGTTGTGCCCCCTACACCCTTAGGACTCCATGCCTACTGTTCTGGCTCCTGCCACACAGGAGTGTGTCAGCCCAGCCTCATGTTTCCTGCATGAGGTGCAGACCCCACAAAACTGAGGCCATCATAGGCATATGTGGGTGGTCATGCCACACACAGATTTGTGCCCTGCACATGAAGGTACACCCACACCAGGAAGGCACAGGGACCTTGAGGATGATCAAAGAGGAATGCCCTGGGAGGGGAGACATGAAGTTCACAGACTCATATTGGGGGCTCCTGGCACCACAACTCCGGATACTCAACTCCTCAAGTGACATCAAACCTGCAGGCACATCCCTTGGACACACAACCCCCTGGACACAGATATACTTTGGACTCAACCTAGTGAACTCAATCCCTGGGATACACAACTCTTCAGACTCACAAACATAGGAAGCACACCTCTGAGACACAACTCTAGGAATCAGGGCAGTGCACTTGGACCCCACTCCCCACCACACTCCAGTCCACAGATATTCTTTAAGGCACACCACAGAAACCCCCGCTCCACGCGACACGCACCTGCTGGCCTTGCCCGGGACGCTTGTACACTGCACACTCACGCACCGAAGGGGCCGCAGCTACTCAGAGCTCTGTCGCAGCCGCAGGTGCCTTCAGAGGAGGCCCTGCCCCTCCCGAGCTGATTGGCCAGGGCAGAGCTCGTATGCAAGAGGGCGTGCCAAGGGCTGTGATGGGCGGGCACTTGGGTGTGGCCCCACCCCCGGAGCTCAGGCCCAGGGGCTGTCCGGGAAGGTGGGAAGGCACTGAGGGAAGAGTGAGGGAAGGTTGGGGAGAGGATCAGCTCAAACCCACCAGGCTTCTTTCACCTCATAGTGGGGCCCCTAACCCTACTATGACCCTGAAACGACTGTGACTCTGATCCTGTTTCTAGCCACATCAGCCCCAATCCCTGAGTCACTCCAAGTTGAAATATAACCCTGACCCCTGCCCTCCACCTCAGCCTCCACCTCATGTTCACCCTTACCCTCACTTTCCTCCTTGCTCTCACCCAAATGGAGAGACACTAGAAAAAGGATCTCTGGGTTATCTGCATGGGCACACAGGCTCCTTCCAACTATGCCTTCTGGTCATTTGCCTAGATAAGCCTCTTGACCGCTGGGTGCCCTCCGTAATTTCAAAGGTCAGGTGAGAGGGAGGGGCTTCCAGGGCCAGGCCCCAGATCAGACCACCACTAAATCCAGGGCTACCCAGCACAGGCCCAAAAGCAGGCCCAGAGGGAGATCAAAGGGAATTTGGTAAATTAAGCAACCTGAACAAAATTACAGGATGAAGATGACTTTAGACTGGGTGATCCTGAAGGAGCCCCCTGTCTCAGTGAGGCAGTGCTGGAACACTCCTCCAGCCCTGTGCATTCAGGACTGGGCCAGAAGGGTCAGGGAAGATTTCCCAGAAGAGGGGCCTTCGTACCGGGCCTTGAAGCATGAATAGGAGTTTTTCACCTGGGAGAAAAGTTTTTCTAAGCAGGACTAACTGGCAAAAGTGCAGATGAAGAGTGCAGAGTATCTTTGCTGGGGAGAGATGAAGGAGATAAAACCAGAGTGAAGGGGGGAAGCAGTTTGGGCTGGGAGAGGACCCTAGATGAGAGAGGGTCAATTTGTGCAGACAAAGGTGGAAAGGAGACAAGTTTCAGGGGCTGCCTGGTGGTCATCTTCTCAGAAGGCAACAGGAGATGGCTGGATCCCTGGACTCTTGGAGGGGGACGTGAGGCGATGTGTGTGTATGACATTGAGGCAAAGAATAGGGGTCCTGGGAGGCTTATACCTCTCCCCATGCCTCAATTTACCCAACTATTACATGGGCAGTATGGATCCCTGGTATGGGCAGCTTTCTCTTTGGACATAAAAACTAGGGTTCACACTTTGTCATAAGGTGAGAAGGTCGGACCAGGGGTCCTGCCCCTACCCCCCGCCGACAGTGTCCATTGCCAGACACTCAGGTATCCCAAGGCCAGACCAGGGCCTGGCCAGGCTGGGGGCTTCTGACTTGGCTCCAAGGTGAAGAACAAGGCTTGGGAGTGTGGAGGTGGCTGGGGAGCCCCAGGCCCCCCAAGGGCCGCTCTGTTTACCCGTGGCTGCCCGCCTGCCTCTGATGCAACAGGCAGGCTCCAGTTACGTGAGGGTGGCAGCTGGGGCAGCTCTGGGAGCAGCAGGTGCTGCGGGAAGGATCAGCCTGAGCTGAGTTGCCCGGGCTATCCCCTATTTAGCCTATCCCATCCCCTTCCACCACTGGGGCCCCTCCCACTCCTGTCCCTCCCAAGTCACCCCCTCCCACCATTCATGCTTCCATGCCCCCTTCCCATGCTGGTCAAATTCTAGCTCCTTTCACACTCTGTTTCCTACAACAATGCACCTTTCTGCCTTTGCCCTGTTCCTGTCCTATATCCTCCCCATCACTATGACACCTGTGTGGATGGATCTCCATCTCCCATGAGGTAGTTAGGAGTGGAGAAAGAGGTTAAAGGTGGAAGGGAGGCCTGAGGGGCGGGGAAGAGGGAGGGGGAAAGGTGTGGAAGGACCAGAGGGGTGGGCCAGGAAGTTGGGGGGGGGGCAGGAGAAAGAAGGAAGAGGCAGGTTAGGGGGGTAACGAATTCAAGAAGCTATTCTCCTCAAGCCCCCCTCATTCAGTCTATCTCTCACAGAGTCAGCAGGCGAAGACTTCGAAGGACCCTCTTTGGCAAAGACAATGTGAGCCAACTGGCAGGGCCTCGGGATTAAGAGAACCCTGGGTCCCTCTCCCAGCTCTGACTCCTATGTCAGACCAGTCACTTCACTCCTCTGTCTGCTCAAGTGATAAGTGGAGACAATAGCAGCCCCTTCTCTTGGGGCAGGGGGTGGGGGGAGCTTTTCAAGGCCCATCTCCAATTGTTCTCCTCTAAAACCTTCTCCATCCCTCTTCCATTTGGGGTTCCAATACCCGCATTTTGTTTTGCAGCCCAGTGCTGACCCAGGGTGTTGGGGATTCAGCTCTATCTTTCCCATGGTGTGGTGGAACCAAATGGCTCTTTCCATGGGTTTCTTGACAAATTGGGGAACCCTAGAGAGGTATGACTGGTGGAGGGGCATCCAGAGACCTCACTGGGTGCAGAACAGGGAAAGTGCTTCCCAGGGATAGGAGCGCTAGGAGTGCTGAGCAAGCCTGAAAACCCAGCTTGAATCAGGGTCTAGGGACAAAAAGCCACAACTGACTCTGATACCTGTCCTGACCACTGAGGACCAACTGGAGGCATGTCACTGGCCCTGTGGGCCTCCTTTTTACTTTACCCAGGAGTTCTAAGGAGGATGGATGGCCCACACTTACCCGAGGTCCCCTCCAGGTCTGAGGAGAACCCTATCCTTATGAATCCTGTTCAGATGTGCAGTGGCATGGGAGCCTACTCTTCTCCCAGCTGCTCATCTAACTTGGTTCTGCTAGGAGCAAGTCCTTCCTACTGGGGGTCTGAGAATGCCAAACCCTCTCTAGGGTCTTTCCTCCTGGCGGCAGTGTGAGTTTCTGCTGTGTAATCTGGTCCTGTGGAGCCTTTGTTGGCTCTGAAAAGTAGGACCGAAGACATATAGGGTGGTTAAGTGCAGGAGGTAACCTGCCCCAACCTTCATGTCCCCATGGGTCCAAATTTGGACAATGACTGCCCAATACCTGGCCAAGCCTTTGCCTCTTGTGCCCCCTAGTGGCTAGTTGGAGCTCCCACCAAGCGTAAAGGGCAAGATGTGTATGCAAATAAGGTATAAATTAGCAACATAAAGAGAGCCCCTGGGACTTGGGTGCTGGGGGATCTGACAGTCAGAACCTTGCCCAGACCTCTCTGAGAGAACTATCAGTCCTGGCTAATAGAGGTCATGACCAAAGGCTGTGGGTGATGGGGAGTCCTGGGACACCTCACAGTTGCCCCTCCCCACTAGCTCACAGGGCTAGCCACCAAGGCAGCTCTTGGGAAGTATGCTGTTATCCTACTAAGCTGCCCATCTGCCTCTGACCTGATCCCTTAGGCCAGGGTTAGTCTGTCACCTGGGGATTGCCTGTGCAAGGCCTGACTCACAGAAAGCTATCCATGTTTGCTGGCTAAATGGCTGCATGGTGGATAAATGGAAGGACAAGAAGAGGTGCCTTCAGAGTAGGTACAGCGGGAAGTGATGTGTGTGGGGGCGGTCACACACCCAATCAGGGCTTAAAATGGGATCATCCTAATGCTCCTCCCACCCCTCAAATTGAGCTAGGGCAATGAGGAAAGCACAGAGGGCCCCGCCCCCACAACCAATACACCCTAGGAGGGGTGACACGGTTGACCTCCATTTCCTCACAGTCCTTCCTTAACACCTGTCTCTAAAACCCCTCCTGGGCTCTCAGGCCCTTCCAGAGCCTTGATACACCCTCAGGACCCTTTCTGTCTCCCTTAGGGTGCCACTGGCCTTTGCCATCCCTCTGCCCCAGACACCTCCCAGTGCCAAGCTAGTGGATGCTCTCAGAGCAGGGGGCCTGGGCCATCTTGGTTATATTCCAAACAACTCTATTTTGATGTTCCTGGTACATTCACTGGACACTGCATTGACACACAGCTGGCCTTGGGGACATACAAACCATGGAACATAATTGCCTAGCCTTGGAATTAATGAGATCAGCATGGGCTCTTCTGCAGTCAGCAGAAATGAACTCAAAGCAATTTTGATAAGAAGTAATTTAGGGACTCAAGAAACTGAAGAATCATGATTTCAAGTGTCAGGTGTGGCTGGATCCAGGGCCCTGGGCAATGTTCTTAGGTCCTCCTCTATTTGCCAGATCAACCCTAATAGGAAGATGGTACCTTTCCCAGGCAAAATTCCTAGGCAAAACTTCTCATTGGGCTACATGCCCATCTGGATCCAGTGATTGCAATTTGGGAGATCATGGTCTGAATAGCCAGGTGGAGGTCCCACATCCACTCCAGGAGCTAGAGGTGGTATCTTCATGAGGCCTGAGGGTGGGGTAGGTGTTTCTGCATGAGGCACAGTGCAGGCCAAGTAGGTAGGTAGATACATGAATGTCCGCCTGGAGAGAAGATACAATCCAGCTTTCCTTGTGCAGATGGAGCAAAGGAGGGCTGGTGCTGTGTCGCCAGGAAATCATAGGCAGGGCTGGAACCAAACCAGGTTAGTCCTCTTGTAACAGGGTGGTCCCCAGGAAAGGGGGAGGTTCCAGGTTCCCTGTCCCACGCAAGGGAGGGTGGAGCTGAGCAGGGAGAGAAGAAGCTGCAGAGGAGACTGAGGAAGGAAGCAGGATGGAGCCAGAAGGAGACCTGGTGGAGGCACATGGAGCCTAGAGACACGTGAAGAAACTGCGCTTGCCTTTAGGTTGTGGACTGGGTGACACAGATGTGGGTGAGACCTGAGGGGAGGTGACAATGGCGGCTTTCATCTTGATTTTAATTTTGCTCTTTTCCTTCTGGGCTTGTCTGATTGTTTCTGACCCTTTTCTGTGGGTCCCCACTGGAAGATGCTTTAGACTTGTGGCAGGCTTTGGGGCCTTGCTCTGGGCCAATCCCATTTGGATGGAGTTTTACCCACAAGAGGACGGGTAATTTTGGGTGCTTGATTTAAAAACTAGATTCTTTGCCTTTCCTGTATTGTTTCCAAATTGTATTAAAGTTCCTTCCCATTAAAGTCTCATGTTTTTTGTTGATGTGGTGGATGGCAGAACCCATTTAAAATAGGCAGGTTTGTGTGGTTTGGGCTGCCCCTCTCTCTGTCCTGTAACAGATTTGGCGCCCAACATGCCCTGTAACACTCTGGCTATAGGATCTTGCACAAATCACACTATCTCTCAGACCTATTTTCCTATCTGCATATGGGGGTGACACCTGCCTTACAGGGCTGATGAAAGATGACTCCTGAGAAGCCCCCAGCACAACACTGGGCACACAGAGTTTGGTTGGAAGTCATGGTGGTGGTTACTGGTGCAAGGAGTTATGGCTGTGGCCATGACTGTGTCCATAGCTTAAGGGAAGTGGGAAAGACAAGGCAGCAAAGCCTGGTCTTAAGATATTCACAGCTGGTCTGACGTTCCAGGCAGGAGCAGGAGAGAAATGCTGGCCACACTTGCTTGACCTTCAGTCCCAGCCAGGTCCTACAAGACTGTCTAAGGGTCAGGTGGGAGGTGGGGGCAAAAGGCAACCCTGATTCTCTGAGCCTCAGTTTCCTCTTTTGTAAAATGGGCTGTTGTGGGTCTTAGGACTTAAGAGGCAGGTGAGGGCAGAGGACTTGACCTCATGAGGGTCACCAATAACCCCAGTGGGGGGCAGAGTGGGGAGGAATGGTGAACTGAGGGTATCGATTCTGGGAAGGATCAGATGGAGGTCAGGAAGAAGAACAGCAGATGACAGACTTGTGGGCAGGGCAGCATCCTTGAGGCTCAAGGGGTGAGGGGAGACCAAGGTGCAAGGGATGGGACAAAGAGATGGTGCGGTGTGGTTCAGGGTAGGCAGGCACTGCTGTGAGGCACTAGGCGGGCTGGCAGGCAGACCCCCTGCTCCAGACCCCAGGTCCCCGGTCTGTGGGATTACTCATTGCCCCCAGGCCCACAGCTTAGCTTGATACAAGGCAGGCGCCCCTGACTGTATGTGTGAACTCAGCTGCCTCTTGGAGCTGCTTCTCTAGGGTCTGGGGGCCTGTCTCCATCATTCTCCTGACCCCTGACAGGGAACAAAGCACAGGCTGGGCTCCAGGAGCTGCACAGCTGGGGTTCACAGTCTCTCCGCATTGCCATCAGACAACATCCACCTGCATGCACAGAATAATGTCCCACCAGCTGTTCTTGGTGCCATGCTTTCCCCACAAGGCCAGCCACATTCCTGTGTGGAATGGGCATCCACACCCCTAACTGGGCCTGGCCATGTGACTGGTCCTGACCAGTGGTCCTAGGCTAATGGGTTGGATGAACATGAGGGCCCAGCTTCCAGAAGATTGGTAGGCCTGCTCTATAGCCATGTGGAGGAGATCCAGACCCCCACAGCCAACAGCACTGTCAAGGGCCTAATGCATGAGGTCACTACCCAAACATTGCCTCTGAGAAGTGCTGGGTAAGAGGCTACCAGGTGACCTGGCTTAAATCACAGAACTAACTGTGAATAAATGACTGGTGCTGTGACCACTAGGTTTGGGAATCATTTGTTATACCACCACAATCAACCACTACCACATACTCTGCTGCCTGATGAGCCAGTGTGTCTTAAAGCAAAGACCAGAAAGGGAGAGGGACTGGCTCAGGGTCACGTAGGAAGTCAACGGTGGTGAAGTCGGTGGTGGAGCGAGGGTCCAGAACTGGGTGGGTGACTGCCATTCCAGGCCCATGTGAGAGCCGTGAGAGCACGTGTGTGGATCAAGCAAGCAGCTAACACGTGGTAGGGTGGGCTTCCCTCTCTGTCCTGGGGCTATGGTCCTTGGGATTGGGCCTGTGGCATGGATAAGGAACAGGAAAATGACAGAGAACATTAAGGGAGTGGGCTGACAGTGACCCTGAGCAGCAGAGGTAACAAACCCCCCCATCCCCATCCTGCAACACCCCCACTGATGAAGCCATTTTATGGGCCTTTAAGAAGCTACTGGTTAGACAAGCAGGTCCTTGCTTAGACATAGAGAGAGCAGGTTAGCCCAGAGCATGGAGCACAGGCCCCTGAGCACTGACCTGGTCAGAGGGGCTGGAGCACCTCCAAGTCTCTTCTGGGATCAGGCTGAGGAGGGAGAGGGTAGGTCCTCAGGGCTGGAACAAAACATGTGCAGCATTCATAAGGTCAAAGTCAGAGGCCATGAGTCAAGATCAAAGGCCAGGAGTCCATTAGGCTAGCTCAGCTAGGCTGGAATGTGAGTTGGAGTCATGCTTCGGTACTCCAAAACCCATGGCCTGAACCTTCAGGGAATCCACTATGAAGATGGGACCAGTGGTCGTGGCTGGGACATGCTGAGCTGGGCCTTCACACCCACAGGGCTCACAGTGAGAGGGGCAAGGAGCAACCCAACTGACTACCAATGTCTTTGAGAAACACAGTGGTTTTCACAACAGCAGGCACAAGCAGGTGTTCAATAGCACTTGGGAAAGGGAGTTGAAAGTAAAAGCTATGGCTCTTTGAGGTCCTACTCTGTGTGGGGTGTCATGCAAGGATACAGTGAACTCTAGTCCAGAGTGCTGCCACCCGCCATCAGAGGGAAGATGACTACACACCTGTTTTCACACATCCCCAAGGCTTTTTGGGTTTTGGCAACTCTCATCTTGGTTATCAGAAACAGGTGTTCTTCTTTCTGAATGCCTGGCTGGGAGACAGGCAGTTGGCACCCAACTGTGGGGTCAGATACATCTCAAGGTAGAATTACAATCTGTGTTGTGTGTTCAAATACGTGTTTATTTTTATAATGAAAACAACAAAATCAGCTACTTCTCTAAAAACTCTCTTCTGACATGCAAGGACTGAAGTCCTTTTCATTTTCATACCACCTGGTCCTGTGTGTAAAGCCTCGGTCAGCATTGAGCATGACGCCCACGGTGCCCCCAGCCTTCCTCCCTGACTCTGTCTCCCCCTTCTCACCCGCTCCAGTCACCCACCTCCTAGATGTTCCTCCAGTCCACCCAACTCAGCCGGCCCCACTGTGTATCCCTGGTCATTTGTCTGCATTTCATGAGTACCTTTGCGTCCTCCTCAGAGGCCCCTACATCCTTTCCTACTTTGAAGCAGGTCTGAAATGCTTGTCTCCATGTTTACCTATTTGCTGTGTCTTCCCCGTGAGACCACGAGCACACCTGTCCCAGTCACTGCTGTGTCCCCAGCACCCAGCTCACGACCAGCACATAGCAAAGCTTAAGACCTGGGGCTGAGTAACTAACTCTCCTGCTATAGATTCCAAAAGATAAGAGGAAGTCATCAGACTCCATGAGACAGGAAAGGGAGTTTTGTACAAGCAAGAAGTAGTAGTTCCTGGCCGAGCGGTGAAGGTCCTCACAGCAAGGTGTCTGAGAGCAGCAGGGTGGCAGTCCAAAAGCTACCTGTGGCCCTGGGCAGTGGTGTTCATGTGGTCTCGGATGCTGATGGCCTGTTTCAGGAGTCCCTCCACACTTCGGAAGTAGATGCTACTGTCAACAAGGTTCTTCACTGCACTGAAATCAAGAAGGGACCAGTCAGCACCCGCATCACCCCCTACGCAGCCTGTAGGATTCCTATCCAACTGGTGCTCAGCAGGCACTTTGTAGATTTCATGGTCCTTCCTGAGAACTCATCCTGGGCTGAAAGTTTAGGCTTCCCTGCTATACCTAATTAATACCCATACCACAGAGCACACAATGGCAAAACTTCTCTTCCCTACTGCTAGACTAATGTTTACAAGCATAAAGGTCCCAAAGACATCTTGCTCTCCTCTGATAACATCCTGCCTCTGAAAGAAGCTTATCAACTCAACAGGAAATCTCTGGAGGTGAGTTCAGAAGGAACCAGGACACCTATCCCCAAACAGGGGACACTACTGCATGGCAAATCAGCCTTGGCACTGGCACTGTGGTGAGGTACATCCAGTGAAAACATCCTCTCCAGAAGAATACCTGAAACATCACCAACTACTAGGGGTCTTGCTAATGCTGGGAAACTGCCTGTGCAAGGATGCTGCAGTGAAAATAAGAGTGTCATCCTGAAGTCCTCTTGTTAAAGACAACAAAGTCACTCCCATTTGTCATCAGCCAAAGATCACAGGGGATGGAGGGGGATAGCACTGGTTGCACAGTTAACCTGTTCATCTCATGCATCAAATTGCACCACATTTTCTAAAGCTTGGTTGCCCATCTTGATGAAAGGCTCACTAGCATAAGCTCACTATTGAGTAGTTTACCCTAGTTTATATCTTTCAGTTTCACAGCAACTATTAATACTGCATAACACACTTCCAACAACTAAAGGGTGCCTTTGTGTCCATAAAGGAAAACATAGTTATTTAGTATTAGAGAAAACCACAATTCACTGAAGAGATGTGCTCAGAACACAGAGTACACTGGCAAACTGCCTAGTTCAGCAGATCTTGTAGAACTTTCTGGGACATGAAGGACGTGTTCTTTATCTATTGAGATGATGAGTAAGCACTTGAAATGTGGCTGGAGGGACTAAGGAGCTAAATCTTCCATTTCATTTCATTAAATGTGAATGCATTAAAATGTAAATGTGCAGTCCTGGCTCCTGCACTGATGGTACAGGTAGAGAAAGCAGGAGAAAACTTGGACTTTGACATGTTTTTCTTGGAACCTGGGTCTTGCTGATGAGCTCATGGCTGTCTGAGAGCTGTTCAGCAACTGTGAGAAACTCCTACAACAATCCCCCCCTTCCCAACCTCACTTACTCCCAAAACCTACATACATACACACATATAGACTATGTTTTCCTAGAAATACATACATACATATGGTAAAGTTTAATTTACAAATGAGGCAGAGTAAGAGACAGCAATATTATCAACAATAATTAATAACAAAATAGAATTATAACAAGACACTATAATGAAAATATGTGAATATGTATGAATATGGGTTCTTTCTCTTATTGTATACAATATTTTGGGACCACAATTGACCATAGTAACTGGATAAAGAAGGAGTACTACATTTCTTTTCTTCTCTTCCTTGAGCTAATGGTGTCTGTAACTGCCAATGTCAGTGTTGTCAGTGTTAGCTGCCGATGGAGGAAAACTCAGTTATATCCCCAGCAGCAGGACTACCTGTCTAGGAACTTTTCAGACAACCAAGCAGCAAGAGGTGTACAAACCTACAATGCCACAGACAAGAACAGCAGTGGAGGGTCTAGCCTCCACCAAATAACTCAATTTGAGTCAGTGGCAAACAGTACTTCTAAATAAAGTCAAGCTCCCAACACATACTGAACAGATCAGGGAATTAAATACAGTCATGGGAACCAATAGCAGAACAGAAAGTCAGGTCTAAAAAGCTGCAAAAATGGAAGGAAACACCAACCAACACTTTTCACTCTGAGAGACACCTTTCCTTGGGGGTACAAAATATGGAGATTTAGAGAAAGTTAAAATTTAAAAAGTCACTCCCATGTTCACAGCATGACTAACAATAGCTAAAATACAGAAGCAACCTGTGTCCATCAACAGATGAGTGGATACACAAAATGCAGCGTAGCCACACAGCAGAATACTAATCAGTCTTAAAAAAAAGAAATTCTGATGTACACTGCAATATGGATGAACCTGACATAATAAGCCAGAACCAAAAGGACAAATACTGTGTGATTCCACTTATGAAGTCTCTAGGGTAGTGGTTGCCAGAGTGGGGGAGTATTTAATGGGGACAAAGTTTTAGTTTGGGAAGATGAGAACGTTCTGGAGATGGAGGGAGGTGATGGCTGCACAACCATGTGAACGTGCTTAACGCCACACAGCTGTGCACTTAGAAATGTTTGAAAGGGGCCTCCCCGGTGGCGCAGTGGTTGAACGCTGGGTTGCGAAGCTGCCCGCAGAGGCGCCAGTTCAATCCCTGGCTGCTCCCTGGCCACCGGAGGAGGGTCCCGCATGGCGCGCAGACCTCTCCTGCCGCCCGCTGCTCCCCTCAGCAGTGTACTTCGATCCTTCTGCCTGCTCTGCTCCCCGCTCTGGCTCTGGTGAATTCTCTAGCCCTCCCGCGCTTCTGACTGTACCCAGTGGTTGTATAAATAAATTAAAAAAAATAAAGCTTAAAAAAAAAAAAAGAAATGTTTGAAAGGGTAAACTTTTTATTATGTGTATTTTGCCACCACCACTACAAAAAAAAAAAAAAATAAATAAACCTGGAAGGAAATAAAAAGTATAAAGTAATCATTCAAGCTTTCACCCTCCTTCCAGTTGCCATCCACCCTATCAACCACATGCCACTGGTATGGAGCAAACACTGGTTCCCTACCAGGGCAATATCTCCTGGATCCTTATCACCGCCTCCTGTCACAGATGTGGAGGGGCTCAGCACAAAGAACTCAGGTGTCAAGCAAATGGGGAGAAACACAGGCCTGGGCTAGAGCCGGTGTGCTTGTACCAGGCAAGTTGAGCTAAAATGCTTCAGGGGGGTTCAGCAGATAGGGTTGACTGGGTAGCTGGCTGAGATCACCCCGAATACCCAGGAGACTGAGGCACTACAGGCCTGGCCCTGGGGCAGAGTGGGTAACTCCAGCAGAGGAAGGCTGAAGTGCTTACCTGCAAGCATACTCCACAGTGTAGATAGCTCCCTGGCTCTGCTCCTCCCATCGCTGCATGTCTGCCTGTGGGGAGAGGGGACTGTTAGGAGGGGGACAATCACTTGGAGAGAAGTCCCCTCAGCTCTCTGAGAGGAAGCACTCAATAACCAGTCACCATGGCCACAGTCTAGTCTCTCTTGGACACCTAGCTGCCATGCCTCAGGACTTTTGCACAAGCTGTTCCCTCTGCTTGGCATGGGCTTCCCTTGGGTTCTCATACACTGTACCCTTCTTACATACAGGACACAATTAATGCAGATCCTGTGGTCTGGGGAAAGGGCTCCTGTGTTGTTGAAACTGCCCTGCGGTGGGTGCAGCCCTATACCAGGCAGCCCCATCTTGGCCTAAAGTAAATTCCCAGGAGTTTGTCCTAGGTTTTGAATTTGCAGTAAAAGGTATGAAGATTCTAACAGCAGTTTGATGATCATGTATGATACTGCAAATAGCACAAAAAAAAAAAAAGTGAAAAAGAAAAAACACAATTAATGCAGATCCCACTGCTCCACCCTGAAAACCTGTCCCAGATCTGTCCACTCAAGGTCCAACCTGGCTTAGCAACCACCGCCTTCTCACTGGTGTCCCAGCCTTGACTCCTGCTCCCACTGCCCTTGCTCTATACAGCAGGTTCCCTGCTCAGGCGGTATTGACCCTGGGGTGGGCAGGGCTCACCTTATGCTGGGCCAGCTCAGGCAAAGAGCGGCGCACATGCTCCTGCAGTCGGTACAGGGCCACGGACGGCTCATTGGCCAGGACATAGACGCTCTCCGTGAACTTGTCTGTGACTTGGGGCGGGGGGCGGGGGAACAGAGGGAAGAAGCATCAGACTCATGACTGCTCAATCTAGTTCAGTCAGAGCCAAGAGGAATATCCAGTGCTTCCCAGCAGCTGGGTGACCTGAGGCCCCAGTGATAGGCTGAAGGAGATGATCAAAGCAGGATGAAACAAGTCCATGTGGGAGTTACATAAGTGCCTTAATGGAGATGTCATTAACTCTTTCAGTAAACTCCTGATCTTCTTTTCACAAGTTCACTCACGGCCCACATATTGTCCACTGGGATTCCTTTCTTCCTTTTATCCCAATGATCACATCTGAGATTTTTCTTTGGAGGATCGCCACTAGCTACTAGACCCAAAATGCATAGAACTTCCACAGCCATGACTGATCATCAAAAGGTATAAAAGACTGTGCCTGCTCTGTGTGAACAGACAACTTGGAAGTGTGTTTGTCCCCCCTAAATTCCCTGTCCCAAGCACAGTACTGTACCCCCAGGTAAGTTAATCACACAGAAATCCTCATACTTGATTGTTTTCAACAAGGTATTCCCAGTGGACCAGTCATCCCCACCCTTCCTACCTGAAATACAAGCAGATCTTGCTGGTTCTGTCTCAAAACAAAGCCCCAATGTCATTCATTCTCACTACCAATTGGTCCAGGCATAGCCATCTCCCATCTGGATACCAGAATTAGCTCCTCGACTCATACTGCCAATAGTTTGATCCCTACTCAACAGATAGAGTGACCTCCTCATGAACACATCAGATATGTCTTTTCTTGAAATACTCTAAAGCCTCCTGTCAGGAAATATCATCTTCCTTACCATTGCCCACAAGACCTCACTGTATATTCTACCTGCTGTTGACTGCTCTCCGCTCCCCAAGCCCCCAAATCTTGCCCTCTTTCGCAGGCACAATGGCTTTCTGGCTGTACCTTGGATACTCCCAACGCTATTCAAAGGGACTTTATGAGATAATGGAAAGGTTCTATACTCTATAGTATCTGATGTGGCAGCTACATAAGGCTACTGAGCACTTTAAATGTGCTCATATAACTCAGAGTCAGAAGTGCTACTTTTCCCTAATTTTAGTTAGCTTAAATTGCCCATAAACCCTGTAGCCAGAAGCTATTGTATTGCAGCATTGCTCTGAATACTTTGCCTTTGCACCTATTCCTACCACTGAACATGCCTTTTCCCCCACAGGCTCTCTCATGCCTCTGCTCAAATGTCACTTTCAGGATGAGACATTTCAGATCACCAAGTTCAATCAAGTGTTCCTTCCATCTCACTCTCAAGCTCAGCACCTTGGTCATCTCTTTTACCCTTAAATTGTCGTTCTTTATTAGGTTACATCAAGATTACAAGTTTACAGAAAAAAAGTTAAGCTTGGATTTATGAGTACAGGGGTTTCTCTAAGCCTCATTTCCTCATCTGTGAAAATGAAGTAACTTCATCCACCTTGAGGTTTGCTACCGAGGCAGACCTTATGCTATTGCCAGGGCAGTGTGGCTGGCCAGGGAGAGAATCCAAGTGTATATGAGATTCAAGGGAGAGTGTGTAGAGTGAGTTCCTCCAGCTTACTGCTGTGTCCTGAGTAGGGCAAGGCTCAGCCTGCCACCTCCAAACCTGTGTCCTCTTACCCTCCTAGATTTCCTAGTTTGTTTTGAAAATGAGCATAGTATAGCTTACACATCCCGGGAATGTTACGGAGAGGGAATTAACTGTACTTGTTTCTTCTACATATTTAGCTAGAAATAGTGTGTTTGCTGAAATGACAAAAACATTTATGATTTTAAAGTAGTTTGCGGCAGTTTGTAATTTGCAGTTGTGATTTACATATATTTGATAAGTCAATGTAAACACACACACGTGTATATATACATATACGGCAACAACAGCAGACTGCTATGTCCCAGACGTTCAGGACGCCCCCCGATCAGGTCGCCCCCGCCCGCCCGGGGCCCCGCACCACCTTTCTTTCCCTTGAGTTGCATCTCCGGCTCCTCCATGGCGACCGCGGCCGGGGAACCTGAGGACCGGAACTGAAACTGTGGCGCGGGGACGTCCTGCTAAACCTTCCCCTGTGAAACCCGACGCCACGCGCCCCAGTTCCAGTGCGGTTCAGCCTGTCTTCCCCACTCCTTGGTCGCCCCGGACAAGAGAGGAGTCATGAGAGGCGTGGGAAGGTGTCACTCGAGAGGCGGTGAGGAGGGGCACACCTTTGAAGCTCCAGCAGGGACATCTAGGCTGGGGAGAAGCAAGGGCGCCCTCCCTTCCCGAAACCGTTTTTTCGGGGGCAGACGAATTGAGGGAACGCTCCACATAGAGGCCCTCCTTGTAAACCGGCCCTACTGTCACGAAATCACTGCCTATGAGTTCCAAAAGCGGAGGGGACATCCTATGGCGTTGGATGGTGCTGCCTCTTTAAATCCCGGACTCACCCCCCCACCCTCTCCCCCCACAGCCCCAGGACAGGGGAAGCCCCGCCTACCCATTCGAAGCTGGAGCCGATAGGCTCTCTCTGGAAAAATCTATGGGCGGAGCTGGGGCTGGTAAGCGGGGGCACAGACTTCCTCAGCGTTCTCCTAGGCCCCGCCCACCCCTCTAGGTCCTGAGGGGACTAGAACTCACCGGCTAGACTGCGCTGCTTGGGCCCCAGCGGTAGCCACGCCCCTCCCCCAAGACTTAAAGGGCCAGAAGCAGCTCTTACGGCATGGGGCCTTCCGCACTTTTGGGGGGCGGGGGTGCGCAGGCGCAGTGGGGGAGCTGCTGGTGGGGGTAGCGATTTCCTATCAACTTGCTCTCTGTCCCGGCAGAAGAAGCTAGGACGCTGAGGGTCCAGGTTCCAGTTTGCTGCCCCTTACATCAATTGGAGGAGAAAAGTTTGTGAATTGGGTCCCCAAGTTTTGGGGGACCCCGGCTTGCGACGCGGGTTGACAGAGGAGACTCGTGGGACGTGAGTGGATCCCCGGAATCAGTTTGGGGGGGACGGGTGGGATAGAGCGCATCACACCTTTGCTGAGCCTCACTGTCCCCAAAATAAGCAAATAATCACAATTGTTAAGCTATGACCATGTATCAGGCATCTTGCTCAGCTATTTACAGACATGATTTCTTTTAGGTTTCATTTCCCCGTTTTATTAGTGAGTAAACAAGCTCAGAGAGGTTAAATTGTGTGCCAAGTTCTCACATCCAGTGTGTGGAGCGATTAGAACAAACACTAACCCCAGTGCCTGGGTTTTTCAGCAGTGCATGTTGTCTGTGTGTGTCTGGTGGTGGGCATGAGTGAGCGTGAAAAGCACTTGGATTCGAGTTTTAATTTCTCCACTTAGTGATTTACCTACCCTGATTGTGCTAACCATGTGTAGCCAGTGCCAACTTAGTAAGAGCTGTTGATATTTATTGCTGTCTCTCCTCTTTTGGCACTACCACCAGCTTCCCACATGGAGTCCATCCAGCCTGCAGAGGATCTCAGTCTGACCCAACAGCCCCTTGCCCCAGAACTTGGGGACCCTGAAGACCCTGGGGATGAGGCCCCTGATAGTTCAGACACTGTGGTCCTCAGTCTCTTCCCCTGCACCCCAGAACCTGGAATTCCTGAACCAGATGCTGTCACCTCCTCACCTCAGGGTAGGATACTTCGCCTGGGCCTCTGAGCTTTGGCCTCTGGGATGCTTGGAAAGTGGAATGTCAGACCTGAGATGGATTGCTTTTTTGTCTGTAAAGTCCACATAACAATTTTCATTGTAACCAGAGTTATGTATGATTCAGCGCAGTGAATATGTTCACCATGTCTCAGCCATCACATCTATCTATAATTCTAGACCATCTTCAACACCTCAAGAGGAGACCCTGTGCTGTGCACATTAGCAGTCACTCTCACTCATTCTCCAGTCCCTGACAACTCATCTGTTTCTGTCTGTGGATTTTCCAGTTTCAGACATTCATGTAAATGGATCACACTCTATGTGACCTTTGTGCCTGGTCTTTCATTCAGCATCGTGTTTGCAGTTCATCCACATTGTAGCTCGTATCAGGATTTCACTCCTCTTTATGTCTGTGTGATACTTCACTATGTGAATGAACCATATTTCCTTCATCCTTCATCCATTGATGGGAAGGTGGCTTGTTCCCTTTTGGTAATTGTGTCCAGTGCCACTGTGAGCACTTGTGTATAAGATTTTGTCTGATTTCAGCAATTTAGAGTAGATTCCTAGGAGTGTGATTGTTGGGTCAGATGGTAGACTTTAACATTGAGAACCTGAGGATTTCTTGTGACCAGAGTCCTTGAACATGTCTAATTCAGTTCCCAGAGATTTTATCTCTGCTGGTTCCTTCCTGTGTGTGGAATGCACTTCCAAGATCTCTTCTCAGGGCTGAGTTGGTAACACCTCCTCAAAGCAGCCCTTCCTGACCACTTTGTCTAAAACAGACTCACCACTGCCCTCCTTCTTTTCAACTTTTCTACCTGCTCTTAATTACTTCTGAAAACTTTTTTTCAAAGTGGGCTTTCATTCTATTTCCTTTTTTCTCTCTGACACCCCTACTTGTTCACAGGTCCCTTAAAAGCATATCCTGATATCTGGGAAAGTAGAGTGAGTAGATGGTGGGCACTTTTCTTGGAAGTTCTAAGCCCCCAGGTTTGGCCTGAAGCCCCAGAGATCTGCCATGGGGAAATTGAGGCTCTTCTCTTGTCTCCCAGCCAGCAGCTCTCTGAAACACTCCACAACCCTCACCAACCGGCAACGGGGGAACGAGGTCTCAGCCCTACCAGCCACCCTGGACTGTGAGTGAATCCTTGGTCCCAGAGGGAAGTCAGATAGCGTGGTGGCAAGGGCTGAGAGGATCAACTTTGGACTAGGGGTATACTGGGACACCAGGAGTGAGGACTCTTCATCTCTCTGGTCTGCAGCCCTATCCATTCACCAGCTTGCTGCCCAGGGGGAACTGAGCCAGCTGAAGGAGCACCTGAGGAAAGGTGATTGTCCACACTCTTGCACTGGCATGTCCAATCCCAAGTATTAGTATGTGCGAGTGCTGACATGACCCACGAGTGCCCATGTGTGTCCATGTGCCTATCTCTACACATGTCTGTGAGGGTGACCATGGGTGTGCATTCAGGTATGTGTTCTCCCCATGTTTGACCCCCCCCCCACACCTACCCCATTCCACTCCCACAGCACTGGGGAGAGTGGGCGGGGTGCAGCCCAGTGGAACACCCCCCCACTCCTGCCAGGCGACAACCTCATCAACAAGCCAGACGAGCGAGGCTTCACCCCCCTCATCTGGGCCTCTGCCTTTGGAGAGATCGAGACCGTCCGTTTCCTGCTTGAGTGGGTGCGTCCGGTCTGGCTGGGGTGTCTCTGGGAATGGAGGGTGGGTTGGGCTCCTCCGAGTCTGCTGGTGTCTCATGTGTAAGGTGGGGCTGCCACAGGGACTCTGAGATTCCAGGGACAGCCCCATTCCACCTATTAGTGCTCCCTCTGCCTCCCTTCAGTCACTGCTCCTGTGTCGCCCCCTAGGGTGCCGACCCCCACATCCTGGCCAAGGAGCGGGAGAGCGCCCTGTCACTGGCCAGCATGGGCGGCTACACGGACATTGTGGGGTTGCTGCTGGAACGTGATGTAGACATCAACATCTACGACTGGGTGAGGTGCCGCCACCAGCTCAGTGCTGAGGATATAAAATAGACCCACCCTTAAGCCTCCCAATTGTTTGGGGCATGGGGCAGACACAAATAGAAAACTGAACTCTGGTGAGCAACGCTGTAATGGCAGGCACATAGGCAACTGCAGGAGCCCAGAGGTGGCTCACATAGCCAGAGAAGGTGTCTTTCTGGAAGAAGGGGCATGCATTTAAGCTGAGACATAAAGGAGCTAGACAGGTCAGATGATGAGTAGGAGGAACTACATTCAACTGGACGGTACGGCTATTGTACAAGTCAGGAAAATATTGTAATAGAGTATTGGTTCCCCCACCCCTATCCTCAGAATGGAGGGACGCCGTTGCTGTACGCCGTGCGTGGCAACCATGTGAAGTGTGTGGAGGCCTTACTGGGTGAGTGGAAGTAGACTGACCCTTTGGGATTCCTGAGGGTCCGGGAGAGGGGTCTGAGCTCTTGACAGTTCTTGGAAGGGTGAACACCACCTGCTTTTATCAGAGGATTGACTTGGGAAGAACATAATGGGCATCTGGCCACCTGGCCAAGCATCCACACACTCTGTGCCTCAGGAGCCCTGGGGATGGGGATTCTATTGACACATCATCTGCAAGTTCATCTCTCATCCACAGGCATATTGGCAACCAGCAGACCAATGGCTGTGTTGCGGGGTGGTTACTAATCCTCCCAAGTCCTCACATCCGACTCTGGCCTCTGGCTCCCGGGCCCAGCCGCATTGAGTGCCTGCTCTGTTTTGCAGCCCGAGGAGCTGATCTCACTACCGAGGCCGATTCTGGCTACACCCCTATGGACCTGGCTGTGGCTCTGGGATATCGGAAAGGTTGGCTTGAGACACAAGGGGCAGTGACAGGGCAACCACAGGGAACACAGGACACCCCCTTAGATATCAGATCCTGGCAGTGAGCATTTGTGTTAGCAAACATCAAGTGCCACTGTGCACCTGGCTTGGGGATGTCCTAGCTCTGGTTTTGGGGTTCCTTGTGTACTGGGGGTGGAAGGCCGTCATGTGTCAGTTTTAGGGACACATAGGCACTGAGATGGGTGGGGGTCAGGGAGGGCTCCCTGGGGTGAGGGAGGACAGTGTCCAAGAAAGATGACCAGCACATACAGAGGTCTAGCTGGGTGGGAACACCACAATGTAGGGGTCATGGAGCCAACCTTCTCCTGGAGGGAGGTGTGAGCAAGGGCAGCGGCTGACCCTAGTTTGACACCCCACTTCCCCCTTCAGCTCCCCTATCCATAAAATGGGGAGATTCTAACAAGACAGACCTCCTAGTGTCACAGGGAAATTGGGGGATTGGGATATCTCCAGTTCCTTCTTTGAGTTTACCCCCTTTGGAATAGAAGTCATTTGCCACAACCCTTCTTGTCATAATTCACCAATTTTGTTTGGCAAGGAATATTTTTATAAAGCCTCCAAAACTTCACTTTTATGAACGTAGGTCCTGGGGTGGCAGCCTCCAACCTCCACTGAGGTCCTGGGGTGGCAGCCTCCATCTTCCATCTCCTGGGGAGGAGCATGGATTTCTCCACATGTCCAAGTCATAGGATGCAGACCCCTATTTATCCCTGAGGGGAGGATGCAGTTCTCAGGGAAGGCAAGATATTACAGCACCCCTCGCACACACCCTCCTCAGTTGCTACTCAGTCATTCCCGCCTGTCCTGTGTCCAGTGCAACAGGTGATCGAGAGCCACATCCTCAAACTCTTCCAGAGCAACCTGGTGCCCGCCGACCCTGAGTGAAGGCTACCCACTGGGACTCAGACACTCAGGGAGCAAAGCAAAAGGTCAACCCAGAGTTGGGGGGATCCAGCACAGGCTTCAAAGGCAGCTCAGCTCTTGGACAGACGGTGGGAAGGGGCCTTTCCCAAGAGGAACCAATAAACCTTCTGTGCAGAACTTGAGGGACTTTGCTGTGCTTCCTGGAAGAGGTGGCTGTCCAGTAACCTCATTCCTTCTTCTCCCCCAACACCCGCAGGTGGTAGATAACCACCCGGCCAAAAAAGTCCGTGGCATCCTCAAATGTCACCTTCAGCTGGTCCACCTCCGCAGCCGGCACAGGAAAGGTGTTAGCACGGGCAGTCAAGGCAAAGAGGTGGCACAGTATTTCCTACCTGCAGCCCCACCCAGCCCCCCTTCAACACCCGCAGTGTGCTGGGTAACCGGCGGGTTTTGGGCCCTTCTGAGACTTTCACACAGAACAGGTTATCACCAACCTGCTATACAGATAAAACAATGGAGGCCTACTGGCCACAGATCAAAGTCATGTGCCAGGACTTGTTCAACCAGGCCAACAGCTTTCAGCACCACAGACCACCCCCTCACCCTCACCCCAGAGGCCCACACAAGATATCTGAAGCGAGTTGTTGTCTTCTGGGTAGAACTCCACAATCTTGCCAAGGGCTTCACTCCCCTGGGAACCTGCAGTATGAAGAAAGGGCTATACTGTGAGGCCAGGGCACCTCCCAGCCCCTACCTTCCAGGCTCTTCTAGTACCTTCCAGGCGTCCCCGGCGACTGGAGAAGCCCCCCTGGAACTGGATCTGCAGCTGGGAGACACGGATGCGCTGGGGAAACTCTAGTAACACCCACTGGATGGGGCCCTGGAAGTAGACAGGGAAACTGAGGCCCAGGCTCACTGCAAGCTCAGAGTCCTGCTATGCCCTTGATTGGGAAGGTAACCGAAATACCTCCCTGGAGATCCCAGCTGGCAGGAGCACCCTTGGCGGTGGGTAGATAGTCCAGGGAAGTGCCCCACCTGATCTGAGTTCCAGCACGTCTCCTCATCTTGGTCGAATAAGTGCTTCTTTCCAAACTGCCGGGTGTTGCGATTCAGGACCGAACTCACCCTGGAGCCACCAAAATCAGGGCGAGCAGAGAGACTGAGCGCACCACGTGCCCGCCCCCTCCGCAACAGCGGCTTCCCGACCGCAGCTCTGCTCACCCGCAGCTCCGTCCACCTCTGTACCACCCCAGGCCGAGGGCTTTGCCCACCACCGCCCACACCCTCCAAGTTCTCACCTGCTTATGGTCTCTGAGCAAACCAAAGAGTGGGTCATATCGGCTCACAGGGTCTCGCAGAGCGCAGAGCTGGGCTTAGCCCAGGTTCAAATCCCAGCGCCCCCGCGGCCACAGCGGCTCACCCTTGTCCACACGTGGGTCCGCACGTCCTCACCCGTAACTCGGAACAAGAGGGCGTTAACCTGGGGAGGGACTGCGAGTGTCGGGAAAACTGCCAGTGACAGCGGCCAGGCCTTTCACAGCATGTCCAAGAAAGGGAAACGGTACCTCGGGATTTTAGGGACACCCGCGCGCTCTCCGAGGCTCACTTTCTCAGCAAACAGCTCCCGGCACCAAAGCCCAGACCCGGAAACGCAGGAGTCCGAGCAGGCGCAGTGCGACTCGGGCCCGCCCAGCCTCGATCACGGGACGGGCTCTGATTTGAGCCCCGCCCCCCGCCCCCTCCTCTTAAAGAGCCACGTCAGTGGTGGCTTTTGCCCTGGAGCTGGAGAAGGCTAGTACCTAGAGCGATTGCGTGCCGGCTGCTAGCCGACGCTGTCCTTTGGTGCCCGCGGCTATAGAGCACTGGTTTTGGAGTCCCTAGGCCTTCCTGTAATGATGTCTTCCTACTTGGAGAAATCGCTGGAATCAATTCTCGTAACTGCTAACTCAGCCCGAGCCCCTGCACCTCACTGCCTCCCAGAGGCCAAAGGAAGAACTGAGGGAGAAACCATGAAGTTTTCAGTACAGTGAATCTCTAAAAACTGTCTTCCCACTAAATTGCTGTCTCCCACATCAAGGAAAGCTTCTTGGAGGAGGGGGTATGTGAGGTGAGTTTTGAAGGATGAATAGGAGTTTGCCAAATCAGATTACACAGAGCCTCAGATACTAGACTAAAGATTTCTTTCAGTGATTCACTACACAACTCCTATCCCCTACTTTCCAGCCCAATGCTGAGTGATGCTGGGGACAGCAAGAAGCCTCAGGTACCATGACATACCTGAGGAAGCTCCAATCCGAGCAAGGCGGAGCTAGATGTGTACTTCCAGTCCCGGGGAGCCAGGACTGAGGTCAAGAGAGAGATATTGGTCTGGGGAACAGGAGCTCAACCTGGTAGAGGGCTTCCTGGGAGAAGGGATATTGTGCCTGCTCCTTAATGGATGGGCAGGAATTCACCAGGGTGAGAAAATCTGGGGGTAAGGGCACGAGGGAGTTCCAGGCAGGGAGTACAGTATAAGCAAGGGCCTCGCTTACTGAAAAACCATGAATTTGAATAAAATATATGGAGCCTGCCAGTTCCTTCTGGGCCTGGAGCAGTCTCAGGAGGTGATTGAGGAAGGGTGGAACCCCATCTGATCTGCATGAATGAAGGGTTCCCAGGGAGAGCTGCCACTGGCAGGGCTGCAGCTCCTGGCTTTGGCTGAAAGGCCTGGGATCCAGTCCTTTCAAGGATTGGGGGAATGGTCCTCCAGCATCCTCTGAGCGTCTGGCCAAGCCCACTCTCGGAGGGGGGTTGGCTTGGAAACTGGGACACCCCCGGAAGGGTCTCTTTATCAATCTCTGCTTGCCAGGATTTCCTGTATTCAATCAGGGTTTGGTGCCATGCAGACCGACTCTGCTGGTCTCAGGGTTGGGTTGGCAGGAAATACCTCCCTACCCTGAGAAGAAGGGAGGAAAAGCATGAATCCTGAGGGCCCAGATCCACTTCAATTCCTGGCTGGGCTACTCATTGGCCATGTGACCTGGTACAAACACCTTGACCTCTTTGAGCCTTGGTTTCCTTATATGTGAAATGGGGGTCATTCTACTTATAGGACTGCTGAAGAATTCAGCAGGGCGACACATAACAGGGACTGACATTTGTATCTGACTTGAAGCCTCATCTTATCTCCACCCATTGACTGGGGAAACCTGCTATTGCTGTTCCATGTCACCCCATTTTATAATTGTGGACACAGGCAAGTTTCCTCAGCAAGGATACACATGGCCTTAGGGCCCTTAACATAACTCCTGTTCTTGGCATGGAGCCGCCTTGCCCACTGGGATAAGGCCAGCTCAGTACCTTCTTCCCGCCTCCTCACCCCACTGGCGCCTGGGCATGAAAGAGCCTCCTGTTTCTCCAGGGAATTAGCAAATCCCAGCAGGGCAGCCAAAAGTGGTCCATTCATTCCCCTGAGTGAAGAGAAGACTAAGCACTGCCTCCCCACAAACCCCAGGGCATGGGATAGGTGGAGCTCTAGAAGAGCCAGGAGACTTTCCTCCGGGTCGCTGAGGGAAACTGAGGCACAGCAACTGAGGCAGTCATTTGACCATGGTCTCCTGGCTCCTGGGGAGGCCAGGACCTCAAATCTGACTCGAATCTGACTCCAGAGTTCCCTCCATTGGGCTGTTTTGCATTTTTCAGGAAAGGAAATGAAAGCTCTAAGAGGGACAGCTATTTGCTGAAGTTACATAGTAAGTATGGATTAGGTAGAGGGTGACTCTCTGGGGAGGCAGCCCCTCTCATGGCTGAGCCTATTGCCTATAACTCTGCAGGGAAAGGCTCTTTCTACCTTCCAACCTCATTTTCCTCATGGGGAACAAGTGTGATGGTTGCTCCAAGGCCCCAGCCTGGAGGGTCTTGGGGGTGAGTATAATGAGGTTCAATCTACTGTGAGACAAGACTGGGTGTGATTTGTCTGCCTAGGGTCTGCCTGGGATCTGCCCAGGTCCCACAAAGCCCAACTCGAGAGTGGACAAGCATTCACTCACTGCCAGATGCATTTGTCCATCTAGCGGGGTATAAGACTAGGAGTCTGGTAAGAGGTGACAGTGACAGTGGGAGGGGATGACATAGGATGGAGTAACTGAGGTAAATTTGCACAGTGGGAACTCCTGGGCTGAGACTGAGTGTGTTTAATGGTGAGTGTGAGTGGCTGTGCTGTGAGCATGGCCTTGGGGGGCCTGTACACCCAATACTAGGGACACAGTATCGGTAGTTGTGCCCACAGCTGTAAGGTGGTTGGGTATGAACAATGTAGGGCAAATGTCAGGAAAGCTAAGGTGTGGTGGCTTTGAACAGTGGGTGTGTTTGAGTGTGAAGGAAATCTAGGACCTGCCACACTCACAAATGAGTTTAGTTATGCAGCAGTAGGCATGACTTGTGTATGACCAGGTATAGTTGTGTGTTACTACTTGAGTCTGTGTGTGGCAGGTGTATCTATTTGTGGCATTTGTGACTTGTATAGTCAGGTGAGATTGTGTGTGCCAGGGAGTTTGTTTGGCATTGTGTAACTTGTATGTTACCTGTGTAATATGTATGATCTGTATGACTTATACATGGCCTGTGTAACTAACTGGGCGTGGTTGTACCTGAGATACCTGTGCTGTCTGCTGTCACTGTAACTGGGTATGAGTGGTACTGGTAACATAAACCCACATGGTGTATGACAGATGTGAACATGGTTGCATGTGACATGCCCACGCATCACCCTAGGTATGTTGAGAGGCACTTTGGGGACAACATCTGTCTCTAAGACCTAGCTCTCCAGGAGGCCCATCCTCCATGTCTCTGATCTGGCCCACCAGCCCTCTCCCCCAACTGGCAGCAGCCCCTGGCCTGGGCCCCAGCATGGGGGACAGAGAAGGCACTCAAGGCTAGGGGCTGCAAGCCCAATCCCAGCACTGGCCTATAAATAGCTCTTTGAGCCCAGCAAATTCCCAGGCAAGGGCACCCCATTCAAGCCCCCAGCAACAGCCTGCCTCTGGGCTGCAGGCCAGCCCCTCTGAGCTCAGCCTGGCACCAGCAGGAGAAGGAGGAGCGACCTGAGCAGGGAGGGGGTGGGTGGTCAACTTGGCTCTGATATCACAGATTTTGGCTCCCACTTGGCCCTTCCTCATGTATGCAGCCTCAAACAAGAGGTGTCCCCCTATGCCCCAGTTTTCCCAGCTGGAAATTGGGCACAATATGATGGCAGCACCCACATTGTGTGTTAACTTCCCATTTCATTGTCCCAGCAACCCTTATAGTGGAACTGTTCATTATCTTGTTTTAGATGGCCAAAAGCTGAGGCACAGACACACAAAATGACTGTCACCCTGTTAGGAATGGCAGAGGAGTTTTGAACCCTGAAATTGTGGAGGCCAAACTGCTCTGCTCCCACACACATCACACAACCACACCCGGACCCCAGTTCCCTACCACAGCCACAACCACCCCCTTCACACCAGCCTGCAGACACTCACATCTGCCTGGTCCCCAATCTCCATTTCCTCCTCTCTGATATGGAATGGGATAGTAAGCCAAGTGTCATGGTATCCTTTGGGCTACGGCTCAGTTACAATCCCCATCACCAGTCAGTAGACACTGGCTGCTAGACACTGACAAGTGCAGAAAGTTGCTGAGTTTGCACCCCTAGGGTTCCCCCCCCCTCACACCTCACTTATTCCCAACTCCTCTTTAGTAATCTGCCAAAACTATCATGTTCTCTGTTTGCCTACCCCAAACACCAGACAGAGATCCATTCTCAGAGCTGGCACATGCATGCACATGCACACTCAGAACACAAGATGCAGTACCCAGACCCTTTCCCTGGCATGGACCATTTTCTGTGCTGAAGATTCAGTCTTTGGGAAGCAAGGTAGGGAAGGCTTAATCTCCTTAGGGTTTTTTTGGTTTTTGTCCCTCACATTATCATTTTTCATTATGCCAAAAGGCACAACAGGGCCTCCCTGGTGGCTCAAGGGGTTAAGCACCACACTATGAAGCATCCACAGCCTCTGCAGCACAAGTTTCTCCCAGGCTGGCCAGGGAGAAACCCACATGGTGCAGCAAACCTTTCCTGTCATGCCCGCTGCTTCCCTCAGCAGTGTATTTCAGTCAGTCTGCCTGTTCTGTTCCCCATTCTGTCTCTAGTGGATCCTCTCTCTCTCTCTCTCTCTCTCTCTCTCTCTCTCTCTCTCTCACGCACGCGCACACACACACACACACACACACCCCTGCATCTCTGGCCTGTACCCAGCTCTGTATGCATAAATAAATAAATCTTTAAAAAAAATAAAAGGCACAACATTTACCATTTTTAAATGTACATTTCAGTGAAACCAACTATACTCACATTATTGTACAATCATCACCACGATCTAGTTCTAGGATATTCTATCACCCTAAAAGGAGATCTCATCTCCATGATAGTCACTTCCATCCCCCTCTCCAGTGCTTGACAACCACAAATCTGTGCATTTGACTATTCTGGACATTTTATTTAAATGGATCTCACACTATGTGTCCTTTTGTGCCTGGCTTCTCTCACGCAGCATCATGTTTTTAAAGTTTATCCATATTGTAGTGTATCAGGGATTTACTTCTTTTTATGGCTGAGTTATATTCCAGTGCATGTTGGGGACATTTTAAGATTCAGTTTACAAAGACACGACACATGTCCCCTGCCCAAAGAAAAATTATTCCTGTGACAACAGTACCTGGTGCTCTATGAATGCAAATGGACAAAGGAATGAATGAATGCCCCGATGTGGCCAAAGGTGATGGAAAAAGCTCAGGGGTGCAACATTTCTTGACTAGGTCCTGACAAGTCATTCCAGCTGTGTGTCACCCAGGAATCTTCTGTCCTCTCTGAAACATTGCCTTTCCATCGACAATATAAAATGACAATTGGAGCCAAACTGCTTCAAGAGTGAGCCCTGGAGAGTCAGGAATGCCAGGGTTATAATGCCATCTTTGACTTTCCCTTTTGCATGACCTTGGGAGAGACTAGACCTCCCTGGGGCTCAGTTTCCCTATCTGTAAGATGGGGTAGGTACCACCACCATGAGGCGACTGGGGACATTTAACGTGGCTCCTGGAACGAAGTGAATGGGGAAAAATCAGGAGCGATCTCCCCCGGGGTGGGGTGAGTGGTGCAGAGAGTGTGTGCGGTGGGACTTAGGCAGGGAGAGCCCCCTCCCTCGCGCAGCCCCGGGCGGCAGACGGGGGCGCATGCGCAGAGAGGCCCCATGGCCCCTTTATAAGCGCTGAGGCGGCGCGGGGAGAGCCGAGCGCAGGGCGCAGGGCTGGACCCCGCGCGGAGCCTGCAGAGTTCGAGCGTCCTTTGTGCTGGGCGACCGCCCCGGGATGCGTCCGAGCTAGGAACCAGGTGGGGGTCCGTCGTGGGGAAGGTGTCGCGTCGTGGGAGAGTTCCTTGGGATTTGAGACAGAACCCGGGATTAGGGAGGGAGACTAGGATAAGAGAGAAGCCTCCCCTTCCTTGGGGAGGGGGCTGGGAGGGGGAGGGGAGCCGTGGGTTGGGGAACAAACGCCAACTGGGAGGTCGTTTGAGAATGTCAGTAGGATGCAGATGTAAAGATTAGGTTGTCCCGAGAATGCGGAGAAGACCCCACTGTAGGGAGGGGACTGGGTTGGGGGTGGGTCTCTGAATTGGAAGGGGACACTGGGAGACAAGGCTAGGGGAGGGGCGCCTCGAGTTTAGGGAGAAGAGGGGGACACCCAATGCTATAGCTATAGAGGACTTCAGAACAGGCTATCCCCGGTGTCTGAGCTAAGACACCGCAGGATTTTCAGTGGGGATCCCCAATTTTCAGATGAATTGAGGATTCCAGGCTGGACCGCAGAAGAGAGGGGGCCCCCCAGAACAGCCTGAGCCCGATGGAGGGGGGTCTGCACTGAGAGTGAGTACCATGAGGAAGGGACACCTGCGGTCTCCCTATCCTTTTGCTCAGGCTGGGTCACCACATTCTGACTCAAGGAGGAGGCTCTAGGGGCTCCATTCCAAGGTGGTCCCCATTTCCCCCTAGAACCTGGAGTTGGGGGTGCTGTCCCTTCTTACAGGGAGCACCCTGGGTCTCTCAGGTGACTGCTGGGTGGGAGCACCCTTAAACTCCCAGTTAAAATTCCCAGGGCCCATGAGGGGCACCCAATCCCAAGAGGGGGCTACCCTCAGCACTTCCATAGCTGATTGAGTCCTCAGCAATACACAGACACTTGCCTCACCCCTTCATTTCTCTCTATCCATATGAACGAGTGTGAAAGTCCTGTCCTGTTTGGGGGACATAGGCACTGGGAAGTAGGGGACTGGGACCCAGGCCCAGCCTGGGCAGGAGCGACCCCCATTCTTCCATGCAGGGCTTTGTTCCTCTAGGCAGCACTAATGGGAGACAGCCAGGCCCAGGAGAGGGTTGGCACGGGCCCCAGCGGGGGTTGTGGGGGAAGGGTGGGAAGGGCGAGGTGGGCGGACCGTGGGACCACAGAACCCAACAAACTCACTGGTTTGTGGGCATTCCCAAATGGAAAGTATCCCTCAGGGTGTGGGGGCTTTGGGTATGTGTCTACCCCAGACTGGGAGAGAGGGTGGGGGCAGGGTGGATGGGTTCTGGGGTTCTCTATGAGTCTGGTGTCACTGAGGTTATGTCTTTGTCAGGAAACTCGTACTGGGGGACACATCACCAGGTGGCAAAATTAATGTGTGCCCACCAGTCATCAAAGCCACATTTATCCAGCCCAGTCCGTGCCAGAACCTGTGTTTTGTGTGTGTGAGTGTATGGGGGGAGCTGTCCAATGGTTTAGCCTCATTGAGGGGTTTCTGT
The DNA here is from genome assembly GCF_014898055.3 of Talpa occidentalis. NCBI lineage: Eukaryota > Metazoa > Chordata > Mammalia > Eulipotyphla > Talpidae > Talpa > Talpa occidentalis. The sequence continues at coordinate 47,899,985 of NW_023601212.1, forward strand.
GGGGAGCCTGAGGCTTTGGGTGTGTTTCTTTGTACAGAAGATGTGCTGCCTGCCTTTGAGTGCTCATATTGTCTCTCTTTGTTAATGTCATTGTGAATCTGTGTGTGTCTCCCAGGCTCTGTGTCCAAGGCAGTGCCCACGTGTGTGACCCATGTGTACAGCAAGGGTCCTGTCTATGTGACTGGCCATGTGGACTCTGGGCGTAAGGGTGTGGGATGTGGTCTGTGTGCAGTGGGGGAGTTGAGGGGGAACAAGTTGGCAGGGGGTTGAATTACCCAAGGGGTAGCTTGGAATGATTTACTGAGCGCAGTTTCCTTTCTCCTTTGAGTTCCCTGCTCATGCCCATGTACATAAATTCTCTCTGGTTTACAGACCAGATACACACACGTGCTCATGGTCCATCCAGGGTCCACTCTGGGTCCTTCAAGCTCCATCCAGTGCATGCAGCTGCTGCAGATGTGAACAAGACTTACCACAGGGTACAACCTCATGAACATCCCTGCCCTGAAGTACACCCAGACACAGACAGACTGGAACGCTTGCTGGCAACCTCTTTCAATCTCTGTCTCTTTCAATCTCTCTCTCTCTCCTCCCCCAACTCTTTCTGGGCTGCCCCTCCCCCACCGCTTGCAGGCCCCTGCTTGCATATGCATAAGGCTCATACATTATTCATGAGGGGACAAGCCCTAGACAGCTGTGTAAATGCTCACCTCTGGTGGCCCTCTGGAGGAGATATTTTAAGAGAAGGGGTGTGGATGCATGAGGGTGTGAGTGTAAGGGACAAGTGTGTGTGGAAGGGCGAATGTGTGTGTGCGCACATGCGCATGCTTGTGGGGGGGATGCACCTGAAACTGTGTCACTGTGGGCAATCAAGTGCCCACAGTGTATTTGCATGTGTATGATGTGAGCCTTTGTGTTCCAAAAGCTGGTTTTTAATTTAATATTTTGTAGGACTTTACAAAGCTTTGTTCATTCCATCCTTACAATGACCCTCTGAGGTACATGTTGGGTGATACCTATTTTACAGGGAAACTGAGGCAGAGTGATGCAGTAGCCTGTCTAGAGTCATGCAGTGCGTAGGTAATCTGGATGAAGTCCGAGCTCTTAATTATTCTCTCTCTCTCTCTCTCTCTCTCTCTCTCTCTCTCTCTTTCTCTCTCTCTCTCACACACACACACACACACACACACACACACACATGCAGAATTCTCTGTACTCATCCCCTCCTAAGGTCTTCCTGGGACCAATACTCAGCCAGGCCTGGAACAGCCATCAGTGTGACACTGCACTTGCTAGGGGCTCTGAGAAGGAGAAATGTAGACAACCTGAGAGGGAGACAGAGGTTTCTGAAGTTTACAGGTTGGTAGTTGGGGGTACTATCTTAGAGCTCGGGATCTGCTTTGCTGTGTAGCACTAGGCAACCACTTTTCCTCTCTGGGCCTGGAGGCGCCACCTTAAGAATGCAAGGCCGGGCATCCCTGGTGGCACAGAGGGGTTAAGATGCACCCAATGAAGCTATCACCAGCTACTTCTGCATGAGTTTGATCCCCAGCTAGGGAGTTACCCACATGGTTCAGCAGACCTCTCCTGGCTTGCCCACTGCTCCCTCAGCAGTGTATTTTGGTCAGTCTGCCTATTCTGTTCTCCACTCTGTCTCTGGTAAATCCTCTCACCCCCACACCTCTGGCTGTTCCCCAGTTCTTGTATCCATAAATAAATAAATCTTTAAAAAAAATAAAAATAAAAAGGCAAAGCCAAGTGTGTGTTGCTGCAGCATTGCCACCCCACGGTTCAGCACCACGGACAGGTCCCCACCGGCCTCCAGGCTGGGCCTTCAGCTGGGTGAGCACTGGAGGGGAAGCAACTGTTCCCCACAATCCACTCACACACACACACAACTTCTGGATTCCAACCATACTGTCCTCAGAGCAGGAGTGGGTTTGTAGGTAATGCTCTAACTTTCCATCCGCCCCTACCTCAGCTCCAGAGGTGGGCTGCGTGTTCCAGAAGGGTGAGAGACTTTGGGGAGAGGCCACCTCCCCAGGATGTCTAGTCTCTGGAAGAATGTGAGGTCTGAGAGGGCACCACTGTGTTCTGGTGCTTATAGCTTGTTTGTAGATTATAGCTTAATAATTGTCCACTTTGTGCCTGTGGGCCACAGCCCCTATAAAAGGCTGGATCCACAATTGGAATTTCTCTGCAAACCTAGAGGCATCTTCACCAGGTAGTGTGAAGGCAGAAGATGGGGTGGGCAGTGGTGAGGCCCCTTCCTCTGGATGGTACTTGGAAGCTCCTCAAAAAAATCTTAGAAACTAAGAATAGAACCTTGGCGACAACCAACTCCTGGAATTGAAGTTGAGAATCGTGTCAGTAAGCAAAACCAGATTAAAGTCTGGCTAGGAGGCCAGTCTGTTGCCCTGGAGGACTCCCCATTCTGATGGGGGAGACTGACTTGAAAAGTGAGATTTTTATCTTAACTGTGTAAAGGTTAATGATAATAATAGTTAAAATATACTCCTTGGGCCTCCCTGGTGGCGCAAGGGGTTAAGCACCTCACTATGAAGTAATCTGCAGCCTCTGCAGCATGAGTTCAATCCCTGGCCGGCCAGGGAGCAACACACATGGCAAAGCAGACCTCTCCTGTCTCGCCCGCTGCTCCCCTCAGCAGTGTATTTCAGTCAGTCTGCCTGTTCTGTCCCCCATTCTGACTTTGGTGGATCCTTTCACCCCCCTGCCCCCACATCTCTGGCCTGTACCCCAGCTTTTGTATGCATAAATAAATAAATCTTAAAAAATATATTATACTCCTTGGTGCCAGGCAGTTCTAATAATATGTGTGTGTATGCTTAGAAATATATATGTATGTGTGTATAGATACATATATATAGATATATATATGTTCTGTATTAACTCATCAGTTTCTTCCAACTACCTGATGTATCCTCATCTGACCTACAAGGAAACTGAACACAGAGAGCTAAGCTGCTTACCCAAGGTCACACAACAAGGTACAGGCAGAGAGATAACCCGAGGTATGATTCACTTCAGCATCCATGATTCTAACAATGAGACTTCACTGCTTGGATACGGAGTTTGGATTCTTGCTTGTAGACTGTGTGACCTTGAGGGACCACACTCACCTCTCTGAGTTCATTTCCAGATCTGTAGAGCTAGGGTCATGTCCTTTCATGTCCACTGTCAGGATGGCTGTGCTCACCCACCCCCCTCTCTCTCCCTCTCCACCTCATTCTAGGTCCAGAATGGGGGCCATGTCTGTCTGGACCTTGGGTCTCCTGATGTTCCAGGTGTTGCTCTTTGTGACTGGAGAGCGGGGTGAGTTGAATTATGTGTGCGAGATGTTAGAATCTAGGGGTTCATATGATGGATGAGGCAGCCTTTTACCTGGAGAGCCTCCTCCTGCTGGTTCCCTGGCCTGATCTGGAGAATAAAATGAGAATAGATAAAAAAGGTCTTTGAACAGTCAAAAGCGAACAAGACACCTGAGAGGTTATTTTTAGTCATTGCCAGCGGAGGCAGGAGGTTCCCGCCTCTCACAGTTTTGCTGAGATGAGCTGAAAAAAAGAGAAAAATGAGACTAGTGCAGAAATTGATTAGTGATGCCTGCCATGGGTGGGGCAATAGAAATGAGATCCCTGTGCTGCTTCACCCCAGTGGTTGTCAAAAGCCCAGGCTGTAGAAATGTGCTCTGTGGCCTCAGCCATGTACAGTGATCTCTTCAAACCTCAGTTTCCTCAACCCCCAAAGGAAGATGGGGGCTACCTCCAGATGGTAATGAAAATCAAATGAGTTATCTATAAAGTGTCTGCTTTATAGAATGTACTCTGCAAACACCATTTTCTTTCCAATGGCTGTCTTTTGCTTAGCTTTTGGGGAAACCATGACTCAGAAAGAATGACACTTCCACATCCACACAGTGAGTGAGTGACAATGAGAATCAAATTTCTGTCCCTATAGGAAGAGACCTCCAGGATAAAGATTTTAAGTGGAGGCAGAATTTGGAGGAATTCAAATTACTCATCCTCCTCTGCTCACAGATGGGGGTGATGGGAGATATGTGCCCTGTGTTGTGACATTGTGTGGGAAACCTACCCTCCCTGGCTTAGGCCTCCACATCTGTAAAGTGAGGGACACAGCAGTCTGTGCTAGCCCCTATCTCTGAAACATACTCTCTCTCCACTTTCCCCACCCCAGGGATGCAGGATGCTGCTGAAAAGGGACTGCACATGCAGAATGTGGGGTCCGGGTCAGTGAGGGCTGCGCTGGCAGAGCTGGTGGCCCTGCCTTGTCTCTTTGCCCTGCAGCCACAGCCAGGTGCTGCCCGAGAGGCCCCTCGGATCAAGTGGACCAAGGTTCGGACTATGTCTGGCCAGCGGCAGGACTTGCCCATCCTGGTGGCCAAAGACAATGTGGTGCGAGTGGCCAAGGGCTGGCAGGGGCGTGTGTCACTGCCTGCTTATCCCCGCCACCGGGTTAATGCCACGCTGCTGCTGGGGCCGCTGCGGGCCAGCGACTCGGGGCTCTACCGCTGCCAGGTGGTGAGAGGCATTGAAGATGAGCAGGACCTGGTGCCCTTAGAGGTGACAGGTCAGTGGGGTGCAGGGGAGAGGCTGAGCTGGGATGGGAGGGACTGGGCCTGAAGCCCACCCACTGTGTGTTATCTCAGAAATCACTCTCTGAACTATTCCTTTTCCAGATAAGGTTACAAAGAAAGTCCCCAAAGATACTGCTGTGTTTACACCTTTCTCTCTAGCTGAGAGCAGCCTCTGTCTCTTTTATGGATCACAGTATTTCAAGGGACTTCATAGCTTCAAGTTTTATGGCTACCTAAACCATTTTATGGCTACCTAATTTTACACAAGGCAAAGGATATAGGATAGTGCATTTAAAATAGGAATGCTGGAGACACCCTGGTGGTGCAGGTGTTAAAGTCTCAGTGTTATCAAGCTATCACCAGCCACTGTGGCATGTGTTCAACCCACAGCCAGGGAGCTACCCACATGGCACAGCAGACCTCTCCTGTCTCAGCCACCGTTCCCCCTCATCAGTGTAGATCTGCCTGTTCTGCTCCCCACTCTGTCTCTGGTGAATCCTCTAACCCCCTGCACCTCTGGCTTACACCCCAGTTCTTGTATACATAAATAAATAAAATAAATTTTAAAAATAGGAATGCAAATTTCCTTTTAAAATAAATGTATTTATGTTTTTAAAAAAGTGAGTATTTTTCAAAAAGTCAATTAAAACTATATTAAGTAAATAATAGTCCTCAAATACACGTTTAACCAACTCCTGTATTAAATCCTTTCTGTTGAACTACCCAGTGCACTTTTTGTTTTCCTAACTGGTCAAAGAAAATTAGGCAAAGATATATTATTTTTAATTATTAAAACACAGTTCTAGAACAGGGCCTGGCACATAGCAGTTGCTTATTGAATATCTGATGAATCACTCATTGCATGGGTTATTGTATGGAAAATACTTTTGGACTCCTGCGGCAAAGTCCATTTCCCATCACTTTTGTTGGTCATGAGCAGGATCTTACACTCCTGTCCGAAGACTCCATCTCGCCTATCCTACAGGGCCTCGCTGCATTTATGAAGTCTACCATCATTCCCTTTCTACAGTCTTGCTTCTCAAAATCCATAAACCTGGAAGAAAACTAATAAGTGGTGAAGGAAATGAATCCCACCTCTACATTTGTTCAGTTAATTCATCCACTCAGACATCTGAGCATCTGCCATGTGCCAACTCAGGGTGGGGACATAGCCACGGCTGAGATGCTGCTGCCATCCTCCAGTGGCGCTTGGTCTGATTAGATGGAGGAGTGTTTCATTCCTTTGTCTTGCTCAGCCATTTTTTTTCATCCCTAAATCAGAATTTTAGTCACAGGGAGCCTATTACTGATGCCTACATGTCACCTTGTCCCGGAAGCCTCCCATGACTCCATTCCCAGACCAAGCAAGAACCACATTTCATCTTTGGTTGCTGCCTTTGCTTCATCTATTGGCACATGTCCATAATTCCTAAAAGACAGACTCTCTCTCACTCTTCTTCAGGCCTCCTGTCACTTCCAGGTTCTAACCCTGGGCATGAAGAGTGCTATCTTTGGTGTCACATCTTCCCGAATATAAATTCTGGCACTGCTTCATACTGGCCATGGACATGTCCCTCAATTTCTCTGAACCTTAGTTTCTTCCTCTGGAAATGAGAATTATCAGGGTAGTTGTAAAATTGCAATGAGGTAATGCTTATAAGTGCTTTTACATAGTAAACATTTGAAAAATGCTAGCCCTTTATGACCATAGTTAAGTTTCTCATCTGTCAAATGGGAGCATATCAGTCTCATTTCCCAACCTCTTCCTGTGCTGTACTTAGCACAGAGCAAGTGAGTGTGGTATGAGGCAGGGAAGAGCAGCAGGTTTATTATCAGACATGGGGGAGTGTTCATTCTGTAAGGGGGAGTTTTATTCTTTAAGATTCCAACTTAAGTTGATCCCCCCTCCACCCTGGATGTTCCCCCACAGGTGTTGTGTTCCACTACCGGGCTGCCCAGGATCGCTATGCACTAACCTTTGCTGAAGCCCAGGAAGCCTGCCGTCTCAGCTCAGCCACCATAGCGGCCCCAAGGCACCTGCAGGCTGCTTTTGAGGATGGCTTTGACAACTGTGATGCTGGGTGGCTCTCTGATCGTACTGTTAGGTGAGGGGCTACTGGGGCAGGGGGAAGTGGAGAAGTAGCCTCTGAGAAAAGATGGGTCTGTGGGGGACCTCAGGAGCATACATCTGAGCAGGAATCCCTCCTTGTCTTATCAGGTATCCCATCACTCAGTCCAGACCAGGTTGCTATGGTGACCGTAGCAGCCTTCCAGGAGTCAGGAGCTATGGGAGAAGAAACCCACAGGAACTCTATGACGTCTACTGCTTTGCCCGTGAGCTGGGGGGTAAGTCTGGGCTGGCAGGACCCTCACCCCCTGCCCTGTTACCTTTCTCAAACCCCATTCCTCCCTAAATTCTTGCCTCACTCTCCTAAGTGTCATCCTTCTCAACCTGCAGCCATCCAACCCCTTCCCTGAGCAATCCCCTACTGGTCCCCATCCCCTTTTCTATTTCCTTCCCTCTCTTTGGAGCCCCTCACTGAGCCCCACCCTCTTTCCGAAGGCTGACTAGCTCCGTTGTCTGGGTTACCTCATTTTTAAAAAGAAGCTAAAGTCCCACCACCAAAATCCAGCCCGGTGGAGGGAGGCTCTTTGGAGTGGGGCTGTTTCCTGGCTCCGGAGGAGGGTGACTGGCCCCAGGTGACCTTCTCCTGCGCCCTCCCGCAGGCGAGGTCTTCTACGTGGGCCCCGCCCGCCGCCTGACATTGGCCGGCGCGCGTGCCCAGTGCCGCCGCCAGGGAGCCACGCTGGCTTCGGTGGGACAGCTGCACCTCGCCTGGCACGAGGGCCTGGACCAGTGCGACCCGGGCTGGCTGGCCGACGGCAGCGTGCGCTACCCGATCCAGACTCCGCGCCGGCGCTGTGGGGGCCCGGCCCCAGGAGTACGCACCGTGTACCGCTTCGCCAACCGCACCGGCTTCCCTGCTCCAGGAGCGCGTTTCGATGCCTACTGCTTCCGAGGTGCGCGAAGGGCCACGTCCCCACCGGCTTGTACCGGGGTGAAGGCCGCATCTCAGAGGGCGGGGTCCCCGGGTGACTACGCCCCCTGCCCGGTTGAAGGCCACGCCCCAGGTGAAGGCCAAGTCCTCAGAGGCTGGGTTCCCTAAAGAGCACGCCCCTATGCATGCACCTAGGTGAAGACCCTGGAAGCTCTGCTTTCTAGTGGAGGCCAAGACTGGGGCGTGGAAATACGCTCTGCGATAAGCCACGCCCCCATAGAAGGCCTTGCTCCAGGAGCCATACTCCTGGAGAGGGACACAACCCAGCTCTGGTGCAGGAAGTTCTGTTTGGGAATGAACCATATCTCCTGAGGTCCCTGGAAGTGTCGACCATGGGTGGAGCATAATTTACTTGGAGTCCTGTACATGAGTTCCCCCACTGGCCACACTTCCATCAAGACCACACCCCAGGGTCAGAATGAGGGATGGCCCTCACCTTTGAACTGGGTGGCCCACAGCCTCAGTGGCTGCAAACTTTAACCTCAAGATACTGAGTTTTCTGTGTAAGGGAAACAAAGATCTTGTAGGAAGCCATGTCCATTGGGTATTTCCCTCCCCACCCTCCAGGCACCATGGTGCAGGTAGGGCCTGCCTCCAGGAGCCACCTCTTGATCTCTTACCACTTGTGACCAATTGACTCTAACCTTGACTGGGGGTTCAGTTGGGCTGCAGCCTGAACAGTGTGGGTAATAACTTTGCACTTCCCTCTCTGAAGCTGGGGGATCCCAGCGACCACTCAGAGAGAGAGATAGAGGAGCACAGAGATAGAGATACCCAGGTCTGTGCTATAGTGTACTAGACTGTGGATAGACAGTCAGAACTTCCCAGCCAGTTCCTGTGCCTAACAATCTTTTGTATTTTCTTCCACAGCTCATCACCCTTCACCACAGCATGGAGACCCAGACACCCCTTCATCTGGGGATGAGGGGGAGATTTTGTCTGCAGAAGGGCCCCCAAACCGAGAACTGGAGCCCAGCCTGGGAGAAGTGGTCACACCTAATTTCCAGGAGCCACTGGTATCCAGTGGAGAGGAAGACCCTCTGATCTTGGGAGAGAAGCAGGAATCTGTAGACACCCATAGCCCTGCCCCTGGGAGTCTCATGCTGGCCTCAAGCCCTACTTTGGGGGCTGAAGGGGTATGGCTGAGCACAGTAGCCCCCAGCCCTGATCTGGTGGTGGCAGTCAGTACTGGCACAAACACTGTGACAGCCCCTGCCAGTCCCATACCCAGGAAGAGGGGACGCTTCAAGGGACTGAATGGACGCCACTTCCAGCAGCAGGAACCCCAGCAAGGTCTACAGGGGGCTCTGGAGGCCAGTTCCCAGCCCCCTACCCCAGAAGCTGCTGGAAATCATGTGGAGCTTCCCCTGACTACAGAAACCACAGAGTCCTTGGGGAGTGACCATAGCCAAAGACCCTGGGTCGTACTGACCAATGAGGTGGATGTCCCTGGAGCAGGTGAGTGGAATTTAAGAGGGAGGTGGGATCTGACTGAGGGCCTGGAAAGGGAGTGGGGAGGTAGGGAGGAAGGGAGAGTCTGAATCCCAGCTGGGTTCCCTGATTTTATCACTCCTCAGAAGCTCTCTTCCTTATGCTTAGAGCCAAGGAGATGTCAACAACTATTGATAAAGGTAATGATGATTCTTGTCATTGATGTTGTAGGTTCTGCTGGCGGCAGGAGTCCCGCAGAGCCCTGGCTATGGCCCCCAACCTTGGCCCCACACAGCATCTCAGGCCCTAGCAGGGACCCTGGCCTGGAGCCAGAGGAAGCTAAGGATCCTAGTGTGAGACCGGTCATGCCCAACCTGCCCTGGTCCCCCTCAGAGACCACTACCCCAGCTCTCAGTCCCTCTGAAAGCCCCAGTTCTGCCCCATGGGATGCCTCCCCCATGGTCACTTCCCAAGACCTCCCTGTGATGGCCATGCTTCGTGCCCCCAAACTATGGCTCCTACCACATTTTACGCCCCTTCCCACCCAGGCCAACAGGGTTGAGGTGATTAGTGAGGCCACGGCATCTTCTTCACCCTCCCCTGCTTCAGACACCAAGGCTGGCGCCCAGGACCCCATTGATCCAGAGGTATATTCCCTGACCTCCTCGGTCCCAACAAGACAGAGTGGAGAGGTCACACCCAGTGGTCACAGTGCAGGAAGTCCCACAGCTCCCTCACAGGCAGACATGGACACACAAGCTGGGGCTAGGCCTATCTCTCCCAGGGCAGACTTTGGAGAAACTGGGAGAACCAGGCCCACTCAGCTCAGCAAAGTTGAACACCCCAGATCCAGCCCACAGGCTTCTGTGGACAAGATTTTAGTGACAGATCTCCCCCCAACTAAGGCTGCCACTGAGCCCACAGGAGCCAGAGGCATCTTGGAGACTGATTCTGGGGTCATCAGCACAGCATGGAAGACTACCATGGAGGAGGTACAGGGCATGTGGCCCACACTACACAGTGAAGGGCTGGACTTGCACCCCAAATATACACCTTTGGGAGGACCTGGGGTCTTCTTGATGCCTGGGGTGACCCCAAGTTTGGAGACTTGGGTTGCTACAGATGAAAAAGCCACAATGGGTCCCATGGCTTCTACAGCCATGCTGGACCCCAGCAGTGCTGGTGGAATTTGGGAACCTAATTCCCACATGATTGAGGGAGTTGAAATTTCCACCATGAGTCCTCAAGGGCCTGTGGACACAAGTGTGGTCACGTCCCTAATATCCCTGGACCAGGGGACCAAGGTGGGAGACCTGGCCCCTTCTACATTGGTCTCCTCAAGGTCCCAACCCCATCCAGAGCTGGAGGGCCAGACAGTAGGAACCTCAGCTCCATCACACAAGGGCAGCCTCCTGGGGGAGCCTGGTCTTCCTCCTTGGACACCGACTTCAGCCAGCATGGAGGAGCCTGCCTCAGTGTCCTCAGGGGAGACTACCATGCTGTGGAACCCCCCCAGCACCCTCCTGCCTACTTCCTTGGACCGAGAGGAGTTTGAGCTGGAAGTCCTGGGGGGGAGCCCAGGTGTGGAAGGCTTCTGGGAAGACGCAGCCAGTGGAGAAGAGCCCACCGTGCTAGCGAGCCCCACCAACTGCACTGTGGAGGAGGGTGAGTTCCAAGCTTATGGCCCCATCCCATCTACTGAGGTCAGGCCTTGGGAACCTGGGGCTGGCAAGCCAGAGCAGGGAGTGAAGGGACCTGGGAAGGTTTCTAGCAGTGGTGACGTGGGAGGTGGAAACTTGTCAGGAGTTGAATTGTATAAAGGACTTCCCTGGGAGGGGTATCAGCAAGGGCAAAAAGACCAGAAGATGATAATGAACTTGATGTGTTTAGATGCACATGGAGGCACTGGGGACAGTTTGGCTTGGGGGATGAGGTCAGTCAACAAATCATGTTCATGTCTGCTCTAAGAGCTGTGGGGTGCTGGGGGCTGTCCTTCAGTGCTTCCTCAGTCTGGGACAGTGAGGGGGCGGAAGTAGAAGGCATGGCAGGGAGGGCTTCCTGGACAGGTGGGACTTGTATTGGAATCCAGTGATATGGATCATGGAGGGACCCAAAGCCACAGGGAAAGTGTGTGCTGGGAAGGGGTGAGAGTGATGGGCATCACCCCATATTACAGACAGGAGACTAAGGCACAGGAGGCATGTCACTACCAATCAGTCAGTGGTTGAACTTCATTGGGGGCCCATGCCGACATGGGCGTCAGTGCTCGCTCTGTGTCGGGGTCCAGAGAAAGCCATGCCCTGTTCTCCAGGGCCAGGTGTGTCCACAACCCAGACTGCAAATCTTGCCTCCACCTCTTTTTTTAGGTCCTGCCATATTGAGCTTTTGTTTGTTTGTTTTGGCCAAGTAAGCTTAAGAAAAAGGTACTTTAGCTGAGTTGCAAAACACTCGTTAACACAATTGGTTTTGCACTCCTTTTTTTTTTTTTTTTTTTTGAAGGCAGTGGTAGAAGTAGCAGATGCTGGGTACTGTTGCCCACTCTGTCACCTCTGGACTGTGTCCTGGGTCAAATCCTCTTTTTTTAGATGCTCAGGTGGACTCTGGGTGCATGTGCTGATAAAGACTGACACTTCTCGGTTCTGCCTGAATGCTTGCCTTGTTCTCATCACGTTACTGAAATCATGTTGGTTAATCCCTATTATATCCTTGTGGAACAAGTTCTGTACTTTACTGATGGAGACACTGAGGCACAGAACAGTTAAGTGACTTTTGCAAAGTAACACCCTTGGGAGTGCCTAGAAGAAGGCTTGAAACCAGGCCATCTGACAACAGGGTCTCTGTTTCACCCATTAGGCTGTATGGTGTTTCTTTCATGGGTGGAAAAAAAAAAAAAAGCACCCAGCCTGAAGCCTTGGGAGAGGGTGAGCTTGTTCAGAGAGGGAACAGAGAAGGAGAGGTTCTGGGGAGGTCCAACCTTGAAGGGTGGGCAGAAAGGCAGGAAGGAGACCACACGGGGGTTGCTGAATGAGAGCTGGGTCCGCCTTTGACTTTGCTGTATTGTTGGATACAGACTGAAGTCAGTGGCGGCGGCAGCAGCTGAGTGGAGGGAGGCAGGGAGACCCGGTCGCCTTCCCACCCTGGTTTGCAGCAGAAATGCTAATGAAGCCAAAAATAAACGCAGCACCAGCAAGTGACTGAGTCACTGCCAGTCCGTGGGCAGGTGTCGGCAGCTCAGGGCACCTGGCAGGTCTCACGCGTCCCTGTGCCCAACAACCCCATGCATGTGCGCACACGTGCTGGGGCCACACCTGGAACAGACACAACCAACACCCAGGCAAGACAGGAGGGCCAATAGCTACCTGCATTCAGTTAGCAAGCAATTACTGAGTGCCTTCTGTGTTCCAGGCTCTATGCCGGGACTAAGCCCCTTGCCTCTGAAAGCTGACCTTCTAGAACTTTTCCCCAAATGGAAATGTCTTCAAGCCCCACTGTCGTACACAGCTACCACCATGGGTGGCCACTAAGCATTTAAAGTGGCTAGTACAACAGAGGAATTTTCTTTATTCTCTTCCATTTTAATTAAATCTCAAGAGCTGTATGTAGCTGCCCTGTGGAACATAACCACTCTGGGGGAGGCAGGGACAGGAGGTAATGACCTTGATAAATTATATTGGGAGTTAGAAAGCGATGAGGGCAGAGTAAAAAAGTGAAACAATTGATGGTGGTTTGAAGTTTTGGAAGGAGTCTGGAAAGGCCTCTCATCAGACAAAATTCCTGCGGTAAAGAAGATGCCAGGTGGAAATCCAGGGAAGAGTGGTCCAGGTAGAAGCCTGTCTAAGGACAGTCTGTACAAAGGCCCTGAGGTCCACTGTACCTGATATGTGGAAAGAACAGCAAGGCCATTGTGACTGGAATGGCATGAACAAGGTGAAGAGTGGGGGAGGTTGGGAAGGCAGGTATTGGGAAACCTCCCCTGTGGCCTGCAGTAAGGGATTTAACTTCCTCGGAGGGTGATGGGGAGGCATCAAGGGATCTAAGTTGAGGAGGACTGTGTTCTGTCTCAGGCTTACATAGACCCCCTCTGGTGAATGTGGGGAGTGAAGTGGGCATCAGAAAAACAGGGAGGAAGAGACTGCTTGTTACCATCTCGGTTTTTTGCGAAGCTCCAGTCTGGACAAAACAGAACAAATTCTAGATTATAAGACTGGAGAGGGGGCCTTATGAGGGCTTCCAGGTCTCTGGAGGCCATGATGGCTCATGTACTATCTCTCTGTGGCTTTGAGCCAGGCTCTATCCTTCTCTGGACCTTGGTTCTAGTGTCTGTGTAGTGGAAGGATTGAACACTGCCCTGATAAAGGATTGGAGTTGACTGGGGTAGGATGGGAGTTCTTCTTCTGCCCCTCCTAGACTCCAGAATAGAGACCATCCACCCCCAAGATGGGGATGGGAGACCTTCTTGCCTCTAGGGAAACCTAGCTGGGAAATGACAAGGAAGGGGACAGGGACTCACATTCCCCTGGGTGTTGATCCATGCTGAGTCCCCTCAAGATTGATATACACAGAGCTGGACATGGCATTATGATCAGAAGAGAAGGATGCATTATTTTTATTTCATTTTTTAAATGAGGAAACTGAAATTCAGAGAAATAATTTGCCCTATAAATAGCAGAGCCAGGAGTCCAGCCAGCCTCTCTGACTTCACTGCCCACAGTTATAATCATTATAATCTACCACTTCTCAGTATAACCACTGAGGTTGTATCAAAAGAGACTGAACCACCAGAATGGAGAAGGTGATAGTTCCTGCTCTTCCCAGAGCTGTTCATAGCCTGTCTGGAACTTTTCGTTTACCCTTATGCTCTGAATTGTGACAAGTATAGTGACTACCAGGGCATGTCCATAAGAGGGGGGCAATTAGAGAGGGCACTTAAACCCATGTTCTCAGAGAAGATTTGGGAAGCCCATTCCAGTTCATTCCAAGTGCCTTTAATACACACAGAGCAGCCTACAGACATTTGGAGTAGTTCCTGGGCAGAGCAAGCTCTTCATCATCACAATGGTATATGAGAAAAAACTGACAATCATAAAGAAGAATTGGATAAGAAAGGATCTAAGGGTTGAATTGCAAGAAGGTAGTGACTCCTCACCACATTTCCTGTTTATCTGCAGCCCCCTTGGATCCCTGTGAGAACAACCCTTGCCTGCATGGTGGCACCTGTAAAGCCAATGGTACCATGTATGGCTGTAGCTGTGAGCAGGGATACACCGGGGAGAACTGCGAGATAGGTGAGTGCCCAGAATTGGGTCTTCATTTAGACTTATCTGACTCAAAGTCATAGGGTCTACCCCAGGGCCACCCCTAGGACTCAGGGGTCACAGAATACTGGTTTCAGATGCTTCCCTCCTCCCCCACTTCTTGGATCCAGTGAATTAACCCCTGTTAGCTGAGCCAGCTCCAAACAGCTGCGCTATCCTGGGGATTGAGGCTAGTGTGCTCCCTCACTTATTACTGGGGGGAGGCGGGGGATACAATGGTTAAGGCTCAGACTGTTCGCAGCCTAGGGCCCAGGGTGCTTCTATCCTCTCCTGGGTGGGCAGGGGTACAGGCACTACCCCCAGACCCTTTTGATGCTAACCCTAAAGCCCAACACAGGAAATATGGCAAATTGTGAAATTATAACAATAAATATAAATAATATAATTTCTTTATCTCTGAGCATCATCCCATTGACTGTGGAAACCTTTACAAAGGCTACACGGAAGGGGACAGGGACCCCTTCCTGTACTAAATGGCATTTAGTACATTTACAATGGTGTGCAATCACCATCTCTATCTAGTTCATGTGTTGCTTAATGACATTTTGATCACTAAAAAACCACATATATGACAGTGGTCCCAATAGGCTCTACCATAGAGCCTAGGTGTGTGATGGGCTATACCCTCTAGATTTTCGTCATTACACTTTATGACTTTCATACAATGATGAAATTGACTAGTGACACATTTCTCAGAAGGTATCCTTGTCATTAATCGATACATGGCTGTACTAATTAAAGAATTATAACAATAAACATAAACTGTACAATTTCTTGAGCTCTTCCATTGTTGTTCCATTCACAACCAGCCTGGAAAAGGTGCTATTGTGATTTTGCAAAAAAACGCAAACTGAGTCTCAAAGTGACCCACCAGGGTCATCCGTGCCTCAGATGCCATCTACAGGGGGATTGGTAGTTAAGGATTTGAGCTGACACTGCAAGTGCTTGCAGTGCTCTGGAACCCAGCATCCCTGAGTCCCATATTCAAAAAAACAAAAACAAAAACAAACCCCAGCTTTGACATTCTATAGGTCTCTTGCCAGAATATCAACGTCTGTTCTGGAATTGGATGAGAGAGCCTGTGCATGCTGGCCTGCAGCTGCTTGTGGCATGACTCATTCATGTTAGCTCATGTTACTTGTGGGAGGACCCCCTCCTGGATCCTCACACTCACTGGGCCATCTGTCCAGACCAGTCCCTGCACTCTGGTTCTGGAGAGAAGGCGGGGTCATGACCTGTTTTCTGCCTGGTTCTCTGTGGGGGCTGGGAGCTAGACTGACCTATAACTCCTCTGCTTCCCTGCAGACATTGATGACTGTGTCTCCAGCCCCTGTGAGAATGGGGGCACCTGCATTGATGAGATCAACGCTTTCATCTGCCTTTGCCTCCCCAGCTACGGGGGCAGCCTCTGTGAGAAGGGTGAGTCCCTGATGAAAACAGTGGCAGGAACAGTGCCGTGGTGGGGGTGTGTGCTGGCCATAGGTCTCCCACATGTGATCCAGGTCTTTCTTTGCCTCTGCTTCAGGGTAATTCCAGCAGGAGGGAAGTTGTTTTTATTTTGAGATAAAATTCACGTAACACAGAGATATGCAGATGCAGTTCAGCGGCATTTAGTACATTTACAATGGTGTGCAATCACCATCTCTATCTAGTTCTAGAACATTACATGACCCAAAAAGAGACTCTAGGGCCTCCCCGGTGGCGCAGCGGTTGAGCGCTGGTTTGCGAAGCTGCCCGCGGCCTCTGCGGTGCCGGTTCGATCCCCGGCTGCTTCCCGGCCACCGGCGGAGGATCCCACATGGCGCGCAGACCTCTCCTGCCGCCCGCTGCTCCCCTCAGCAGTGTACTTCGGTCCTTCTGCCTGCTCTGCTCCCCACTCTGGCTCTGGTGAATTCTCTCACCCTCCCGCGCTTCTGACTGTACCCAGTGCATGTGTAAACAGAACAAACAAACAAACAAATAAATAAATAAACATGCCTCTATTTAAAAAAAAAAAAAAAAAAAAAAAAAAAAAGAGACTCTATCCCCATCTCCCTCCTCCAGCTCTTGACAGCCATTAATCTGCTGTCAGTTTATGGACTTGCTTATTCTGGCCTTTTTATGTAAGTGGATCACACATTGTGTGGCCTTTTGTGTCTAGTCTCTCACTCAGCATCATGTTTTTAGTTCATCCATGTTGTAGTGTGTGTCAAGGTTTCACTCTTTTTTTTAAAGATTTATTTATTTATGCATACAAGAACTGGGGTACAGGCCGGAGGTGTAGGGGGTGAGAGGATTCCCCAGAGACAGAGTAGGGAGCAGAACAGGTTGATTGACTGAAATGCACTGCTGAGGGGAGCAGCAGGCGAGTCTGGAGAGGTCTGCTGCGCCATGTGGGTCACCTCCCTGGCTGGGGATCAAACTCATGCTGCAGTGGCTATGGATAGCTTCAGAGTGCTGCATCTTAACCCCTTGCTCCACCAGGGAGGCCCGGTTTCTCTCCTTTTTATGACTGAGTGATACTCTCTGTGTGGCTGGACCACATTGTGTTTGTCCTTTATCAGCTCAATAACATTTGGGCTGTTTTTTTTTTTTTTCCAAAGATTTGTTTATTTATTTATACAAGCACTAGGTACAGTCAGAAGTGCAGGAGGGTGAAAGAATTCACCAGAGCCAGAGCGGGGAACAGAACAGGCAGACAGACGGAGGACACTGCTGAGGTGAGCAGCAGGCGCGGTAGGAGAGGTCTGCGCGCCATGTGGGACCTTTACCAGTGGCTGGGGATTGAACCAGCACAGCAGAGGCTGTGGGCAGCTTCGCAGCTCAGCGTCAACTGCTGCGCCACCAGCGGAGGCCCTGTTTTTGTTTTTTTTTTAAAGTTTTATTTTATATTTATGCATATAAGAGCTGGGGTGTAGGCCAGAGGTACAAGGAGTGAGTAGATTCACCAGAGACAGAGTGGGGAGCAGAATAGGCAGATTGACTGAAATACACAGCTAAGGAGAAATACACCACTGAGCAGTGGGCGAGACAGGAGAGATCTGCTGCACCATGTGGGTTAGCTCCCTGGCTTGTGCTTCAGTGGCTGCCTACAGCTTATTAGTGCTGAGACTTTACCCCTTGTGCCACCAGGGAAGCATTTAGGCTGTTTTCACTTGTGATTGTTGTGAACATGCTGTGAACATTCAGATACAGTTTTTTATTTGAACACATTTTCCATTCCCCCACTCCTATTCTTTTAGGAATATACCAGGCATGGGAAGGCTGGGTCATGTAGTCATTCCGTGTTTAACTTTTTGAGGACCTGCCAGACAGTTTTTCATGTACCAGTTTACATTTCCACCTGCAGTGCACCGGAGCCCAATTTTTCCACATCCTCTCTAACACTTTTACTATCAATCTTTTTGATCGTGGCCATCCTGGTGGGTGTGTGGTGGTATCTCATTGTGGGTTTTTTTTTTTAAGATTTATTTATTTTTATACATGAGCTGGGGTACAGGCCAGAGGCATGGGAGGGTAAGAGGATTCACCAGAGGCAGAGTGGGGAACAGAACAGGCAGACTGACTGAAATACACTGCTGAGGGGAGCAGCAGGTGAGACAGGAGAAGTCTGCCTCGCCATGTGGGATTCTCACCGGCCAGCCAGGATCGAACCTGCACTGCGGAGGCTGTGGACAGCTTCACAGCGGGGTGCTTAACCCGCTGCACCACCCGGGAGGCCCCTCATTATGGTTTTGATGGGCATCTAATGACATATGATGCTGGGCATCTTCTCGTGTGTTTGTTGATCATTTGTATATCTTTTTGAGAGAAATGTACATTCAGACCTTTTGTCAGCAAGGGAATTTTAGACGTTCCTGAGACCATGTCCTGAGTTCCCAGTTACACGCAGGTCAGAAAAGAAGACATTGACGGTGGGATAAGAAGGGATGGATGTAATGTTCTTCCTGTTGAAACTCTTCCAACAACAGAGAAATGAAAACGGGAGGTGGAAACGAATGGGGACAGAGCTTCAGGAGGAGGGGCTGGGCCAGGGGACGGGTTATCTGGCCCTAGGTGCCCTGGCATTGAGTTCTGTCTCTGGCTGTGCTCATACTGAGGCCAGTTCCCTTCACTCTCTCACCCCCTCCCAGACACAGAGGGCTGTGACCGCGGCTGGCACAAGTTCCAGGGCCACTGTTACCGCTACTTTGCCCATCGGCGGGCATGGGAGGATGCTGAGAGAGATTGCCGCCGCCGAGCCGGCCACCTGACCAGCGTTCACTCACTGGAGGAACACAGCTTCATTAACAGTAGGGACTTGGGCTGGGCAGGGGTGGCCGTCCTTTCCCAGGGTCCTTTATGCTATGTTCACCATAGGCCTGACCACTTATTCACATGTCTGTTTGTTAATTCGTACAACCACTTCATTCATTCATTCACCAAATACTTACAGAGAACCCATTATGTGTCAGGCTTGGTTCCAGGTACTGCACATAGCAGTGAGTGAGCTGCACGCTGCCCTGTCCTCAGGCAGCAAGGTCCCGGTGGGGACACAGTCAAGCAAGTAACTGATTAAATAAGTCTGTGCTATAATTTAGCTGGTCCTCAGTGTGCTGTTGGCCAGGGGATGGAGGATGCCAGGGAAGCATCTGTGATGGGGTGAAATTCAGAAGGAGTGGTGAGGGGCCTGGGAGGAGAGGAGTGTGCATTAAAGCCCAGCACTTATGGGTTTGTTCATTATCCCTCTGCCATTTATTCATGCACCCATAGATTCATGTTTCCCCCATCTTGTCCCTGTTAATTCTTTCATTTGTTCATTTCCGTTTCCCTAGATTCTTTTTCCTCTTAATCAATCAAGCTGCTGTGCAGCTTCCTCCAGCCTCAGTGACCGACCCCCACAGACAGAGACTGACCATGTCACCTGCCTCCGTCCAGCCAGAGCTCTGGCTCTCCTCCCCCTTGCTCCCTTTTTTCTTTAAAGGTCTGATGTGTCGTTGTTTAGTCCTTCCTCTGGTTGTTTAAGCCACACATGTGGCAAGGCGAAGGGGCCTCATACCAGCCCTTTCCCTGACCTAACTCCACCCGCCAGGTCAGAGGGCAGCCAGGGTCCTGCCTGCTGAGGTAGGGGGGAGTGAGGGAGAGGCACAGCCCCTAGTCCACACTGTAGGCTGGGAGGGGCTCTTGGTCCTCTCCCACCCCATTCTCACCTTTGCTCCCCCTCCATCTCCTTTCCCCTCCAGCCCACCTCCAGACTGAGGAAGGAGGGCAGCTTTCTTTCCCACACCCCCTACTCAGCCTCAGCTTGCACACCAGGCCGAGGGAGAGATGGGCCCAGCCCTCATGACCCCTCTACCCCACAGGCTTTGGACGTGAGAATACATGGATTGGCCTGAATGACAGGATTGTGGAGAGGGACTTCCAGTGGACAGACAATACCGCGCTGGTGAGTTGGTGGGAACCAGGACCTGGGTCCCTGAAGTTATACTGAGGAATCTGGGTGAGACTTATCACCCTGCCCATCACCCCAGCCTCACTTTACCCTCTTGTGTAGAGCATCTACAGGTGAGATACTGTCTAATGTTCCCTGGGGCTCTGAAATGCTGGAATTTGCAAAGGAGATTCTGCCCAGCCCGGCAAAGGTTTGTCCATCCAGTAACTGAGGCTGCAAACCTCAGTTTGTAGCCCAGTGCCCCTCTCTTCTCTCCCTCTGGTCCTCCAGCTGTGGTCATCCAGGTATCCCTATTTCCTTACATGCCCAGTCTGTACAGCCTCCAGAACGGCTCACTGGGACCTCTGCAGTAGCCAGCCGTCCACTGGCTACCTACACTCCTGTCCCTTCAGCTGACAGCCATGGGGGCTTCTTTTTAGATGGAGGTGAAATTCATATAATACACAATTAATCATTTTTAAAGTAGCATTTAGTACCTTCACAGTGTTGTACAACTATCACCTCCATGTAGTTCCAGAACATTTCCACAATCCCCTAAAAAAAAAAAATGCTGTACACAAGAACCTTTTAAAAATCATAGATCAGATCAGGATTCTCCCTGATTGAAATCCTCTCAGACTGCTCGTTGTTCTCAAGATAAAAATCCACCCCCTCCAGCTGTGGGAAACAGTCTGGCAGTCCCTCAGAAAGTTAAACATAGACTTACCATATGATCCGGCAATTCCTATCCTACTTAGATCTGCAAAAGAAGTGAAAACAGGGACTCAGTGATATTTTTACACACATGTTCAGAGCAGCACTATTCACAGTGGTCAAAAAGTGGAGACAACAAATATCCGTCAACTAGTGAATGGATGAACAAATTGATCCATCAATCACTCAGCCATCAAAAGGAGAGATGCCTTGGGGCCTCCCCAGTGGCGGTGGCGCAGCGGGTTGATCTCAGCGCTGTGAAGCTGTCCATAGCCTCTGTAGGGCGGGATCGATTCCCAGCCATGCCAGGGAGATTCCCACATGGCGCTGCAGACCTCTCCTGTCGCACCTGCGGCTCTCCTCAGCAGTGTTTTCGGTCTGTCTGCCTGTTCTGCTCCCCACTCTGTCTCTGGTGAATCCTCTCACCCTCCCTCACCTCTGCCCTGTACCCCAGTTCTTGTATGCATAAATAAATAAATCTTTAAAAAAAAAGGAGAGATGCCCTGACACATGCTACAATGTGGATGAACCTGAAAACTTTATGCTGAGTGAGAGACCAGACATTAAAGGCCACAGTGTGTGATCCATTTATATGAAATGTCCAGAACAGGCACATCCACAGACAGAAAGCAGATGAGTGGTTGGTGGTTGGCAGGGTCTGCAGGGTCTGGGGGAGGGAAGTGATTGTTGATGGGTACAGAGTTTCTGTTTGGTGTGATGACAAAAGCCTGAATACATGGTGGTGATGGGTATACAACATTATGAATCTAGTTAATGCCATTGAACTGGACACTTAAAAATGGTTAAAGTGGTAAATTTTATGTTGTATATATTTTACCACAATTTGAAAAAATTCACCTCTTCTCCTTCACCAGGAGAACTCGCCCTGCCTATTCTCTGACCACACCCCAACTCTACCATGCACCTCCAGCTCCTCTAGCCTCCATCTTACCCCTCAAACAGGACAAGCTGTGCTACCTCTGGGCCTTTGCACTGATTATTCCTTCTGCTTCCCATTCTGTTCCCTGCCTGCATCATTCCTCTCCATGAATCTTCAGTCCTCCTCAGAGAAGTTGCCACCTCAGAGAAGTTCTCCTGACTATCTAACAGAACCCATGTGGAAAATAGATAGTCAGGGGCAAGACTAGAGGTTGGAGCACCAGGGAGGAAGGGGGTACTGCAGCCTTGTGGCCAGAGGAGGGTGGCTGGACCTCAGGGAGAGATGGAACAACACTCATTATGTATGTGCGGGGATTGAGTCCCTAGAGTTTGAGTGGTCTGGCCAGGGGAGTTTGACAAAAATCGAGGCCAGGATGCGGTCCCCTGAGCACCCCTCCCCCCTATTCCTGCAGCAATATGAGAACTGGCGGGAGAACCAGCCTGACAATTTCTTTGCCGGTGGGGAGGACTGTGTGGTGATGGTGGCTCATGAGAGTGGGCGCTGGAACGATGTTCCCTGCAATTACAACCTCCCTTATGTCTGTAAGAAAGGCACAGGTACGCTGCTTCTACACACCCCCTTCATTTACTGATTTTTTGTTTTCCTTGAGTTTTTAAATGTAAGAATCAGCCCAGCCTAATTTTCACTCTCCAGCACGATGCGAGCATTCCCATTTTCCCCCACACTTGCAAACTCTGCATTCTTAAACTTTCATTCTTTATTTAAGTGACAAAAAAATAGTATGCCTTTAAGGATGAGCATGACCAGCACTTGATATGTTAATAAGCTATTTGTGTTTATTTATTTTTCTGTGACCTCCCAGTTCATCTCCTTTGCCTAATGTTCAAGCAGCTTGTTTTATTGACTCGTAAGAGCTTTTTACACATTAAGGAAATATTTGTATGCAATCTCAGGATACACCTTTGTTCATCCTTGCTTCCATTTCTTTGCCAGTCTTCATGTCCTTTCTTCCTTTCATTTGCTCTCATCTTGCCTCCCATCTCCTTAATTCCTGTCATACTTACATAAGAATTAGGGAGTGGGGCATGTCCAGGAGGTGCAGTTCCCTAAGGGGCTCCTGGTTTGGGTAGAGGATACTGAGACAGACAGCCAATTGGAAGCCCCGTGGGGTTATAGTGGGGCAGAGGATGGACAGGTGCAATGTCCCTAACAAGGCAGGACACCTGTTCAGTTCCAGCCTTGGTCACTTCCCTAACTGGAAGTTCCTCCATCCCCAGTGCTCTGTGGTCCCCCTCCAGCAGTGGAGAACGCCTCACCTGTGGGTGCTCGCAAGGCCAAGTACAATGTCCATGCCACAGTTCGCTACCAGTGCAATGAGGGGTTTGCTCAGCACCACGTGGCCATCATTAGGTGCCGGAGCAACGGCAAGTGGGACCATCCCCAAATCGTTTGCACCAAACGTAAGTGACTGCCCCAGCCACCCCAACACAGGTTATTAGCTATTTGTAGTCTTACTACTACACACACTGGTCTGTAGCCCTGCACATAGGGGAAACTTGCTAGCCTACCTGGAGTTTCCTCCATTTCCCTCCGTTGAGGGGCCACCTGCTTCTCACCCCCTCATGCCCAGTCCCTTTCCTCCCTCATTTCCCTGCAGCCAGACGGTCTCATCGGATGCGGCGGCACCATCACCACCACCAACATCACCATCAGCATCGCCACCACAAATCTCGCAAGGAGCGCAGAAAACACAAAAAACACCCAGTGGAGGACTGGGAGAAGGAAGAAGGGAATTTCTGTTGAAGAGCCAGGGAAAGCAAGCACAACCCCATTCCCAGACCTCCCCTGGAGCCTTCACCTGGGGAGACAGAGCCCAGAGAGAAACAAGAAGGTCTGGAAGTCCCTGAGCCCCGAACTACATCCCCCCTCCCTGCCCCCCTTCATAATCCTTTGTAAAAAGCTCCTCTCTCCTTTCTTACATATGCAGTTCCTCCTGGCAGGAGTAGCCTTGTGTCTGGAAAGTCAGTTTTAGGTTGAACTCTGGGAGCACCTCCCAGTGGAGGGAAGCACAATCAACAAAGATCTTCTTTGTATCAGTTTAGTTACTTGTTGGCAAGGCTGATTGCCAATTGTTGAAATAAGGCTTTGATGAAGGTGCAAGAGTGTATATTTTTCGACTTGCATGAAAGAAATTGCTTTTCACACCTGATATTTGGGCTTAGTAAACCATTGGATGTCCTAAATGCAGACTGAAGCCTAGTTTTAAGGTCACTGACTTTGGGAGTAGAAAATTATTTGGAAGTGCCCTGCTTGAACTTGGCTACTGTTCTTTCTTTACTTCACTGCTGTTCCTGGACTTCAGCCCAAGGCTGGTCTTTAGTCTTGGTGGATAAACATAGCGTGGAAATCCTATGTATGAATTTTAGTGACTTTTTTTTTAAGAACAACCTATGTTCCCTCAGAGTTAGGGGTCAGGATAGTCAGAGAAATATGTGGGCAGTGGAGGGAAAGTTCTGCTCTCTCTCCCAGGTGTAGTCCAATGCTGAGATTTCATGGTTCTGACAATAGACATAGGTGAAAGGATGTTGGGGGCTTGGTGAGCCCAGATCTCTTCTCCATCCATCTCTCAGGGAGACAAAGAACCTCCTTCCTGGACCAACGAGGTGCCAAGTTTTCTAGCTCAGTGTCCATACTCACTCCTCAAGCAGACATTGGTAGTGCCCCTGTCCTGGGTCCCGCCCTGCTTCCTCCATCCCTCTCTCCACAAATTGTCTGGCAGACTAGGAAACAATTAAAACTTATAATGACATCCACCTGCAGTTATGTTCTAGAAAGATGTGCAGTATTAAAACTAAAACACACATACATTTTTCTCTCATAGCTTTTTCTTTTTGAGTAGGAAAGAATTCACCCTGCCTTCCTCCCTCAAATCTTCATCCTGTAAAAGACCTCCCAAATGAGAGGAAGAAAGGAAGAAAATTTCAGGCAGAGGGAGAGCAAAGGCAAAAGTCCTCATCTCCAGCAGGAAAGGCCACATCTTCACCTCCATGTATTTTGTCCACCCTCAAACCATCAAATCTGGGTCAAATCTGTGGATTAATGTTAAAAACAGTGGAGGATGGATCTCTGTAGAAAAGAAAAATAAGCAACTAGATGGTCCTTCCAGGGGTTCAATAGAGAAAAGGACTGTTGACTGAACCCGTATCCCTACTGGGAAGTAATAATCACAGTTGACAACTCTGGAATAGGTACTATGCCAAGGCCTTATCCCCTTGAAATGTCTCAACACCCCCAGTGATTTAGGAACTACAATTCCACATTTTACATATAAGGTAAATGAGGATCAGAGAAGGGTAAGGCACTGGCTTGAAGTCACAGGCAAGACAAGAATAAGGGTTTGATCTCACCTCTGAATGCAAACACCACTCTCTTTGGAAGAAGGGATGAAAACATAATCACACTCTTTCTCACACATAGGCAGATTTAGGAAAAGACTGAGAAGCACAGAGTAGGCTAGAATACTTGACTGTGGTCTTCAATCTTCCCTGCTATTGACATAACCCACCATTCCACCTTATGGTTGTTGAGAGAGCCCAGGGATATCGGTTTCCCTCTTGCTTTGATCATTTTTGTTTTGGTTTAAAAATATAATAATAGCAACATTCTTCAATTATCCATGTTATAGAAGAATTTCCTTTGTTTGGTGGGCATCACAAAAGAATTTTCTTTTGGGGGGATACTGGGGATGCAACTTTTGGGGGGGGTTTGGTTTATGCCCCCCCACCTGTGGCTCCCTCAGCCCCTTGCCCTGCCCCCACCCAAGCCCCACAGTGGGAGGGGGCTCTGGTCTTTTCTAAAGTGGGTGGTTTGTCTTTTGGTCTTTCCCTTTGGGATGTGTGTGTGTGTTTGTGTGTGCCACATGCATGGCACACGTGTGAGTGTGTGTGCGTGTGAATAGCTTTGATTCTGCTGGTTTTGCTGTAAGCTGCAGTGTTCTGTGGGTTTGTGGTATCTGACACTGTGGACATTAATGTACTTGGACATTTTAATAAAATTTTTTTAACAGCTCAATCTGCCTGTCACCTCCCGACACCTTCCTTCATTCATTCACTCAGCCAGTTCTTTCTGAGCAGCTTTTATGTGTCATATACTTTGCTGTGTGCTGGGAAAATAGTGGTGAGCAGTATAGACAGTACCCTAGGAGGAAGTTAGGGAAGGTTTCCTGGAGGAGGTAGGTGGATGGAATCTAAAGGAATATCTAGACAAGGAGGGAGGGGAAGAAAGGAAGAGAGTTTCAGGGGGGAGAAAAGAGTAAAGGAAGTTTCCTTCCATGAAGAAGGAAACCTGGCTCATTTGAGACACAGCAGGGAGTCCATAGTGGCTGAAGCAGAGTGAAAGAGACAAGAGAGTGAGGGAGATGGGAATCAAAGAGGGAGAGGGGGGATCACTCAGAGCCATTATGGGCTGTAGTAAGGAGTTGGGGCTTTATTCTAAAAACAATTGTGGCAACACACACCATTAGCAAGGTCAGAAGGAAAATGTCAAACTTGAAAATAACTTTTCAAATCAAAGTTAAAAGATTTGTTGCCTTAATATGTAAACATCTACTACAAACCTATAGAAACAAAGACATAACTCAATAGCCAAACTGGCAAAGGCTATGAAGAATTAACATAGAAGGAGATACAAAACCAGCTTTTAAATTACAACATGCACAACACAATAATTCACATTTCCCAAGAACACCAAGATAAAAGGGAGGGCATGTAAGTAAAAGGGAATAAACAAATCTAATGAGAGAGGGGTCTTACATAGATCATTGAAGACAGTGTATCTGAACTAAGAATTATTTAGGATTTACTCAATCACCTGCACCTAAGTTCAAAGTGAAGGGTGCTTAGCTCCACACGTACTAAGAAAATTTCAAGGCAACCACAATAAGATACCATTTTTTACCTATCATGTTGGCTATGATAAAAAATGTGACACACATGGATCTCCCTGGTGGCACAAGGGTTAAGACGCAAGCTATGAAGCTTTCCTCAGTCTCTGCAGCATGAGTTTGATCCCCGGCCAAGGAGCAACCCACATGGCACAGCAGACCTCTCCTGACTCACCCACTGCTCCCCTCAGCAGTGTACTTCGGTCAATCTGCCTGTTCTGTCTCTGGTGACTCCTCTCACCCCCCTACACCTCTGGCCTGTACCCCAGCTCTTGTTTGCATAAATAATCTTTAAAAAAAAAAAGTGATACACCCTAAGCAGAGGTGAAGAGCGATAGCAAAATGACAGCTTGATCAAACCACTCCTGATAGGGTTATTTATTACTAAAAGTAAAATACAGAAAACAACCTAAATGTCCACCATTTGGAGCTGCCTACAAAAATTACGTGTATCCAAACAATGAGTATTCTGCCAACCTTCAAAATAATGGGAAGGCAGGATATCTACAATGGACATTATCTCAAAAATTATTTATTAAATAAAAGAGGGACTATTTTAATGGTATACATGACATGAAATGTTCACAGCAGCATTATTCACAATGGCCAAAACGTGGAAACAACCCAAAGTCACTCATGGTGAATGAGTAAATTACGGTATGTACAAATCATGGAATGTTATGTGGTCATAGAAATGGAATGAAGTTCTGATACATGGTATGACATGGATGAACCTCAAAACCATTATGCTGAAAGAAGCCAGACATTAAAAGACACATTTTGTAGGATTCCATTTATATGACATACCAAGAATAGAGGCCTCCCTGGTGGCACAAGGGGTTAAGTCTCAGCACTATGAAGCTGTTGGCAGCCACTGCAGCACGAGTTCAATCCCCAGCCAGGGAGCTAACCCACATGGCACATCAAAGCTCTTCTGTCTCACTTGCTGCTCCCCTCAGCAGTGTATTTCAGTCAGTCCAGGTGCTCTGTTTCCCACTCTGTCTCTGGTGAATCCTCTCACCCCCTGCGCCTCTGATCTGTACCTAAGTTCTTGTATGCGTAGATAAATAAAATAAATCTTAAAAAAATATACCAAGAATAGGAAAATCCAGGGGCCTCCCTGGTGATACAAGGGTTTAAGACACAGCACTATGAAGCACTCTGCAGCCACTGCAGCATGAGTTCGATCCCCGGTCAGCCAGGGAGGTGACCAACATGGCACAGCAGACCTCTCCTGACTCACCCACCCGCTGCTCCCCTCAGCAGTGTATTTCAGTTGGTCTGCCTGTTCTGTTCCCCACTCTGTCTCTGGTGAATCCTCTTACCCTCCCCCCACACCTCTGGCCTGTATCCCAGTTCTTGTATGCATAAATAAATAAATCTTGGGGAAAAAAAAAAGAATAGGCAAATCCATAGAGACAGAAAGTGGATTAGCAGTTGCAGGGACCTGGCAGTGGTGGGGAGGGATGAGGAGTGACTGCTAATGGGAACAGGGTTTTCTTTTGGGATGATGAAAATGACTTAAAACTATATAGAAGTGGTGGTTGCATAACACAGTGAGTGTACAAATGCCACTCAATTTTCCACTTTGATTAAAATGGTCAATTTTATGTGAATTTTTATCATAAGAAAGTATACATTGCACACCATCATTTATGTAAAAATGGGGAAAAGAAATACATATGCATGTTTATTAACACAAAACATCTCCAGGGAACATGTAAGAAACTTTCAATGTCTCTGGGAAATGAGCTAGGTGGTGGGGCACAGGAGACAGACATTTTACTATCTGGCTTCAGGAAGGATTCTCTCCAGGTTGCCAGCCTTCAGCTCTCCCCAAGGCAGTCCTTGAGGCTTCTGTTCCATCAGTGACCTAAGAAGGAAGTTTCCCTGTTCAGTAGGTCCAAAAAATCCCAGGAGTTGACACTGGTCACTCCAGGTCCATGTCCACCTTGGAATCAATCAGGGCTGCCTGGGGAGATGGACTACAGCTGTCATTGGCCATGCTGGAAGCAGGTGGAGTTGGGAAAGTTGCTAACCTGATGGGAAACCAAGATGCTGCAATCCATGGAAGGGAGAAAGGATGCGAGCAGAGAAGGTGGCAAGCAAAAAATCCCACGCATTCATTTTGGGAAACATGTCCATTTCCACTCCCCCCATGGAGGAAGACAAGGCCCAGCCATAGCCCAAGGTAATCTAATCACTGAGCTGGACACCAACCTCAGATGAATGGTTGTACCTCCAGGAGCCCACCATACCAGATAATGAGGATAACCAGTTAAATTGACTACCCTACTTCTATTACCAAACCAAACCTTATACTTGCTTCTCTTCCCCTTTGTTTGTATTCCAGATATGTCCAAGGGTCCTTACCCCCACTTCCCTAACCCTTCCCCCCCCCCCATCCTGGGAAAAACTTGCAATGTCTCTGCCTTTCAGGTGCAGAACTCCCCAAGCAACTTTACACACTTCAGGCTGGATATCGAGGAATCACTAGATTTGTCAGAGACCTAGACAGGAAGGGGCTGAGAAGGGCTAGGTCCATGAAGATGGCTCAAGGGAAAGAGAAAGAAGGCAGGATGAATGAAGGGAGAAGAGAGATTGGGGAGTGGGGTGTGGGGTGTTTCCACCAAAGTGCATTTAAAAAGTATATACCCTCTGGCTGCCTCATTTTCTCATTCATTAAAACAGAAAAGAAAAAACCAACCCAAATATTCATTGAGTCCCTGCTATAGGCTTTGTACTCACTGGCACCTCAGAATAGTCCTGCTACAGAAGAAATGGGCTCAGGAGGTTTGTCACTTGGCCACAGAGCCAAGATTTGAACCCCAGCCCAGTTGGTTCCAAACCCAGAGCTGGGTTTCCCAGAGGTGGATGTGATAACAGGAGAGCCCAGTAGGGAACCCAGTGTAACTTCAGGCAAACCACAGGAACTGGGTTCTCCCAGGGTGCCCTTGCTCATGGACTGTTTCCCCCAAGCTGGTTCTCACACAGGAGCTTGGCTGGGTCCTGACTTAGCAGGAATTGCCCCGTAAGACCTGGCACACATGGTGGATTTTGAAGTTCAAGGATATTCCATCTCCCCTGGATCTCGAAAGAGAGAAATGGGGGCAGGAGACCAGGAAGGAGAGAGGAGCTTGGTGAGATGGGGATGGGGTCTCAGAGGCAAAAGGAGAGGCTAGTACTTGCACAGCTGAAAGGGTGGTACTTCAGATTGATCATCTGCAGTTGCAACCTGGTGTTGTTAGGGTGTCTCATGCACAGCTGTTGTCTGGGATAGTTAGCATGCAGAAGGAGTGCACCAGCAGCTCAAGTCCAGTCATGTCTGGGGACAGTGCCTGGGGCTGGGCTACCTGACAGGACAGTTCAGGCCCAAGGTGAGAAGTTCCTGAGAGCTGGGAGGTCCAGTGTTATGGGAAGGGAAGGCATTGACAGTCTTTTTAGAGACAGCCTGGAGGGAAAGGGCCTGCCCACAAGGGAAAACTTAGGGGGACAGGTGTTCTGTTACCACAGACACCAAAATTTGGTTTCTATGGCAATAGCTATGTTGAGGTCCAAGCTGCCTGGGGGCAGACCTTGGAAGGTGGCAGGAGCTGGGTGGGCCTGAGCAAAGGGTCAGACTGTTTCCATGGTGAGAGTGAGATTAAATGAATGCTGGGTGATTCCTGGAATAGCTAAGGGGAGATGGTCTCTATGGCTGTGAGTCAGGGTGGAAACAACCAGAAGTAGAGTTGTCCGTCTTTGGGAATGTGTGGTAGCCATAGTTACTGTTGGAGGAAGCAGTACTATCTCCATGGGTGTCACTGATTAGGGAAGGGCTGAGTGACGCTAGGTGACAGGTAGAAATCAGGCTGGTCATCTTGGTGACAGAGGAAGTGGAGAGGCTTGTCCCCACAGAGAATGACATGGCTCTATGGGCCCCTGGGGCAAGGGGGGGCAGGGAGAGGGATTGTCTCTTTGGTGACAGCCAGGAAAAGGGCTGTCAGATGAGGATTTGCTTCCTCTAGAGAGATACCTGAGGGATGGGGCTTGGCCACCAGTCCAGCCAGCCAGCTGGGGTATGTTAATCTGTCTTAGCAGCAACAGACAAGGGTGGTGTTCCCAGACAAGCACCTCCCCAAGGGCGGTGCTGTTCTCAAAGGTGCTGTTCTCAAAGGTAACTCAGACACACGGCCTATTACTCTGGAAACTTCAGAGGGCCTCATGATGAAGGGGGAGAGAATGGGCGTACCCAATCTCCAGGTCACTGCAGGGGAGAGGTCAGGAGCCCACAGTCTCCATGCAACCACAGGGGCTGCCAGGGAAACTCCATAGTTTTTGGTTTCTCTACAGGTGATGGAGAGGTGGTTTCAGTGTCCAAGTGACTGTAAACCAGTTTCCAGAAAGATGCAGAAGGTGTGTGCCCAGTCTCCAGATAATCCCGGGGGTCCAGCCTCCAGGCGACTGTGGGGTAGAGTGGGGAAATGTGTGGTTGGTTTCCACAGTTTCCAGGTGACCTCGGGGTTTGTTGGCCTCCAGGGATCTTCAGGGGGCGTGGTCCGTCTCCAGGAAAAAGTTGTGGGAGGAGGGAATATCCACTATCCTGTCTCCCAGGACCCGCCAGTTTTAAGGACCCTCAGGGGGCGTGGTCGGCGTTCCAGCCCCGCCGGAGGCCGCGGCAGCCGGCAGGGGGCGCGGTCAACCTCCAGGGGCCTGGCCTGTTTCTGGGGACCGCAGGGCACTAGGCCAGCCGCCGAGCGCCCAGATGTCGCGTCACGGACCTAGACTCGCAAGGGAGTCCAGGCGGCGGGGTCGCGCGCGCCTCCCGCCCAGCCTCCGCCTCCGGCCCAGCCCCAGCCCCAGCCTCCAGGAGCGGGATCCGGCGCGCCGGGTGCGCGGTAGCAGTAGACGCCGAAGAGGCGGCGTGTGGCATCGGGAAAGCCGAGGTTGCGCACTCCTGGCCGGCGGCCGCCACAGCGCGCGCGCGGATTCACGATGGGGTAGCGCGCGCTCCCGTCGGCGAGCCAGCCGGCTGTGCAGCGGTCCAGCAGCTGCAGCTTCCACGCGGCGAACAGCTGTCCCACCTTGGCCACGGCTGCGCCGCGCGCTGCGCATGCGCGCGCGGCTCCCGCGAAGGGCACCGGCCGAAGTGGCTTCAGGAAGAACACGCGCCCTGTGAGGTTGGGGAGTGGTTAGGGCTACTCCCGGGACCCGATCTCCTTGGGATTCTGGACCCACATAGGTGTGCAGCCCAGACCTCAGCGTCAGGATTCTGGAACACCCTCCCCTACAGCCCAGGACCCAGCCTCAGCGGCAGCAGTGTGGGAACCAGGAGATTCTGGACTGCCTCGCAGCGCTGTGGCATTCCTGGGGCAGGGAGTTCTGGCTCCCGACCAGCCGGAGTCAAGGTGGGGAGGGGTAGAGAGAGGGATACTAAGCTAGGGTAGAGCGAATGAGAGGGAGAGGGAACAGGGAAGTGACCTCTTGGGGAGCTAGGCCTACGCACCTGCGAGGTTGGAAGTGAAGCAAAAGGCGTCATAGCGTTCCTCAGCGTTGTGACGGTACCCATAATTGCGCACGCCCCCGGAGGCACCACCGCTGACCCCGGTGTTTCCAGTCAATCCCAGGCCGCCGCAGGGCTCCCGGGGCTGGCTCACTGGGTACTGCACCGACCCATCTCGCAGCCAGCCCGCGTTGCACCAGTCCAGGCCATCTCGCCAGGCCGCATGCAGCTGCTCAGCTGATGCTAGAATGCCATCCTGTTCAGCACATGCGCGCTGCGCCTCTGTGAAGGTCAGCTTATAGCGGCCTCCGCGGGGGTGGTAAGGGAAGACGACACCTGGGAAGATGCATGGGGGTCAGTTTGCGCGCCCCAGCCAGCCTCCAATCACCTGACATCTGGGGTGACACGTGACTCTTCAACCTGGAACTTCCTGCTCATTCCTCACTGGCCTCAGACCTGACCACAGCCTTCCCAGGCTCACACATCTGATGGCTTCCTAGCCTTAAATTGGGATTCACTTGACCCTCCCCATTAACATAATCAACTTAATTATGTGCCCTCTTGCCATCACTAGAGTCGTTGCTCATGTTCTTTCC
The DNA here is from genome assembly GCF_014898055.3 of Talpa occidentalis. Lineage (NCBI taxonomy): Eukaryota > Metazoa > Chordata > Mammalia > Eulipotyphla > Talpidae > Talpa > Talpa occidentalis. The sequence goes on from NW_023601212.1 coordinate 47,932,426, forward strand.
ATCCTTTTCCACCTGTTAAACTCCTATTCATCCTTCAAAACCCAGCTCCCACAATCCTCTTCCCTCCAGTCCTATATACTTCTGACATTCTGCATCATTAGGAACTTCCCTCTGGCTAAGCACTGAGCCTACAGAACTGGAAATTTGTGGGAGCCCCTGAGAAGTTAACCTTGACAGAGATCCCTACGAGTCCCAGCATTGCTAAGGCCAGTTCCCTTTGATTTCCTTTTCCACTTTCAGTTGTAATTTGTCCCTCATCCAGTCTATAGTCCATTAAGTAACACAAGAGTTCTGTGTGTCTGTTTGAGGGGTAGACCTTGGGGTGGGCTGGGTAGCAGATACTGGAATGAGGTGAACAGGACCAAAAGAGATGACCTGGAGCCTGAGAGACCAAGTTTCATGTCCTGGCTCTGCCACTCACCAGCATGTGCCCCGGGCAAGGTTCTGACCTTTCCAAGTCAGCCACCCATGAGTTTGTAATAGCACCTCCCTCAGGGTTTGTTTTTTGTTTTGTTTTGTTTTTGAAAATTAAAGACTAGAGAGAATTCTTCAACCAAGCTCCTGGCACATAGAAAACATTCAATAAAAGGGAGCTGTTACTTTTACTTGCTATTGTTGGGATGTTTATTAGGGGAGAACTCTGAAAAGCATTCTCAGCATCTTCTAAGGTGGACGGAGGAGGACGAATCAGGTGCGAGGAAATTCTTCAAAAAGAAACCCTACATTTCAGTTTCATAGTCTGCTAATAAAAACAAGCCCATTCCCAGCTATAGTGATTGGTTGATGGATGGGCACATGATTCAAAGATGGGCCAATACGAACAACTCTGGGACTTTAGGTGGAAATTGCTAAATTGGGAGGACACAAGCCTGGGATCAGGGTTTTGATTCCATCAGAGCAAACCTGCCTGAGCAAAGCCCACCCAGGGTAGCAGAGCTGAGGGGAGGGGCTCCTGACACAGTGTTGAGTACCTCATCCTATGCTGGGGTTTCCCAAAGTATTCACTATTGACATTTTGATCTGGCTTGTTCTTACTGTTCTGTGCTGACTGCGGCATCTCTGGCCTCTACCCACTAGATGCCACTAGCAATCTTTTCCTCCAAGTGCGGTGATCTAAAACATCTCTAGATTTTGCCAATGTCCCTGGCAATCACTCTGAACGAGAACCATTACCTTACCCCTACAAGCCTCCAGTTCCTTCAGGCCAGTTTGACTGGGTTTTTGTTTTTGCAATGCCCCTCCCCTTAGAAATACCTCCTCCTGGGCGGGGGGGGGGGGGGGGGGGGGATTAGTCACCTTCCAGGTCCAGCTTGACCATCCCCGTGTCATCTTCCAGTTCGTTGGTGACCTCACATTCATAGCGCCCGTAGTCCTGCAGTGTGACATTTCGGAGAACCAGAGAGGCATCCCCAGGTCCATCGCCCTGCAGTTCTGCTCTCCCGCGATAGCTGCCAAATGCCCGGTGCTGGGGTCCCAGTGCCACAAAGACGTCGGCAAAGGCCAGCGGGTCCACTACCTTGGTCCACTTGAGGCGGACGCCATCATGGCCATGGGCAGCTACCTCATAATGGTAGCGGCAGGGCAGAACGATGGTGCCACCCCTGTGGCTGACCACCTGCCCAGGAGCTGTCTGCACAACCACGGAGCCAGAATCGCCCTCTGCAGGCGACCAAGCAGAATTCAGTAAAAAGTCCTAGGGGCGGGACACCTGGCAAGGAAGACCCTGGGCAGGGGATATGGGGAAAAGTTTTGGGTGGTGGTACTGGAAGGGGGCTAGGGTGGGGGCATCTGGGGCTGTCCTCCCTTCTCCCTCCCTGCACACAGACTGTCACAGGTGGCCACTCCTGCCGGGCAAGCCCAGCACCCGCAGCCGAACTCACCCAGCACCCGCAGCCCGAACTCACCCAGCACGTGCACGACTTTCTTTCGGCCGCGCTGCGCCTCCGCGGGGGCTGTGAGCAGCAGGACGCCCCAGGCTGCAGCCCACAGCGCGCCGGGACCCTGGGCCGCCCGAGCACACACCTGGAGGCAGGGAGCTCTGTTTAGTCTCCTGACCTTTGGTTTTCGGAGGACTAGCCTCCGGTCTTTCCTTCTTCGCTGGGAGGACTTCTTACACGCCTCGGCTCCCACCCCAGTCAGGGTGGGATCACTCCCCCAAGAAGACTGACAGCCCCCCACCATCTCTCACCTGGGCTGCTGCGCAAAAGCCCACGCCCCTGGATTCACCCTCCCTGGTGCCGCGAGTGCAACTCGCCTGATCCTCTACCCCCAAAGCCAGGAGTGTCGGAGCCCCGCCCCCCTCCCGCACACTTGCCTAGGCCGAGGAGGGCGGGAGGAGGAGGAGCCGCAGCAGCAGCAGCGGCAAGGTTATCCGTGCGCCAGGAGACTGCAGCAAACCCGGCGGGGCTGGGGGGGGGAGCTGGGGCCGCCGATGGGATGGTGGAGACAGAGGGAACGCGAGACAGAGAAAGGCAGTGAGAGACAAAGGGAAAGAGACAAGAAGAAGGGAGAGATGAAGAGGGAGAGACTTTAGAGAGAGAAAGAGAGAGGCCGTGGGAAGGGAGCGCCATGGGCTAGAAAAGTCAGAGATTCAGAGAGAGGGAGTGAAAACGGGCGGGGGGCGGGGGGCGGGAGAGTCAAGCACGAGAGACTGACCAGGGTAGAACAGGCGAGGCACGAGCGCGAGGAAGAGGATGCACAAGGGAGAGACTGGGAAGGGAGACTCCAGACTGAGAGGAGAGAGACTGAACAGAACGTAGACTCAGAGACACAGAGAGACGGACCCGCGCCCCCGGTCCCACTTACCATCCTGCCCGCGCGGCCCCGCGGAGCGGCCCCCGCGCGCCGAGACTGCGCTCCTAGCACGCCGGGGAGGGACTGGGCAGTTCCAGGCGGGCGGCGCAATCCCGGCGTCTGCCTGCAAGGGGAGGAGGGAGTCCTACGCTGGGGGGTGGGGGGGTGGGGGGTGTCGTTAAAGGGGACGCGGCGGCGCATGCTCCGCAAAGTGACCGGACACTGAGGAGGTAGGGCCGCGCGCCTCGGTTGGTTAGAGTCTCTCAGTCAGAGTCTCTGCCCCCGCTGGTTGAACGTGGGCCAGCGCAGGAAACTGGGCCAGCCCAGTTTAACCATCTATAAATTGTAGGACGGGACTTGAAGGAGTCTTCCATCATGGATGTCCTGCGTGGGTGGAGGAGGGGCGCTGGGTGACCTGGAAGAGGGACTTGGCTTGCAGGACTGTTTTCTGATCTGTCACATGGTGACCACCATGGGGTCCTGGGCTCAGGCACGCAAAGGTGCTCACTCTGGAGGCAGGAGCCTAACAAAAATTACACTCTGCAAAAGGGGCCTGCAGCAACAGGTCCTAGTGCAATTTGGCTTATTTGCTATGGGATACTGGAAAAGAAGCTTGGTCTCTCTGAACTTCACTTTCCTCTGGAAATGGAATGCTGGTTCTTTGATAAAGATCCATGTTTGGATATAAAATAGGTGCCTAACTGGTTGACAAAGACAGGAAGCAGGGGTGTCTGATCAAGCCTCTGCTCCCTTCTGGACCTGAGTCAGCCGAGAACCTTGCCCTTCACCAAAATTCAAAATCAGAACCAGGGTCGCCCTGATGCCGCAAGGGGTTAAGGACAGCATTATGAAATTATCTGCAGCCTCTGCAGCACGAGTTCCATCCCTGGACAGCCAAGGAGCTACACACATGGTGCAGCAGACCTCTCCTGTCTCTCCCGCTGCTCCCCTCAGCAGTGTAATTCATTTGATCTGCCTATTCTGTTCCCCACTCTGTCTCTGGTGAATCCTCTCACACCCCACACCTCTGGCCTGTACCCCAGTTCCTATATGCATAAATAATCTTTTTTTCAAAAAGTCTTCAAAAACAGAACCAGGAAACAATGAACTCTCCCCTCAACAACCCTGGTTGTCTCCCCAGTCTCCAAAATATGAGCCAACCAGATAGCAGAAGCAGAGTTATGAGCTCTGAGGGTTGAATGGGCCAGGGCCCAAATTCAGCCACATCCAAGAGGCATGACCTTTGCACTAAGACTTTCATTTCCTGTAGGCTCCCCATCTGGAACAGGGGATGAGAGCACATGAGGTTAGCCCTTGGTGTGGTAATCTAGCAGGTGCTTAATAAATGTGCCACATTAGTAGTTATTTTAATTTATTCTCAGGGTTAGGACATCAGACACTTATCTCCAATGGTTACTTCAACAGGTCTTTGGTTCCTTCTGACCATCTGGAAGATATTCAAGCAGAGGCAGATTTCTGCTGTCTGGTACCTCCAGCTCCTGATGGTCATACTGGTATCAATGGGTGGGCTTTTGTGGAGCCTGAAAAGAGTCTCTCACCCCTGCACCCAGAAACACTCAGACAACAACATTTTGGGCATCAAGAGTTTTTACTAAAAGAATACATGGGGGAATTATGGATAAAGGCTTGGAGCAAGTACAAGAGTCCATGTGGAGTTTGGGCACAGTGACAGTTGATCTGGCTGTGGCCCTCTCTGCCAGAACACCAGGCTCCTGGGACTCCCATTCCACCTGCTGGCTTAAAATCACCATAGCCAGGACCAACAGCACCCAGAGATATAACTTTTTCCTCTAAAAAACACATCCCATCCCCCCTGGACCAGAGTCAACAGGCCATGTAAACACAGTTCTGGGGATTCCATGGCCCGCTCAGTGCTGCTTGTGGTGGACCGGGGGCCTCTGGGGCGGGCGCGTGAAGAAGGCAGGCCACTGCAAGCAGCGAAAGGCCAGCAGGTGGGGGGCCAGTGCATACAGCAGGTTACACACGAAGAAGCAGGCCCAGGTGTCCTCTGGCACGCGGTAGGTGAAAGGTGTGCGCAAATGCATGGAGGCACCCATATGTGAGAACTGTGCCTGGTGGCCACACAGGAGGATGAATGTCATGGGCAGGAACAAGTCCTGGAATTACTGACACCCTCCCGCTCCCTAGGGCTTCTCATTGCAGTCAGGCAGAACCCAGAGGGCCCCATCTTCAACTAGCTGACCTCTCTCCCTCTCCAGTTCATCTGTCTACCTCCAAATATCCCTTCCCCAAGTGTCCTGTCTACCTGTGTCCTTCTGTCTGTCAGTCTCTCTCTCCCGCTGCATAACCAGAACAATCTTCATTCCATCTGCAGGCCCTGAATCCCATTATCTCTGATGTGGATCCAGTTCTTCCTCCTAGTATCACCACCCTGAGCAGCTGCCCTTGACACAAATCCTATCAATTCTATCCTGAAGATACCTTTCTGGTCCCCACTGCACTGGTCATAGGTTTTATCATCTCCCATGGAAGAAGCCAGACCTTCCACTTCTTAGACACCTACCATAGCTCACCACTGTTCTTAGCACAAGCTCCCACACTCAGAGCTCAAAGCCCTTCCCAACTTCTGTTGCCTTGCCTTTACTCATGTTATGGCCTTGCAAAATCACTGTCCTCCTCTGTGCCTTTCCCTAAAGCTGTTCGCATCCTGGAAGGCCCTTCCCTGCCTGGAGAATTTATACCCTTAAGTCAAAGCCCAGCACCTATGCCTTCACTTCAAGAAAAACTTCACTTCAAGAAAAACTCCTCCAGGGCCTCCCCGGTGGCGCAGTGGTTGAGCGCTGGGTTGCGAAGCCGCCCAGCAGCCTCTGCAGCGCCGGTTCGATCCCCGGCTGCTCCCCGGCCACCAGAGGAGGGTCCCACATGGCGCGCAGACCTCTCCTGCTGCCCGCTGCTCCCCTCAGCAGTTTACTTCAGTCCTTCTGCCTGCTCTGCTCCCCGCTCTGGCTCTGGTGAATTCTCTCACCCTCCCGCACTTCTGACTGTATCCAGTGCTTATATAGAATAAATAAAGAAATCTTGAGAAAAAAAGAAGAAAAAAAAGAAAAACTTCCTTCCATGTGGAATCCCTTTCAGCCCCCATCACTTCTTCCTTTTCTCCAGTTCTGACCCCATGGGGTCTGTGTCTGTTTTTTTTTTTTTTTTTCCCTCTGAAACTAGGGAATCTTGTAGTACTGAGTTGTACCTCTCAGGGCCCATATCACCCTCCCCAAGAGCAATTGTTGGGTAAGCAGAAATTTTCGTCACTTATACACCCCACCTCCCACCTCCTCACCTGGCCTATGGCTCCAGCAAACACTAAGGCCCAGTCAGGCAGCCAGGAACAGCCAGGGAAGAGGAGGGCATAGACAGCCAGGATGTAGAAGGGCAGCACATAGAACATGTAAACCAGCATCTGGGGGCACACAGTCAATGGGGTGAGCAGCTATCCCAGCAAGTCTCCTGATAACCTTCATGTGGGGGGCTCCAGGGAGGATCTTACCAGCCTCAGATCCCATTCAAGATAGAGACTCTGCACATCCCACCCCTGTGCATGGTGCTGCTCTATTTCCCTGAGTATTCCCACCCCTACCACAATTCATTGCCCCCTGACACCTGAACACATATAATTGAGTCCAGCTCAGTCCAGAAGTGTCATGTCTCGTCTGGTCAATAACGAAACTCTAGCTCACTGGCGATAAAGATCAACTATGGGATATGCAGCTATGGGATGTAATTAAAATGGGCCAATCAGAGCCTCCCTGAAACTTAGGCTTAATCTCTGGGTAAATAAGGATTACACTATCCTAGGCTGTCTAGGAAGGACAGAGGGTAACCTGGAGCCACCCTAGACTGTCACTGTCATCCCACAAAGGGAAGACCTGGGAATGGAGCCCAGACCAAAAAAAAAAAAAAGCAGATCCTAGAAACAGAGTTATCCTTGAGCTGCTGGATCCAGCCATAACTAAAGACCAGGCAGCCCAGCTACTTTTCTTTAGGACACCAAATTCCACTTGTACTTCTGCTAGTTTCACTTATGTTTCTGGCACCTGTTTCAAAGAGGCCCAGTGGCCCTCTCTTCTCCCACCTGCCCTCTCACCTGTATCTTTGGGTAGGTCACAGGATCCCGAAGGTATGGCTCATACTGATAAATGTAGACAAAGCAGGCATCTGTGGGACAGTCAAGCACCACCTGGGGACAAACCAACAACACTTCTCAAATACCTCTCCCAAGGAAGCTTTTCCACCCTTCCCAGCAGAGTCCACACCCCTTGCTCTGGCTTCCCCCAGTTGGTTCTCTCCATCTGTCTGGGAAGCCAAAGATATTGAGAGAATGCTGTAGGGAATGAGGCTTTGTCATGAAGAACTTCCCTGGATGATCACTCAGGTGAGTAGTGGCCTTTTTGCTCTGGATACTGGAACATATGTAGGAGAGGTGGGCCAGGATGGGGGAACTGGAGGAAAAGGAGGTGCGGGCTGACTAGCACAGACTTACCAGGCCCCGGAAGAGGGTGAAGAAGCCAGCCAGGATGAGGTAAATGATGAGGGCCAGGTCAAGTGGGCGCTGCAGGATACTCTTTCTTTGTTCCACCTGTACCTGCTCCATGGGAGAGACAGCATGGGAACTCTGGTATACAATAAGCACTCATTAATGGCTCATCATGTCTTTCCTAGTGACCAAGGAGATCCTTCCAAGCAGACAGTGTCTTTGACCAGAAGCAGCTCAAATGGGTAACACGCAGGCATATTAGCACAAGGGGCCAAAACACTCACCATCCTGTGGGTATAGCAGGTTGGCACCTGGGGTTGGGTGAAGATCCTTATGCCAGCCCAGCAGGGAACCAGCACATAGGGGATGGTCAGAAAGAAGGCAGGCCTGATTTCCGAGCTGTATTTTCCTGCCACGTGGGAAAGAGACAGCATCACTCAGTAAGGGTCTCTGCCAAAGCCCCTGGCTGAAAGTCTGATTCACAAAGGTCATCCTTGTTCAAGCTCTAACATCTGTGGCTCCCCAGACCCTCCTCAGTCTGACCTGCCTTGATTTACCTTTGGATACAGCTCCTACACTTCAGCTATTTTGTGTTCCCCTTGGACACACTTGCATTGTTCCTCCTGACACCATCCCCTCACACCTGCTGTCTTCTCCACTTGACCTCCCAGGATCCACCTACAAAGCTTTCATTTTGCTTCCTGGATTCACACTAAAACTCCTTTCTTGTGTCAAGAGCATTCTGGGGCAAATCCCTGGGGAGAAAGTGGAATGAGTTTACCCTCCTCCCTCCCCCCCGCCCTCCAGGAAGAAACAGGGAGAGGCAAGGCATATGACTGCCTCGTGCATGGACATGTATAGGGAGGTAATGCTTCAAAGATATTGGGGAGGGGATGGAGGACACAATGGGGGTTTCTGGGTACAGGGTAGTGATCCAGCCCAGGGAGAAGAGATTCCTTAAAGCCAAGGAGTTACCAAGGATGTTTCCCGGGAGGAACACCAGGATGCTCATGATGAAGGATCCCAGCCAGTAGAGTCCAAGGTTCCGGTACCTCTTCCTGGGCAGGGGATCAAGGGATGACCAGGAGATACCTACCCCTCAGAGCCCTAGCTAGGACCCAGGGAACACCCTGGGCTTCATAGCTCCGGGTCACTCCAAGGTTTGCCCAGGACAGAAGGGACAACAGGGAGTTGAATGAGGAAATGAACAGTTGCCCTCTGTCCAAGGGCAGAGTGGATGCTCAGGCACAGGAAAGACCAACTGGCCACCACATACACCTATGACGTTTGCCAGAACCTTCTCTCAGCCAACCCTGGCTAGAGTCCTAGAGATAGGCCTCCTGATTTCCCCTACAGACTTGGCTTCCACCCCAGCCTGGGAACCCTCTGGGGTCTTGACCTTCCCAGGGTCCAGGAGCCACCCAGCCTGTCCACATACCTTTTGCGAATGGCACCAGCCATGGTCAGGTAGAGAAGGTAGTGAACAATGCCGTCCCAATAGCAGATGAAGACTCCATGTGCGGTGCGTAGATATGGATCACCCTATGGAGGTAGGTGCAAGGCTCAGACAGGTAGCAGGCCAGGGGACATCCCAGGCAGTCCCCTACCTACCTCCTTGGTGTAGAACTCCATAAAGCCGACCATATAGCCATCTTCCTGGAGAGCAATAAGGAGGTCCACCACCGAGGTGAAGGCAAAGGCAGCAAATACTGTGGGGGAGTGAGCAGGACTGGGCTGATGTGGGGGGTGGGTAGAGGTTGGGAGGAGAGAATGACTGGTTTAGGTGAGGCAGGGCCAGGTGTGGGCTTGGACTGAGGTTGCAGATCAGGTACCCAAATTCCAGGAAAGGATTCAAGGCCGAAATGCTCCCATCCAGGCCCCCACCCCAAAGGTCATGTGACCCAATCCAGCCTCACGATGAGGTGTAGTTCCTGCCTTTAAGGGAGTGCTAGCTGATGGGGGAGTTACCATCCTGGCCCTTAGGAGATACCAGAGTGATGGGAAGCAAGGCCTTTCAGGGGTTCCCCATCTGATGCGCTGCTCCTAGGAGCCCCAAGTCAGAGGGGGGGAGGCCCTTTGAAGTTTCCCAATCAATAGGGTTGATAGGGACATTGTTGATATTTCTGACTATACAATTTTCCCGTCACTTGCTGATGATATGTGCTTGACTCAATTTGTCACTCATTCAACAATGCCAAAAAGCCAGGTCTTTTTGAGGTTCTCCTGTCTGATGAGAACTCTTCAGTGGTGTCTAATCTAATAGGGGAGGTCCTTGCCCAGGCAGTTCTCTTCCCCAGGACCTTCCCACTGACTCACCTGCATAGAGTGGGTCATAGTAGATATCACCTCGAGACAAACTGTAGATAGCCACAAAGAGCAGGCCCAGGATCAGTATACTCATCAACGCCACCCCCAGGGGGCTGTGGGAAAAAAAAAAAACAAGTGAAGGAGGCCAGGCCCAGTGATGAGGCCCATTCCATCTAGTTAGGGCAAGCGCAGACTCTGGGAAGCCTCAGGGGACAAAGACTGAAGTGTCTATCCATCATCCAGGAATGCCATTCCGTGAAACTGACTTTCTCTGTCACCAAGCTGGTGGCCTGGCTGCTTCTCCCTCCTGGAAAATCCATCAAGAAATCTCTTTTTAGGCCTCCCTGGTGGGGCAAGGGGTTAAGCACCGCACTATGAAGCAATCTACAGCCTCTGCAGCACGAGTTTGATCCCCAGCTGGCCATGGAGCAACACATATGGCGCATCAGCAGTGTACTTCAGTCAATCTGCCTGTTCTGCTCCCCACTCTGTCTCTGGTGACTCCTCTCACCCTTCCCCCACCCCCCTCCCTCGCATCTCTGGCCTGTACCCCAGCTCTCGTATGGATAAAAAAAAAATTTTTTTTATTTTTTTATAAGAAAACTCTTTTCAACTTGGCACACTCCTACTTATTCTTCCTGGCCCATCCATATTGTCTCTCCTCCAAAAAGCCCTTCCCAACTCATCAGAAAGGCTCATTGCCCAACTTGGGTCAAGTACAGAGGGGGCATTGTTGACACTTCTGACTACACAATTTTCCTGTCACTTGCTGATCATATAGGTTTGATTCAATTTGTCACTCATTCAATAATGCCAAACCCTGGGGGTGAGAGAGTTCCCAACCCTGACAGAGGGTCTCTAGTACTCACTCTGTATCCCTGTCTGAAGCTCAGACTCCTCCCAGTTAAAGTCCAAAAGCCTCCCTGACTCTACCTCACCTGTGCCCTAATCAGTCTCTGCCAACCTGATAAGGCAGGTCAGTAAGTGCATAGATAATATAAGCCAGGTATCTCTAGGGGCCGCTAATACACGCCAAACTAGGTCCAGAGAGGGCACAAGACTTAAAGAGTCACACACTCTCCCCCACACTCTCTCTAGGTCCCTACCTTTCATGAATCCTCTTGCCCCTTGGCATCCCATCCTGGGTCCATCTTACCAATGACAATTATAATCATCAGATGAGGCCACAACAGTCTTTGCACACAATTCACAATTTTTAACTGTAACTATGGGATGGGATCTAGGATTTATTCATTATGAAAGGAAAAATTGGGGATTCCCAGAAGCAACCAGGCTCACCCAGGCCCCAGAAGGGTGGAGCCAGGAATATTTGTACCTGAGGAGTCTACCCCTGGGTCAGTACTCCTTCTGCCCCATTTTTTGGTTGAATTGGGTTGGGGTGTTGAGGGGTTTTCCCATGCCAGGTACCCAGTGACTGGATCCACTGGGCTGAGGTCTAGGGATAGGAGACAGGAAAGGGGAGGAGAGGGGTCAAGGTATATAGGGGAAGGTCGGGCTAGGGAAAGGGTGGGCCAGTCCCGAAGAAAGCCCCACTTCTGATACTGGCAGGTGATGAAGGGATTGTCTGGTAGGGGAGGCGGGGTAGTGTGTGTTGGAGAGTCAGGTCACTGGGGCCTTATCTGGGACAATACTTTGACCCTTGGCGACTTTGGAAAGTGTGCGGGCACTTCTCCGGGGCCCCCCAGAAACCCGCCGAAACTTTTGATCTGTGGGTTACTCTTAAAGCTTCATACCCCTTCTCCCCTGGTTCCGAACTGCCACGAGTGTCCCCAACCCCACAACAGTCTCCGGCCGACGGAAAGGGACTTCCGGTGGGAGAGGGGTTTTTCTGGCCCGCCCCCGATACTCGTGGGCAGAGCTGCAAGAGGGTGCCGGGCTCCCGGACCTGGGCGGCCGCGGCGCATCCTCTCTCAGTGCGCTCCTTGCCCCCAGCCCGCCCCGCACATCCTCCCCACACGCACTGCGAGAGCGCCGAGACGTGGTTGAGCGCATAGGACACCGGGAGGGCGCCAAGCGACAGAGCCGCGATCTTGCCGGCCGGCGGCGGGACGTCCATAGCGGTGGGCCCGGATACCCGCGCGTTCAGGTCTCCGCTGCTCGGCGGCGGAGCTTCAGGGCAGGGGGTGGCCCGGGACCAGCCCATCCGGCCCCGCCCCGCGCAAAGGTCGCCCCCACCTCCCCCGCGGTGCCGCGTCCAGCCGCGGCCTCTGTGACTGCCCTGCGCGCTCCCTGGCAGCCTCAGAGTCCCCGCCCCTTGCCACAGGTCCTACCCTTCTCTTAGGTGCCTTGCCCAGCCTCGCTTTCCCTTTCCGTAGAAGGCTAGAACACGACACCTCTGGACGCTTGTGGAGGCCACGACTGCGTCCTGGAGTTGCTGAGCCTGGACCGGGAACTTACAAGGGGCTTCCTTCTGCCAGTGACATGCTTTCTTCATCCTAAAGTAGCGAAGTCCCAACCTCATCCCTGGAGAGAGACTAACTCTGCACTTCCCCAAGCCTCCCTCCTGATGGATTGGGCAGTGCTTGGGTATGTCTCATTGACTTGGACTCAGTGCTCCCTTTGGTGCCCTTGCATTTGTTTTCTAGGTTGCCAGTGGCACAGGTAGTCGTGCCCAGATGTGAGGCTCTGACAAGGCTGGGAGGTGGCCAGGCCCTGGGTTTGGGGTCCTTCTAACCACTAGATTGACTGCTGTGCCCGTGCCTACCTGGTGTCCAGCCTGTGCTCCCTCTTTACAACCCTGACCCTACTGACAGGGTGGGGCTGTAAGGAGGGAATGGGCCCATAGCAAAGAGGAGACTAGAAGGGGGTGGCGGTGGAAGTAGTTTCTAAGAGCTTTGGCAACAGAAAGCAGGTGGCTGGGACTGGGAGAGCCATGGAAGATCCTGAATAGGCTGGAGAAAGCTGGGATGAGTGGGGGCTGGGGGGAGACACAAAGAGAGATCTGGACTAGGGACCCAACTGCAGTATGAGGATCAGGAGGCAGCCTCTTGTTTTTGCTGCCATCACCCCCAACCTCAGTTCTTATCCATGTACTTGTTGCTGCTGGAAGCAGAGTGAACAGTGCCCGATTCCCACCCCAAGTGTACCCAGTCTGTGGGAATTGGAGGATTCCAGAACTTCTTCATGCAGCTACTTGGAATTGTGCCAACTGGGTTCACGAGTCCAGGTAACAAGCTGGTGGCTGACCTGACAACCAGATGTGTAGGACCCATGGAGTTAAGTTCAGGTCCTTTGGGCTGATTTAAGGCTCTAGCCTCATTTTTTTTTTTAAGATTTTATATATGCATACAAGAACTGGGGTATAGGCCAGAGGTGTGGGGGTGGATGTGTGTATGAGAGGATTCACCAGAGACAGAGCAGAGAGCAGAACAGGCAGAGCTACTGAAATACACTGCTGAGGGGGAGCAGCAGGCAAGACAGGAGCGGTCTGCTGTGCCATGTAGGTCAGCCCCCTCGCCAGGATTGCAGAGGCTGCCGAGAGCTTTACTGTGTTGAGACTTAACTCCTATGCCACCTGGGAAGCCCTCTAGCTTCTTCTATTTCTTTTTTTTTTTTTAAGATTTATTTATTTATTTATACAAGCACTGGGTACAGTCAGAAGCGCGGGAGGGTGAGAGAATTCACCAGAGCCAGAGCAGGCAGAAGGACTGAAGTACACTGCTGAGGGGAGCAGCAGGCGGCAGAGAGGTCTGCGCGCCATGTGGGACCCTCCTCCCATGGCCGGGGAGCAGCCGGGGATCGAAACGGCGCTGCAGAGGCTGCGGGCAGCTTCGCAACCCAGCGCTCAACCACTGCACCACAGGGGAGGCCCTAGCTTCAATTCTTGACCTTTCCCAAGTCTAGTGGTGCTGACACCCATTCTGCCAGTTTCCAAGATGGACCCTCTCATATGTTCTCACTTCTTGGAAGTACATTCCAAATGCCCTCTCCTCCAAACAGCCCGCCCAGGCACCCCTGCCCCAGCCTTCCTGCAAGGCCAAGGATGACTCAGCCAGCTATGTAGGGGCTTAGCTTTTCACTGTATCCAGAAGGCACCTTTACAAAACATTTGGAGCTCTCCTCTTCCTCTCCCACCCACGTGGGACAGAAGCCCAGAGTGGTCTGGTGAGCTTCACCAAGAATTCAGTGGTTGGGTGCTTGACAGCAAGGCCCAGGGTTGGCATCACTGGAACCAGTGTGTGCCCAAACAGAACTACCATGCCTTGGGACCTGGCCTGTCACCCCCTTGTCCTGCCTCTGGCAGTGTCCATGGAGGGGAGATAGGGCAGGTGGTTTACCCCTACCTGGGCTCTGTGGGAGCCTCCTCATCCAATACTACCCAGGTCAACTTCTCCAGTGCCAGTTCCTCTCTACTGTTTATCAGACTGTCTTTACACAAATATGAGCACCAGCTTCAGAGACATGAGGACATACATTTGCCTAAGCCATCCACAGCCAGAGTCACTTACTGGTGAGATGAGGGGCACAGTTGTGCCTTGAGACCACCTGCCCCAAAGGTCTGAAGGAGGATCAGGCCATGACCAGGACCCCTCCCTTACTTCCCCCCTGCATGGAGATGCTTGCTAGGTCAGGGTTGGTCCTTCAGTCATCCTGGAGGTTTACATACTAAGAACCCTTCACTTCCCCCCTTCCAGAGGAAGCCCCAAAGGACCTCCCCACAACTCCAACCCAGGCTGATGGGAAACAGAGGGCCAGGTGCTACCCTGCATAGCTTCACCATAATATCCTGTCCCCACCCCGCCTGCCCCAGGTAAAGAACAGAAGGGGTTTCTGGTGATGGCAATACCAGGCTGCCAAAGTGGGCAAGCACTGGGACTTTTAATATACGGCACAACACTGGCAACAATGGAAGGGCAGGCAGAAATGCAGGCTGGAACATTCCACAGTCCAGGAACGCCGGGTTCTTGAAATATGTTGGTGTCTCTCCACAACACTCAGTAGTAAGGCCGTCTGGGGTTGTTCTGGGGGTAATGCAAAGACAAAAGGGGAGGATTAATGATGAAAACAGACAGCTCCTCCCATTCAGAATCTTCTAAGGCAGCTGAGTTCATACCCCTGAAAGGGGAGGGCAGGTTTGGGGAGTGGCAGGTGGGAGTCATTGGTGTGGTCTTACCTAGCTAGAGTGGGGATGGAGGGACACTTAAGAGAGGAGCACATGGGCTGTGGGGCAGCCACGTGAGGATGGGACACACGCACCAGGGGGTTGGGCCGGAAGCGGTAGGCCAGCATCATCCTCTTGCGGAAGGCCTCATACTCATCATCTTCCTTGGAGAGCTCAGCTGGCCGGTCAATGCCGAAGCCGGCGCCATCCACTGTGGTGGTTCCCCTGCAGAGGGACAATGGGAAGTGTGAGCAGGGGGTCCAGGTTGGTGCCAGCAGGCTGGAGAGGTGGTGCAGGGCCTACGTTTGAAGAAGGGAGCCTCATCCCACCTGGCTGGGCTCAACAGCAGCACCACAATGCAGATAGAGGTGAGGATGAGGCAGGGACATCCTCAGAGAATATACATAACACTGTGGGAGGAGGGTCAATGGGCCTGTGTCTCCCAGTGGGACTTTACTCTGCATCCAACAGAAACTGCACTCACTTGTTTATGGAGTTCTGGGACTCCCCTCTCCCTCACCCTCTTTGGCCACACTCACTTGTTCACCGGGTTCTTGATGCCCTGGCCTTCTGAGCCCAGCCCTTCACCCTCCTTCCAGCCCATCTTCATCAACATCTGGTAGCCGATGTTCTCCACTGTCAGCTTGAACTCCTTGTACTCTGAGTAGTCAGGCTCTCGGCCCTCCTGCAGGGCGAGAAGGCACTGTTATCCATGAGAGCAGCAGCTGGAAACCCCCCACTGAAGACACTGGCTGCTAGGACCACCTGCCCGTCTATTCCCTTCCCAAGTCAGATGCCTCAGAATGAATCAAGCTCCTCCTCGTCAGGGTCCTGAGAGCCAAACTTAGTGAACTCCCTTCTGGCCAAGACAAAGAGACAGGGTCACAAAGGCTGCAAGCACCATGGGAAAGATGAATCAACAAAGCCAAACTCCCTGTTTCAAGGGTGCCATCTTACAGAGTACTAAAAAGGAAATATGGTCAGTGAGAAGGCCATCTTGTGATGTGGTTATAAGGACAACGAAATTTTACAAAACCCCCAAAAGGCCCCATGGGATGCAGCAGATTGGCCATTTCTCCTCAAAGAATCTCATGGCACAGGAGGAACAGTTAACTCTCCCCTGGAAAGCCTGTCTGCTGGGCTTCTGCCTGAGAAACACAGCCTATAAAGGCACTTAATTGGCTCCACTGGAAGAAGAATTTCTCTAAAGCCCCAGGAAATGTTTCTAAAGTGGCAGCTGAGCTTCTATTTGCTAATTCCCTACACAGACAGCGTCTGTCATAAACAGATGCCTCTTGTAGCAGGAGAGCCAGCTCCCCCGAGAGTGCTCAGGCCAGCAGGCACTGCAAGGTGAGTAGGCAGCGGGAGAGCTGGATGGCCCAAGACGGGGGCTTGGAGATGAGGCCCCAAACCCTCCCAGCTCACCTTCAGGGCCTTGAAAGTCTCCATGAACTTTTCCAACTCGTCTGGTGGCAGGAAGTCTCCAATGAAGTGTTTTCCCCGGCCCATCTTGGTCAGCTGCTCAGCCCACTCTGCCCAGAGAGGGAGAAAAGAATAAGGGGTGGAAAGCGGCACCCTAACGCATAGAGGTTCAGTGTGCAGCTGGCTAAGGCCTTGACTTGGGCACCTGCTCCTTCAGGTGGCACTGTTGAGTGCTGTGCTGAGAACTGCCCCTTTCACCATGGAAGAAAAAGAGGCACAGAGATTCTCACCCAAGGCCCTGCAGGCAAGGGAAGTGGGCCGGGGTCTGAAGCAGGCAGGTGTCTCAAGACCAGTATGATGCCTTCTGGGCAGGTGGGAGGGTTGTCCTATGTTCCCAATGCTCTGACATCCCCATTCCCACCCCCACCCCCGCACGAGTCCCCTCCTCACAACCACGTCTGGGCCCACCCCGAGTCTTGTCCATCTCCATGCGCCGCAGTTGGTGTTCCCAGGTGCCCAGTTCACTGTCCACCTCCTCATCACTGTCATAACCATGTTGGTGCTGTTGCAGTGCCTTCTCCCATAGCAGCTGCATGTCTTGCATTGCGCGCTTGTGCTGCATGATCATGTCATACATCTGCTGCATCTGTGGAGGCACAGCTAGTGATCAGGACAGGACTCAGAGAGTACTCAACAAATACCCAGGATGGCAGGATGTGCCGTAGAACCTGGAATCCCAGGTAAAGCATGCAGGACCCCTCTCTACTTGCCTAGAGCCTCGGGCCTGCTTAGAACCCAGTACATTATGGTATTGGCACTGTGGACTGGGCAGCAATAGGTGCTCCTGACCCTTGGTAGGGTCAATGATGACATAATGAGGCTATGGTCTGGAGGTGGCTGGGGATGCCCAGGACAGACAGTCTTATGCCTCCTGTTCCCAAGGGGAAGCAGCAGAGGTTTTGTCCCCCACTGCAGAATCTTTGCCTGGCTGGCATTACCCCAACACTGTCCAATACCATATGAGTAGCTATCACATTGCTCAGAGCACTTTACCTTAGTAAGGCTTGTCCTATACTGGATGCTGGGAGAAATGAATGGAGAATTTCAAGAGAGACTACCTAAATGGAACCAGCCATGAGTGCTGGCGGGGGGGCTGCCCAGCAGCACAAGAAGGCCTCGACTGTGGGCCTGACTGCAGGCTGGCGAGGGCCCTCAGAAAGAACCCGCCTGCACAGGAGGCCCAGACTATACTGGGGCCACTGTACCTTGGGGCAGTGTTGGGGACAACATACCACCAGCCCTATGGAGCCTGCCTGCTCTGGCCCACACATCTCACCTCCTGCTGCTCCTTCAGCTGCTTCTTCTGAGCGTCTGAGAGTTCTGTGACACCCACCAGACCTACTGGTTTTCCCTTCTCATATCCAAGCCCCTTGAGGTCCTGAACTGGAAATAAGACACAGGAGAATCAATGACAGACACATGCAATGTCCTGCTCCTATATGCACTGTGGAGTCCATGAACTGATGGAATCTGCCATCAAGCATGGCAGGACCTCCTACCAGGTGAGTTAGTTTACCATGTCACTTGACCACAGGGGACACTTCTGATGTCACCCCCTGTGGGACCCTCCAGGCATGCTTTGCTCCCACTGTGTGTAGATGGTGACACAACTCAGAGATCTGGGCTCACCCCCAAAGTTACATGGCTAATGGTGACACAGCAGGACTCTGCAAAGCCTGAGATAAATGAATGGAAATGAGCATGTGTGTATGTACGTGTATGAGAGGTGTGTGTGTCCATTCCCACATACAGACTCCAGGAAGTCAGCCTTGCAGTGAAAAGACACCAGTGTAGACACACCTGGGCTCAGAGTCTGGCATGAGACTTATCCGTGTGGTTAGTTAGCTTCTTCTGGGGAGGCAGCCAAACAGCCTCAAAGCAGCTGACATTTAATTTGACATCAGTTTTGAGCTTGGCTGGAGCCAGCAACACTAATCTGTTTGAAGAAGTTAGGCAGAGTGGGCTGCAGAGGTCCCTCTGGGAGGGTGGAATGAGTTGGGCCCTCCCAGGGGCTGGGTCTTTGCCCCAAGAACCACCCACAGCTGCTCCTTGACCCCATAATTGCACCTAGCCTCTTCTCAAAGGTTATGTGGAGGCACAGGAGGATGTAGGGGAGTCCTGTGGAGAGGGCAAGGAAGCCAATGTCTGAGCAGCCCACCCACAGTCCTTTTCCTCGGGCTGCTTTCTCAGTGAGCAGGCAGGGAGGGGCTGCCCATGCTCCCCTTGGGATGACATGGATGGGCAGAACTCTACCCCAGTTTGAGGCTTCAGAACCCATGTTTGTCCACTGGGGAGTGAGGAGAGTGGCTTCTATACCAGTAGGTTATGGGAGCCAAATCCAAGAGATATAGTCTCAATGGATGTGCACATATCATACTACACCCAGATCCAAGCCCCCTCCTTTACATCTAGCACCATGTTCAGCACGGAGCACAACCGAAGTTAACTGCCAAGACTTAGGTAGGTAGGTGCCATCAAGAGCCCCAAGGAGGACCAGAATCTTCAGTCAGTTTTCATCTTAGAACCCAGAGGCACTGATCAGGAGACCCCTCAGTCTGGACAGGAGGGTCATTAGGCCAACTCTGTGACAGGCTGAACTGCCTTCCTATTCAATCCTGTCTCAGTAAGGCAAATACAGATGAAGGCCAAATGCCCAGCCACATCTTACTGTGAGCCTATGGGTCCAGCTCTATTCAAGTGTGGGGTGGGGAAGGTGGGAACATTTGCTTCCAAAGGTGCATACTGAATGGGGGCAAGTCAGACAGATGGCATGAGACAGCATGTCTCAGTTACCAATTACCATTTGCGAGTGTAATGACAATAAATACCTAATACTTGCGAGTTTTTGGTAGAAAATGAGAAATCAGGTCATCCCAAAACTGCTGTCAAGGAGGGAGGGTAGGAGTAATTATGCCAAATTGACCATGACAATCATTCTGGTTTATCACTGTGTATTTCACATAACATACCTGAACTGACAGGATGTATGAGAAAAAGTGCTTAGAGGAAAGGTTACGGTTGTTAAGTGCTCCCATTAAAAAAGATCTTGCCTTAAGGTTTTAGGACAGAGCAAACTAATTCCAGAGCTAGCAGATGGAAGGAAACAAAGATTAGAACAGAAAAAAGTGAAACACGGAATAGAAATACAAGAGAAATTCCATGAAACCAAAAATTGAACAACAAAAGTGCCAAAGCTAGATTGACTAAGAAAAAGAAAAGAAAAACACACATACTAAAATCAGAAAAGAAAGAGAACATATTAATAACCTTACAGAAATATAAAGGACCATAAAAGAACACTATGAACAACTGTCTGCCAACAAACTGGATAACTCACACAGTGGAAAAATTCCTTGGAGTGCACAAACTACTAAATCTAACTCTAGACAATATAGAAAACCTGAGTAAAGGAGAGTCCAATAATAATCAGAAACCTGCCAACAAGGGGGACCTCCTTGGTGGCACAAGGGGTTAAGCACAGCACTATGAAGCTATCCGCAGCCTCTGCAGCACGAGTTCAATCCCCGGCTGGCCAGGGAGCTGACCCACATGGCGCAGCAGAACTCTCCTGTCTTGCCGCTGCTCCCTTCTGCAGTGTATTTCAGTCAGTCTGTCTGTTGTGTTCTCCACTCTGTCTCTGGTGAATCCTCTCACCCCCTCTGCACCTCTGGCCTGTATCCCAGTTCTTGTATGCATAAATAAATAAATCTTTAAAAATAAATAAATAAATAAAAAGAAAACTGCCAATAAGGAGAAGCCCAGGTCGAGGCAGACATCACTGGGATATTCCATAAAATACTTAAAGTAATTAAAACTGATTCTCAAACTTTTTAAAAACTGAAGAGACGGGGCCTCCCTGGTGGCAGAGGTTAAGCCTCAGTGTGAATACCACTGTGCCCTGAGCTCAATTCCTGGCCGGGAGCTAACCCACATGGCGCAGGAGGAGACCTCTGCTGTCTTGCCTGCTGCTCCCCTTACCAGTGTGTTTCAGTGGACCTGCCTGTTATGCTCCCCACTCTGTCTCTGGTGAATTATCTCAGCCCCACACGTCAGGCCTACACCCTAGTTCTTGTATGAATAAATAAATCTTAAAAAAAAAGACAGAAGAATATTCTTTATGAATATAGATGCAGAAATCCACAAGCTACTAGCAATGAAATACAGCAGCATGTTAATAGGATTATATGCCATGACCAGATCAGATTTATAGCAGAAATGCAAGGGTGGTTCACGTAAGAAATCAATCAACAAACATTAACAAAACGTGGTAAAATATCATATTAACAGAATAAAGGGGGGTGGGAACCACATGATCAATTGATTTGACATAATCAAACACTCTTTCATGACAAACTAGGAATAGACAGAAACTTCTTCAGCATAATAAAAACTATGTAAACAATACACAGCATAAAATTTTAAATTACAAAAAACAGTTAACATCACACTCAATGATGAAAGACTGAAAGTTGTCACCATGATCAGGAACAAGGCAAGAATGCCCACTTTCCCCACTTTCAAAGACACAGTATTAGACATCCCAGTCAAAGCAATTTGGCAAGAAAAAGAAATGAGAAGCACTCAAATTGAAATGGAAAAAAGCAAAACTATCTATTTGCAAATGACATGATCATACTTGTAAAAAGTCTATGAAATTTACACAGACTGTCAGTGCATATAAATTCAACAAAGTTGAAAGACACATAATCAACACACAAGAATCAGTTGTATTATTATACATGAGCAATAACCTGGAAAAAACTTCATCTACAATAGCATCAAAAATAACAAATCACCGACAAATAAATTTAACCAAGGACATGCAATTAAACTATAAAATGTGTCTAAGAAAATTAAAGACAACAAATAAATGGAAAGGAGTGGAAGATTTAAATATTGTTAACATGTCAATACTATCCCAAATCAATCTAGAGAGTCAATGTAATGATTATCAAAAGGCCAATGGTGTTTTCTGCAAACAAACAAAGAAGCCAATCCAAAAATTCACATGAAAATTCAAGAGACCCCTGATAGCCTAAAGCAATTTTGAAAAAAGAAAATAAAGAACAAAGTTGGAGGAATCACACTCCTGATTTCAAGACTTACTGCAAAGCTACTATCATCAAAATAGTGTGGTGTTGGCATACAAACCAATGTAAACAAAACAAGGAGTCCAGAAACATACCTTCCCATATCTGTTCAACTGTTTTTATTTTAAAGATTTATTTTATTTATTTATGCATACAAAAGCTGGGCCACAGGCCAGAGGTGTGGGGGTTGGGGGTGAGAGGATTCACCAGGGACAGAGTGAGGAGCAGAACAGGTGAAATACACTGACTGTGGGCCTCCCTGGTGGCGCAAGGGTTAAGATGCAACCTATGAAGCTCTTTGCATCCACTGCAGCACGAGTTCGATCCCCAGCCAGGGAGCTACCCACATGGTGCCAAAGACCTCGCCTGTCTCGCCCGCTGCTCCCCTCAGCAGTGTATTTCAGTCGATCTGCCTGTTCTGTTCCCCACTGTGCCTCTGGTGAATCCTCTCACTCCCCACAACTCTGGCCTATACCCCAGTTCTTGTATGTATAATTAAATAAATCTTTTTTTTTTTAAAGATTATTTATTTATTTATACAAGCACTGGGTACAGTCAGAAGCGCGGGAGGACGAGAAAATTCACCAGAGACAGAGCGGGGAACAGAACAGGCAGACTGACGAAATACACTGCTGAAGGGAGCAGCGGGCGGCAGGAGAGGTCTGCGCGCCATGTGGGACCCTCGCCAGCGGCCGGGGATTGAACCGGTGCTGCAGAGGCTGCGGGCAGCTTCGCAGCCCAGTGCTCAACCGCTGTGCCACCAAGGGAGGTCCTAAATAAATAAATCTTGGCGCAGCAGACCTCTCCTGTCTTGCCCGTTTCTCCCCTCAGCAGTGTATTTCAGTCAGTGTATTGCTCCCCTCAGCAGTGTATTTCAGTCATTCTGCCTGTTCTGCTCCCCACTCTGTCTCTCGTGAATCTTCTCACCCAGATCTTATATGCATTGAAAAAAAAAAAAAAAAGCCCTACAAATCATGCATCTAAACAGGCTGTTAATATCCAAAATATGCAAAGCACTCCTACAGCTCAACAACAAAAAGAAAAATAACCCAATTTAAGAAATGGACTAAACAGACATTTCTCCAAACAAGCTATACAAATGACCGGTAAGCATATTAAAAGCTGTGCATCACCTTTATTGATTAAGGAAAGTTGAGTTAAAAAACTACAAATGATTCCACAGTGCATGCACTAGGATAGCTATAATATGGTGAGAATATGGAGAAACTGGAACCCTCATGATGGATTAGGGGTGTGTAAAATGGTTAACTGTCCTATGGTTTCTCAAAGAGTAAAACATAGAGCTTGATGATCCAGTGACTCCAATTCTAAGTACAGACACAAACAAACTGCAATCAAGGATTCAAGTAGTATTTTTAGGTCAATGTTTAGACCACTAGACACAATGACCAAGAGGTGGGGACAACCCAAATGTCCATCAACTAACGGATGAAAAAAGCATGGCACATCCACAGATTAGAACATCACTCATCCATAGAAAAGAATGAAATTCTGACACGACTATGAAGCAGATAAACACTGAAAACTTGCTCAGTGAAAGAAGGCAGACCCCTCTTGATAGGCTGGGGAGCAGGAGGGGAGTTGGCCCACCTGACAGAGGTGAGGGAGAGGTGTCCACATCCCTTTGCACCAGCTCGGCAGGTGGGAGCTCCACTTTGTCCTCTTCAGGCCCCCACCGGCTCTTCCGCTTCCTCTTCACGGTGGCTGTGGTGGCAGGTTTCGCAGGCGTGGCAGAAACCGGGGTGACAGTGGGTAGGGGTGAAGTTACAGATGAGACGGGGCAGGCAGCAGTGGGGGGCATGGACCCCAAGAGGGTTTCAGGAGGGGATCTGCACTTCAGACCAAGATCGGTTGCCGTGGGGGTGTCTGTGGAGCTGGCTTTGGCTTTCCGGAACTCTTCTAGCTTCTGGCGATAGTATTTGTACCCTTGGCTATTGGGTTCATACAGAAAGCTGCAAAGGAGAGTGGGGGCATAGCATCAGCTGGGCCCATGTCCCTGTCCCTGATTCTGGACAGGAGCAGCTCAGTCTTGTATAGGCATGCTTAGGTGAGCCAGAGTCACTATAGGGTCATGTCAGGGTTGTGGTCCCCACCACGACCTCCGGTCCTGCCAGGTCCTGCCAAAGTGCAAAGAGTGATACGACAGGCACCTATCACAATGCCATTCCCACTAACCACAGACCACTCCAAGTCACTACCTTGACTTGACCAGGCACCTGTGAGAGGCCACTGATCACCTTCTTAAAGGAAAAGGAGTGGGCTACCTCAGACCTACAGACTTTGTGGGGCTTCTTCCATGCTTCCCTAGGGACCATGCTCCCCTAGATGACTTCACACCAAGAAGTTGCCTGGTGCCAACAAGCACAGAAGGATGTGTTCTAAACCAGATAGCTCAGGGCATTGTCGCTTCTCTCCATTACATCCTCAAGAGGCATCAATAGCAGATGGAGCCCAAACAGTTACAATGAACATTGGAACAGATGAGGAGCTAGATGTGAACCCAACGGGAGAAGCCTCTGCCTCTCTGTAATACAAGGGTCCCCTCATCTCCAGCTCAAGGTGCAAAGCAGGCAACATAGGTTCAGAAATGGCAGAAGCCATGGCTCAATCTATACCTACCCAGTGTCTCGGACTATGAATGTCCTGAGTTGACAGTCTCACCTTCGGAGACCGATGCAGTAAGATGAGAAAAGAGTAGGCGTACAGAGTGAGTGGAAAGGAAGAAATAAAATTGTTTGCTTGCAGATGACGTGATTCAAATAGGCAAAAAAACCTCTTGGAACTAGAAAGTGATTATAGTATGGTTGGAGGATCCAAGGTAAGTAGTCAAAAATCAATCACTTCCCTCTACATCAGCACTTAACAAGTAGAATTTGAAACTGAAATTGAAAACACAGTAGCATTTACATTAGCACCCAAAAAAAGGAAACACTTAGGTAAAAACCTGAAAAAAAAAGTATGAGATCTATATGACAAAAACTACAAAACTAATCAACGAAATCAAAGAAATAAATTGGAGTGCTGTTCCATGTTCCTGGTAAGGAAGACTCAATATTGTTAAATCTACAGACTTAATGCAATCCCAATGAAAATCCCAGCAAAGTATTTTGTGGATGTTTACAAACTAAAGTTTACATGGAGAGGCAAAAGATTCAGAATAGCCAACACAAGAGTGAAGAGCACAGTTGGATTGACAATAACTGACTTCTAGATTACCACAAAGCTACAGTCAGCTAGATGGTGATGAACACACAGATCAAACGAAGAGAATAGAGGGCTCAGAAAAAGATGCACATAAATATAGTGACTGATCATTTATGATAAAGCAAAAATAAAAAAGTAGTCTTTTCAATAAATGTTGCTGGAACAAGTGGGCATCCACAGGCAACAAACTGAATGTAAACACCGACCTCAAACTCTTTACTAAAATGGGTCATAGACCTAAATGTAAAGCACAAAACTATAAAACTCCTAGATGATAGCACTGAAGAAAACCTAGATGATTTTGTGTATGGTGATGAACTTTTAGATACACCACCAAAGACAGGATCCATGATAGAAACTGACAATCTAGACTTCATTTAAAATCTCGGGCCTCCTGGTGGCACAAGGGGTTAAGCACAGCACTGTGAGGCTATCCACAGCCTCTGCAGCATGAGTTTGATCCCTGGCAGGCCAGGGAGCTGCCCACATGGCACAGCAGACCTTTCCTGTCTCGCCTGCTGCTCCCCTCAGCAGTGTATTTCAGTCAGTCTGCCTGTTCTGCTCCGCATTCTTTTTCTGGTGAATTCTCTCACCCCCCCGCCCCCACACCCCTGGCCTGCACCCCAGTTCTTGTATGCATGAATAAATAAATCTTTAAAAAAAAAAAAAGCAATTTGCTGTATTTAAAAACATAAATAAAATCTCTACTCTGGGGGTAGGGGGGGTGTCTCCCTGATTGCTTAGGGGTTAAGTCTAAGTGTTATCACCACTATAGCCTGAATTTGATTCCCAGCCAGGAAGCTGACCCACAATGGCACAGCAGACCTCTCCTGTCTTACCTGCTGCTCCCCTTAGCAGTGTTAGTTCAGTAAATCTGCCTGTTCTGCTCCCCACTGTCTCTGGTGAATCATCTCATCACCACCGCCCCCACCCCCCGACACCTTTGGCCTACACCCCAGTTCTTCTATGCAAAAATAAAAAATAAAATCTGTACTCTGCAAAAGACACTGTCAAGAAAATGAAAAGATAAATCATAGACTAGAAGAAACACTTGCAAAAAAAGCTTGTTTATGATAAGCTTTACTTAGGATTAGGGGCTGCTCTCAAAGAAGAAAAAAGGTCACAACTCACTAATAAACAAGTTGATTAA
Organism: Talpa occidentalis; assembly: GCF_014898055.3. Classification (NCBI taxonomy): domain Eukaryota; kingdom Metazoa; phylum Chordata; class Mammalia; order Eulipotyphla; family Talpidae; genus Talpa; species Talpa occidentalis. Next base: position 47,958,105 of record NW_023601212.1, read on the forward strand.
AAAACAGGACAATGAGAACCCTAACCAAAGTAGACCTCACCAGTGTAGAAATACAGATGGAAAAAAAAGCATAAAAAGATGCTCCACATCACACGAGAGGGAAAATAGAAGATGAGATTCCACAGCACACCTATTAGAATGACAAAAATTCAGGATGCTGGCAACACCAGCGTTTACATGGAGGATGTGGAGCAATAGGAAATCTCATCCACTGCTGGCAGGAATGCACAATGACACAGTCACTTTACCAAACAGTTTGGAGGTTTCTTACAAAAATAACCATGCTCTTAGCATACAATTCAACAAGTGCACTTCTTGGTATTTACCCAAAGGAGTTGAAAACCTATGTATACACAAAAACCTGCACAGATGTTTACAGCAGTTTTATTCACAATTGCAAAAACTTGCCAGCAAACATGTCCCTCAGTAGGTGAATGGATAAACTGTGGTCTATTCATCGGATTATTCATGTAAAAAGAAAAGAGCTATAAAGCCATGAACAGATATGGAGAAGCCTAATGTGTATATTACTAAGCGGAAGACACCACTCTGAAAAGGCTGTGTACAGTGGTTTCAGTTACCTGAGGTCAACCTTGGTCTGAATAATTCTGTACAATAAAACATTCTGAGAGACTAATATCATGGTTTTATTGAAGTACATTGTTATAACCGTTCTATTTTATCATGTGTTATTAATCCCTCATTTTATAAATTAAACTTTATCATAGCTAGGAAAAAAGTGTATACAGAGGGTTTGGTACTATCCAAAGTTTCAGGCATCCACTGGAGATCTTAGGATTGTGGATTGTATTCCCCCCACAGATAAGGGGGGTACTACCGCACTGTATGACTCCAATCATATGACATTCTGGAAAAGGCGAAACAATGGAGACAGTAAAAAGATTATGGATGGGGGTGGTAGAAAGGGATGACTAGACTGAGAACAGAGAACTTTTAGGGCAGTGAAAATACTCTGTATGATACCATAATAATGGGTATATATCCTTATATATTTATCCAAACCCAATGACATCAAGAATGAACCATCAAGTATAGACCATCAACTATGTGAATACAAGGTCACTGACCCTAGTAAATGTACCACTATGGTTGGGAGGTTGACAACGGGGGAGGCCAAGCATTGTATGGAGCCAGGAAATATATGGGAAATCTCTGTATCTTCTATTTAATTTTGGTGCAAACCTAAAACTGTTCTTAAAAAATAACATCTTAAAAAAAATTAAGCAAGAACAGTAGTTCTGTCAGCTGTGAGGGAAAAGACAACCTTGGGCCTTAGAGGGTAAGGTAGCCCTTACCCTCCACAGATGCAGGGATTCTGCAACATCCTAAACAATTTTTAAAAATCTTTTACTTCACCTAAGAACATAAGGCTTTCCCATTAGAATACAGTGAGCATGGTGGCGATGGCACCTTTACTGACTGGCTACCTTGCCTCAGTTTCCTCACCTGGAAGAGCCCAGCACACTGGCTATTGCAAAGAACAAGTGGCTCTCACGGGTGATGTGTCAGAGTTGCATGTAGCTCACAGTGGGTGCTGTGTGGGCTGCCACCACCTTCGCCCGCGTGCCTTCTGCTGGCTGAAATCCCACTGGGGACATGTAGTTAACAGTTTAGCCCAGTGAGGCTGGATGTTCATTTTGTTCTGTTTCATGAATACACTGACAATGTTATATTAAACTGTTATATCTAGGGACAGCATCTAAGAAGTGTGATGGCTGGTCAAAAAGGATGGGCTTTTCTGGCTTCTTTATAGTTGTTAGGGGTAGTTCCCTAAAACACAGAACTGCAAGTGTGCTGGCTCATGAGAGGAATCAAGAGGGCAGGGAAGGGCTCAGAGTCCAGAAAACAAGGTGGCAGCTAGATTTGGGGGTGACAGGAACTGTTGAACAATTGCCCCCACAATGACTGAACAGTCCACCTGGTCGGACCCTGCATACCCTCCCCATGCAGGACACCCAATCATTCCCTATAGTACTCCTGAGTGCTCTTGGCTCTGGCTGTGGTAATAATCAGAGGCGAGCTTCCCGACCACACTATCCACCATCAGCTATCCTACCCTAGCCCTCACAACACCCCTCTCCCCGCCCCCCCAAGTCAGGCCAACACAATGGGAGGGCTGACAGTATTTCTCCAATCTGACCCTTCTTGGCCAGAGCAGCTGAGCTCTGGACTCCTGACTAAGGAGCGCCACCTGGATCTTGGACAGAATTCTATAACCTTGCCTGCTGTGCCTGTGGTAGATTTTTGCAGTCTATTTTACCTACAATGAGACACTAACCTAAGCATCCTGTTTAAATAAACTTACGTCAGCACATGGGAATAAAAGGTGCAATGACTTACAGTAGACTATCAAGTAAATGCTGATTTGGGTGTTGCACAGTGGAGGTGACATCACTGTGCAGTGAGAAGACCCCAGTCCCCTGAACTCCAGACCCAACCACCCCTTAGTCCTAAGGGCTTTCAGCTGCAGGGACATTTCCCTGTTTATCAGAATTGTCTGCATCTTGGCCTTCTCTCCCTCCCACAGGCCCATGATTCAATGAGCCTTCCTGATGATTCTCCCCTCTCCATTCCCATCATATGGTCTGACCACTCCCACCCCCATCCCCAGGACTGCAACAGACCCAACCCTGACACTCCCTGTGCAGACCCCTCTGGCCCTGTTGGGCTCCAATATCCATCCACACCATAGTCCCATGCTTACCCTCCACTCCTCTGCTGCTTCACTCCTTACAAGGCTCTGCCTCCCTTAGTCAAGTGCAGGTGTTGAATTCACCACCCAGTGAATGAAAAAGTGGGAACATGACCCATTCCATTGGTACCTACTACTCACCACCCCATATGAAACCTGCTCACAGACAAGAAATTCCCAACCACATTCCTCATCACAAAGCCAAGACCCTAAGGATGCACACAGCTAACAGCAGTCCTGTAGATTTCTGCCCAGAGCCTGCTAGCTCAAAGTCTGGATATGCCGTCCTGCTACAAAGGGGGCTTGTAGAGAGAAAGCAGGAGACTTTCACTACAAGATGCATGGAAAACCTAAGGCCCCCAAAAGCCCCTGCACACTGGCCTGACATGTAGATAATTTGTGGCTCTGACATGCACTTGGAAATACTTGTGTAGTGGTCAGACTAGGCTCTAGGGTCAGAAACTCATGGACACAAGTCCTGGCCTCACCAATTTCTCTCCATGAGACTCTATCACATTTCCTTATTTGTGGGGCCATGATGAGGGTAAGGATCATCTCCTGGAGGCTCCCCCTCCTTACCTGAATGCCTGGTTCTCACGATTGTTCTGGAGGGCAATGGTTTCCACCTCCGGACCCCCATCTGCTATGAACCTGGCCAACTTTTCTGCAAGGTTCTTGACCTCTTCATCCTCTGGGGGTGAAACTTTAAGCAGGCTGTCAGTACTGAGCTCAACTCACCACACCCAACAGCCTAATTTCTGCTAAGAACCCCACAGGCAACAAGAGGGGTTTATTTTAGGAACAATGCAAAGAAAAACAGGCAAATGGGAATCAGATTACTGCACTGAGAGAAAACACTGGAGTCAACATCACAACATATCTCCAACCCCCCACCCACCCATCCCTTCCCACCCTGTAGGTTGCAAGGGCCTCGGGTATACTGGGATACAGGAAAAGGCCATGTCTGGGTTGTGCTAGAGAGATGGGAGCCACCCACCCAATCTTTATACTAGGGGCTGACTTGACCCCACTTCTCCTGAGAGAAGGTTGGGGCAAAGGGCCACAGGCAATACAATGAAGTGCCCTCTATGGCCCTAGTTCAGTCTATACATCCCTCCCCTGCTGACTGGCTAGAATTTTTCACTTGGTTATAGTCGGAGCCCAGTCAGCATTTCCCCCAACACTCATCCCACCAGGATCTCAGCTGATCCTTTCTGTCTCTGGCTACCCTCTCCCCCACCCAGTGTCAAAGACCACTTCAGCATCTAGCTATCTTCATTGCCCACATGCAATAGGCATTCATTAACACTTATTAAAATGAACATGAACCAATAGGTTCCTTCTCCCCATTGTGTGCAGTCTTGGCTTTGGCTCTCAAGATTTTCCAGTCCTCAAAGCACTGGCAGAGTGGGTAGTACTGGTACCAGCATGACCCCATAGCTTAGGAGGACACAGATCCAGGCTGTTGGCACCATCCCATGCCAAGGTGGCCACCAAGAACCCTGATTCCATGAGGGGTAGGCTCTGTCTCCCCAGAGCCCCCTCCACCCACCTACCTTTCTGAGAGGCTGCCTGCAACTTCTGTGCCTCCTTTTTTATCTCGGCTACCTTCTTTCTGTAGTAGAGGAATTCCCTGCTATTCTTATCATGCAAAAACCTGGAGAATTTTGTAAACAAAGAGAAAGATGAGCAGAGGAAAAGGGCAGACCAAAGCAGACTCAAGACGACATGTTGTATAAAAACAAGCTGGCGAGCAGATGCCTGGACAGGGCCCAGGAGTAAATCTCCATATCTCTGGGGAGTCCCTGGTACCTCTGGTATGAATTAAGGAGCCCTTGGAACAACGTCTGGCTCATACAAGCAAGCACCCAGTCCCAGAGCCTAAGTCACCTGAGGGTTTTATATGAATATCCGCGCATACTGTCGTGTGGTACAAACATTCAGTAGCAGTGGCTTTCCCCTCCCAGAAGTACTTACGAAAGTGCTGGATTATCCTTGTAGTTCTCCATAGCTAGCTTTTCTAATTCGGGGCCTCCTTCTGCCACAAAGCGGGCCAATTTCTCTATCACTTTCCGAGTCTCGGCTCCCTCTGGGGGTGAAACTTTAAGGAGGCTGTCAGTACTGGGGTTCAACTCACACACCCCACAGTCAACAGGCACACTCTCTCTATGGACCACAATGACAGAGGGGTGGGGGGAGAAGAGGGTGAGATGCGGGAGGTTGTCGGGTGTCCCAGGTCCAAGTACAAAGCACCCCGATGAGGGGAGTCAGTCTTTGAAGGCACACTGGCAGGCACACTGGCAGGAGAGAAGTGTGAGCTCTCGAAGGCCAAGTCGGTCCCCAGGCTGACAGGGTGACGTTCCCCTTTTTTTGAATGCTTAATTCTTTTCTTTATTTACCAGTGTTCAGTGTAATAAACTGATTCCCTTTCATCCGTCAAAGATGACAAATTCTTTTAAAACATCATTACAAATTGATTTAAACACATCAGGTGGGTTTCTGTCCATTGCATTAACGTCATCACAGAAGCTCAATCATCCCCTCTGTGGCTGGTGGAGCCTCTTCCAGCTGGCTCCCAAGGTCTTTGGGCAGGACCTCAGGAGTCTCGCCGGCCTCCTCGCTAGCTGCTGGGACAGGGCGCTCCAGGATCATCTCACAGATTTCCTGCCCAGACCTAGAGCCAGCAAATTGTCCAAGAAGTCTTGGTTTCCATGAGTGACAAAGTGTTTCCAGACCACCTTCGGGGCGCTAGGAAGGCTTACTGCAACAAGCTTAATCATTACCTCAAGGCCTTTTCAACGTGCAAAGGTACAAAAATACATTTTTGTATTTGTATTAGCCAACCCTTTGAGACACACGGACCTCATTTTTTTTATTTATCACTGCTCTATCTCTAGATCATCATTCAGCCACTATAGCGCTCATGACCCTCTTAGGATAACTCCTAAGAGAAATTCCTTGCAGTCAGTGACTGGATTTGTTTGAGACTCTCAACAATAGCACCAGACACCAACAAGTGCCAATTTTGTTCCCTTTGTTACCTGGACTGACAGGAAGCTCAGAGTGGGGGTGGAGGTGGCTGTGGCTTAAGGGGACTGTGGCTTCAAGTGTTCCTGGAGAGGTACCAGGGACATTCTGTGTCTGCCTTTTCCCCAGCCTCACACTCTTCCTGTATGCCTGGCAATGACCTTGACCTGGTCACTGTTTACAGGAATGGTGTTTTTCTGAGGTCATTTCAACAGCAAGCTGTTAACAGGCCCTAAAACAACCCACTGCCCCAAGTAAAGCCATGGCTCCCAGCAGGGCCCTCTCTGAGAAAACACCACTGTCCCTGGCTCCCTCTGACTGATGCTGGACACTGAGTCCCTCTGACCACGGCCTGAACCAGCAACCAAAATCCAACCAAGGGTTTTACATGCTGTCACAGCATGACTACAGAACCACTTCAGTCAGTCCTCACCGTCATGGTGATATGACTATACCAGCCACCTGGGCTGAGATGGACTAGGCCTCCACACAGTTCAAGTGTCAGAAGGCTACCAATACCACACTGTGCCCTCCTATACCAGGCAGCTTGGATGGCTCACCTAAGACCAGCGACTGCCTTTCCCTGGGGCAGGAGAGCATACCCTCCACCCTTTGTGCTCCTACCTCTAGCCCAAACTGGGGGATAAGTAATCCACAGAAAGGAACAGCACTCTGGGTCTCAGGGCTGGCAAAGTGTGGGTCCAGGCCAAAGAACCACTGGAAACTCCTCCCTTTGTATGAGACAAAAGGGAAGACTATGAGACATAGTGAAGGCTTGCCTGAGGGCACCACAACTCCCATGCACTAATCAGCCCTGTTTTGGAATGGGCTCCCAGAAAGAAATTGGCAGTCTGCTGTTCCCACATACTGCTTCCTTCCCCCACCCCCTACTTTGGCCCCCATACCCTAGGGAATACAACTTCAGCCCTTCCCTCAGCTTGGAGGACTGGTGGTCCCTGACCACTATACTAAACTCCCTACAACCCTGGCTGAGCTTTCCCTACTGAGTGGGACAGTCCCACAGGGCTGGAGCAGTGGAGAAGGGAGGCAGCAGCCCTCCCCTTTCTTACCTTTGATTTCCAACCACTGCTCGTAGTCCTCCTCTTCATCTTCATCAGGAGACTGGAAGACACTTGGGCGGCTGGCGACAGGCAGTTGTTTGGCATGCATGTAGTTCTTCACCTGCCCTGGTGGGCTGCTGATGAGGGGGGGCCTCTTCCCAGTCCGGGGTAGCACACGAGGGGGAGCAGTAGGTACGCTGGGGGGTGGATCTTGGGAAGGAAGGGTATGATGCTCAAGGTCTCTAGGGAGCATACCTGTCTTCCCAGCTAACCCATATGCTATGAGCCCTGGGGTCTGGATCTTTGGATTCCAGCTCAGTGCTGGGCAAAATTAATCAGAGAGGAAGCCACCCCCATTTTACAGATGAAAACGTGAGGCTCAGAGGAAGGCCTTGTGGTTGTCACTGGCCCAGGTCTCTGCATGCAGCAGTTTTGGCACCCAATGCCTTTACCCTTGGGGACCCTGGGGAGAAGAATCAGTGGGGTAGGCCCAGGCAGTAGAAGACATGGACGACAGCTCACCTGTGTTGTTTTGCGCCTTCTGCAGCTTCAGAAACTGCTGCAGGAAGCTGCCATCGTTGGCGAACTTGTTGGAAGCAGAGGAGTTGTGGGAATTCACCATTCTAGACCCAGGGCAGAGGACAGAGGTGAGCCGAGAGAGGAAGCCACTGAGAACAAGGCCGAGTGCCAGTCTTGAGCCCATTCCTGTTTACTGGGATGCAAAACTGGCCCCAGAGATGCCCAGCCCTGCAGAGCACATGATGGGCAAGCAAGAACAATCTAACTAGTCAAAACAACATGACATTATCTCCAACGGCAATGCAACCTGCCAGGAGTAACCAATGTACCCAGTGAGAAAACTTAGGCCACCTGCTCCCTGAACAATACCCATCATGCTTGTTATCTGTGTACCCTGCATGGCACCTGTCATACCTGTTAACTAATTACATGAGCTGTTTCTGGTTCCCATGTGTCTGCCCAGGTACTCAAGTTCCCCAAGGAAGGGTGTGTGTCTATACTTGTGTGTCATTGGCCTGGGCTGGTCAGTGCTTCTGTGAATCACACAGACATAGGGAAACACCCAAAGTAACATCTTGGTGGGAGTATTTTATATTTTCACTTTCTTTTTTCTTTCTGCAGAGTATGATTTACTTAATAATTTTTAAGTAGATGTTCTGAACATCTACTTTTAATATATCAGCACAAAAACAAACTGAATAATCTAGATATTTAATTCATTTTCACCATCATAAAAGTACCAAAAACTGACTAGAGAACAAATAAAAATGTCAAAATACAAATACAGAGAGAAAAGGGGAAACCCAAAAAACGTTCCTTATATCACAATAGCTACTCTTCAAACACTCTCTTTTATTCCTCTAATTTATCCCCTAAATTAGAAATAGAACTAAGGCTGTGACCAGAATATAACCTACTTCTTCCATTTTTTTCTCTCTCTCTTTTTTTTAAAGATTTATTTATTTATACTGGAAGTCCTAGCCAGAGCAATAAGACAAGAGAAAGACATCCAAGGAATCCAAATAGGAAAAGAAGAAGTCAAACTATCACTATTTGCAGATGATATGATAATATACAGAGAACCCCAAAATCTCCACAGAAAAACTAATTCAACTCATCAATCAATTCAGTAAAGTGGCAGGATACAAAATCAACACGCAAAAGTCAGTAGCCTTCCTATACACAAACAACAAATCTGAAGAAGAAGAAATCAAAAAAACCATCCCTTTTATTATCGAAACAAAAAAAATCAAATATTTGGGAATAAATCTAACAAAAGAGGTAAAGGACCTATACAAAGAAAACTATAAAACACTGTTAAAAGAAATAGAAGAAGACACAAAGAAATGGAAAGACATCCCCTGCTCATGGATTGGAAGAATAAACATTATTAAAATGGCCATCCTACCAAAAGCAATATACAGATTCAATGCTATTCCAATCAAAATTTCAATGTCATTCTTCAAAGAAATAGAACAATTATTGATGAAATTCATATGGAATCACCAAAAACCCCGAATAGCCAAAGCTCTACTGAAAAAAAAAGAAGGAAATGGAGGCATCACACGCCCAGACTTCAAACTATACTACAAAGCCATAATCATCAAAACTGCATGGTATTGGAATAAGAACAGACATACAGACCAATGGAATCGAATAGAAAATCCAGAAATAAACCCACAGATTTATGGTCAACTAATCTTTGACAAAGGAGCAAAGACTATGCATTGGAGCAAAGAAAGTTTGTTCAATAAATGGTGCTGGGAAAACTGGGTCGCTACATGCAAAAGAATGAAGCTTGACCACTACCTCACACCATACACAAAAATCAACTCAAAATGGATTAAAGACTAGACATAAGACCTGAAACCATAAAATACATAGAAGGAAATATAGGCGAAACACTACGGGATTTGCACATCAAAGACATCTTTACAGACACATCACCCAAAGCAGTGATAGTGAAGGCAAAGATAAACAGCTGGGACTACATCAAATTAAAGAGCTTCTGCACAGCAAAAGAGACAATAACAAAAACAAAGAGAAACCCCACCAACTGGGAGAACATTTTTGCACCCAACACTAATGATAAAGGACTGATCACAAAAATCTGCAAAGAGCTGATGAAACTCAACAACAACAAAGAAAATAATCCAGTCAAAAAATGGGCAGAAGAGCTAAAAAGAAACTTCTCTGAAGAGGAAATGCAAATGGCCATCAGGCATATGAAAAAATGTTCAACATCACTTGTCATCAGGGAAATGCAAATCAAAACTACCATGAGATACCATCTTACACCAGTGAGAATGGCACATATTAAAAAAACTAGCAACAACAAATGTTGGCGAGGGTGTGGAGAAAAAGGAACTCTCCTGCACTGTTGGTGGGAGTGCAAACTGGTCCAACCACTGTGGAGAGCTGTGTGGAGATTTCTGGACCTACTAAACATAGAGCTTCCATATGATCCAGCAATTCCACTCCTAGGTATTTACCCAAAGGACACAGAAACATCAATTCCAAAGAGCACCTGCACCCCTATGTTTATAGCAGCACTGTTTACAATAGCTAAGCTTTGGAAACAACCCAAATGCCCAAAAATAGATGACTGGATCAAGAAGATGTGGTACATATATACCATGGAATATTACTCAGCATTCAAAAAAGATAAACACATGCAATTTGCAGCAACATGGATGGCGCTGGAAGGGATCATGCTCAGCGAAATAAGCCAAAAAGAAAAAGAAAAATACCGGATGGTCTCACTCATAGCAGGAATCTAGAAAACTTAAATAAGGGACCAGGAAAATGAATATAAGAAAGTGAAAATCAAAATCAACAAAAAACTATGAACCAGAGGCACTTTTTGGGGGTGGGGGGCGGGAGGGGAAGGATTGGGGTCAGAATGGGGCGTTTGCAATTGTATGGGGGAATATAAAAATAAAATTTATTATTTTTTTTAAAAAAAAATTATTTATTTATTTATTCATACACGCAGGCAGAAGGACTGAAGTTCACTGCTGAGGGGAGCAGCAGGTGGCAGGAGAGGTCTGTGCGCCATGTGGGACCCTCCTCCGGTGGCCAGGGAGCAGCCGGGGATCGAACAGGCGCTGCAGAGGCTGCGGGCAGCTTCGCAATCCAGTGCTCAACCGCTGCGCCACCGGGGAGGCCCCCATTTTCTCTTATAGCATATTATCCTATCCAATCTCAGCAATCCCTCATCATTCACTTTACAAGGCTACACGGCATCCCTCCACACAGACACACCCAGTAATTGGTAAGAGCTGAGGAAGTCTATATGTAGGCTTTTGCCTTTAAAAGTGTCATCTTTCTGGGCCTCCCTGGTGGCACAGGCAGTTAAGCTCAGTGCTGGGAAGCTGTCCGCAGCCTTTGCAGTATCTGTTCGATCCCCGCTGGCCGCAGAGCAGCCCACATGGCGTGGCAGACCTCTCCTGTCTCGCCCACTGCTCCCCTCAGCAGTGTATTTCAGTCAGTCTGCCTGTTCTGTTCCCTATTCTGTCTCTGGTGAATCCTCTCACCCTCCCACACATCTGGCCTGTACCGCGGTTCTTATATAAATAAATCTTTAAAATATATATATATATATATAAAAAAAGATTCATCTTTCTAAAAATCTGTGCTAGTGAACCAAAAATGGAAATGACCTAAACAATGGGCAAAGGGCAGTGGTTAAATGAATTATGGGATGTCTGTAAGGCAGATGGTGCCATTCCAAAGAGTTAAAATTTTATAGATAAAGCAATCAAGTAAATTACTAAATGAAAAATGAAAGGCAGAATATAAACAATGTCCTACTTATGACAAAATACATTTGAATTAAAAATTGTTAGGAAAACCCAACATGCAACCAGCACTGCCGCTGCATTTCAGGGTTATATCTGATTTAGGATTTTCCTTGTTTTGTTTTCTACTTCCCAGACTTCCTACTACATAGATTGACTATCTTTAAATTTTTAAAGTTTTTCATGTGAAAGAAAAGGTTATATGGATAACCTGCTTGACATTAAACCAGCAGGGCTTTCTGAAAATTCTGGCTCCATCCTCACACCATGTAGCTCCCTTGGGAGACAGAAGGTAGGGACAATGATAGACAAGAAAGCACCTTGGGGGCCTCCCCTCTGGTGGTGCAGCGGTTGAGTGCTCAGCTGCGAAGCTGCCCACAGCCTCTGCAGCACCGGTTCAATTGCCGGCCACCAGCGAGGGTCCCACATGGCACGCAGACCTCTCCTGCCGCGCCCGCTGCTCCCCTCAGCAGTGTATTTCATCAATCTGCCTGTTCTGTTGCCAGCTCTGGCTCTGGTGAATTCTCTCACCCTCCCATGCTTCTGACTGTACCCAGTGCTTATATAAATAAATAAACCTTAAAAGAAAAAAAAGCACGTTGGGCGGTAGTCAGCAAATGAATTCCACTTGAAAACCACCCCTAACAAAGAGCAGAACATGTTATAGAGATGCTGGCTCTTGATAAATATATAAAATGTAGTCCATCCATATATATGGAGTATTATTCAACCATAAAAAGAAATGAAGTTTGACACATGACAGAGAGTAGAAGAACCTTCAAAAGCTACTTATCATATGAAATATTTAGAGCAGGCAATCCAGAGACAGAAAGAAATTAATGGTGGGCTGAAAGAAGGGGATAGGTTTCTTCTGGAGGTGATGACATGTTCTGGAATTAGAAGCAGCTAACATGACGCTATGTAGTAAATATGTTAACATGGTGCTATGTAGTAAAAACCACTAACTTGTGGGCCTCCCTGGTGGCACAAGAGTTAAAGACACAGCGCTATCTAGCTATCACCAGCCACTGCAGCATGAGTTCGATCCAGGGAGCTAACCACATGGTGCAGCAGACCTCTCCTGTCTTGCCCGCTGCTCCCCTCAGCAGTGTATTTCAGTAGATCTACCTGTTCTGCTCCCCATTCTCTCTGGTGAAATCTCTCCCTCCGCCACACCTCTGGCCTACACCCCAGTTCTTGTATACATAAATAAATAAACCTTTAAAAAAAAACCACTAACTTCTGTAGTTTGAAAGGTGAGTTTTATGGCATATGAATTACAGCTCAATAAAAATGAATAAAACTATGAAGGCTCTAAATAGGGGAGAAGCAGCTAACAAAATTGATAAAAACTTGGTGAAACAAAGACACAGGGTGGGAATATACCAAAATGTTTATCTCAAGGTGATTTAAATGCTTCCTATTATTATTCCTATTAAATGCTTCCTACTATTATTATTATTATTATTAAATGCTTCCTATTATTCCTCATCAGGAAATTCTAAAATTTGGAGTTCTACGCTTTGACAGCAGAGACAAGAGTTATTCCCAAAGTTACCTGTGCCATACACTCCTCCACCTGATGTTCCCCTTCAGTAGTTTATTCCTGATGTTGGACTCCAACAACCTCACAAGACCACCTGGGAAGTGACTCTACCATGCTGGTGCCAAATGCTTGCACAACACAGGGGCAAGAGCCCCCAACTAGTAGATCACTCATGTCCAACCCACATTCCACAGCCCTTGGAGACCTAGTATCTTCTGTCCAGAAGACACAGACATTTAGAAAAGAGGAGAGCTGAGACACAACTTTGTGGAATACTAATGTTCTATGATTCAGGCTCTAGTCTGAAATTCATGTTGCTCTAATCCCTCAGAATTTCTGACAACAGGGAGAAGGAAACTTGATGAGCTTCCTACTGCCTAGCTCTGGAATAGGCCCTTTGGCCCTGTGATCAGTTCAGGCTGCCTGATTCAGGAGCCCTCTGCTTGGCAGGCCTTTCCTTGCTTCAACAGGCTGGCTCTGCTTGGGTCTTCAAAACACAGAGCCTCTGCTGTAAGTCTCAGAAGTGCAACTACAGTGGCCACTGCATCTAGGAACACAATGCCTCATATTAAGCACCAGCAACTCTTGGGAGTAGGACTGGCACCCTCTTTGGTAATAACGATAAATCCCATATGGGGAAAAATGAAAAATGAGTCTGGGTTTTTGCTGTGCACTGTACTTCCAGTCCAGGGGCCATACCTGACTGGCATTAAGTAATTGCTGAGCGAGGAAGCTGTCAGGCTATCCTCTGGGCCCACATAACCCTTGCTCCTCTCCCGCCACAATGAGTTTCATGCAGAATGTCACTCCTTGCATCGTCAGGTGCAGGCACACTGCTCTCATAAGCAAAACCCTCTGCAAGTAACCCTTTAAGACCTCAGGAAGCACTTACTCGCCAAGATATGGGGATTGAGGGCTGACCACTTGATTCTGCTTGGCTTTCTGCTCCATTTTGGCTTCAATTTCCCGTTTCTTCTGAGCAATAAGCTCTTCTTGGTGAAGGATGTTCATGTTCATTTTTCCAGACTTGGGAGGAGCAACCCCAAACCATCGGTTAGCTTTTCCTGGGTAGAAGAAGCACATTAGAAGTCACCTGTGCTGCACAAATATGCCCACCTGCTGCTAAGGGCCTGAGAGCAACTGACAGTCATTTGTTCATTCATTCATTCAACATTTACTGAGCTGTAACAGGCCCTGTATGAGGTGAAGAAGAGGCTCACTTATTGTTGGAGAGACAATAAACTTGTAACAAAAAGTAACTGCAAAACTGTAACAAGAAATCTTTGAAGGAAACTGTATAAAAAGGGTGAGAAAGAATTACCAGGAGCACTTATGCTACTGCAGTAGGTAGAAAATAACCTCTAGAAGAGGGAAAACCAAAGCCAGAACTGAAAAGTTAAAAAGCTGGTCTCCGAAAAAGTAATTTGGTCAAAAGCCCAAGACAGGAAGAAGTTTGGAGCATCCAAGGACCAGCAAGGGTCCAGTATGGCAAGAGTAGACCACTCCAGGGATGGGGATGAGGGCAACAGAGTCTGGGTTTTACTTTAAAGATTTTGGAAGTAACAGGGGAGTATTAAACTGACAAAACCCAATTGGTATCTTTATTTTTCAGATCATTCCACTTGTCGACTGAAGAGTGGTAGGCAGCAAAAACACAAAACAAAACAAAACAAAAAAAAACAAGGAAGCTTGCTGGTGCCAAGCAAAAGACAATGGTGTCACACACAACAGTGGAAGCTGTAGTGATGAAGACACCTCAGAGGTTCCCCTGGGACTCAGAATAAAATCCTAATTCTAAAAGTCAAATTTTAAGGCAATGCTAGAAAAAAATCCCCTCCCCACTTGAACTTTATCCTAGTCATTCTCCAAAACGACAAGCCCATCCCTCCCTGAGGCCTTGGCACTTTGCTGTCCCACCTCTTCATGGGAGGATCTTTCCTCCAGATCATCCCATTGCTGGCATTTTCTCATCTTAAATGTCCCCTCTCACATCAATGCAACTTGCTCTCAGTTGCATTGTGTGCTACCCCAGTAGGAAACAACCTTCAAGAAGGCAGGGCCCTCTTTGGGGTCATCACCGCACCCCCAATGCCCAGCACAAAGCCTGATACATAGCAAGTATCTGCTGCATGGGTGAACGCCTCCCAGTCTGGGGATACTCCGTCTGTGAAAGAGAGAAGGGCAAGGCTTGCGATAACACTGGGGCTGCTGACAACTAAAATGTGTAAATAGAATCCTAGAGTAGTTCGGAAAAGCAGCCTTTCCAGAAAACGGGACACAGGCCATACAGCGGCTGCTACCAACGTGGGGAGGAAAGGTGCTCTCGGGACAGCCCAAGGTTGTCGGTCTTCGGGGCGCAGGATTCGGAGCAGCTCCGAAGGCGACTACTTGGAAAACGAGCAGAGGCAGACCTGGCGGAGGCCTGCACGGAAAGCTAGGAGCCCTCAGCGCGCCAGGAGTGAAAACAGACAACTGGGTCTGGGGGGCTTGGCGGACAGCGCTCGAGGGAGGTCACTCCGGGCGGCCCGTGGGTTGTGGCGGGATTGGTGGGGTAGGTGGGCCAGAGAGAGGCGAGGCTGTGGCGCGCAGACCAGGCCCCGGCGGCCGCCGAGGGGAGGCGGGGGCTGGTACCTGCAACATCCCGGGTGTCCATCTTGAGACTCCTCCACACCCACAATGCTTTGGCGCCGCCCGAAGAGGCTTGTTATAGTGCGCATGGCCTGCCGGGAGATGTAGTCCGCGTTTGCCTGCCACGTCCGGCAGCTGCGAGAACGCCAAGGGTCTTCTCCCACAACGGGAATACACATCTAGGGCTGTCTTCTGTGTCCGGTCTCAGTCCGGAGGACCAGAAGACGTCGCCGTTTCTTATGCCTTCCAGGAGCCACGGTAACGCTAAACACAAAACTACAAGTTCAGGGACGCTTTACACGGTAAATATCGCGACAGCCGCGAGGCTAGCCGGCCCCGCCCCTCGCACCGCTTCCGCCTCCCTGCGGGCGGCTTGTTGTTGTGGAGGCCAAGATGGCGGCGCAGGCGGTGGCGGCGGCTCAGGCAGCTGCACAGGCGGCGCAGGCCGAAGCGGCCGAGTCTTGGTATCTGGCGCTCCTGGGCTTTGCCGAGCACTTCCGCACCTCCAGCCCGCCCAAGATTCGCCTGTGCGTGCACTGCCTGCAGGCCGTGTTCCCCTTCAAGCCGCCGCAGCGCATCGAGGCCCGTACGCACCTGCAGCTTGGTTCGGTGCTCTACCACCACACCAAGAATAGCGAGCAGGCGCGCAGCCACCTGGAAAAGGCGGTGAGCGCGGGCCGGGCAGTGAGCGGGGAGGCGCTGGGTGGTGCGGGCCGAGGGCCCGGCTGGGGCACCGCCCGCCTTTGGGGACCCCAGGGCCTCGCCCCACACCGTATTTAACGTCCTTGGTGGCTGCAGGGACCCAGGACCTCACTCAAGGTTTGCTGAGTTTTCTTGTGAGGAGCAACAGTGTTCCCAATTCTTAAAGTTTTCTTGAGTATCTCACGCGTTGGCTCCGAGACTCGGCACACCCGTACATGGGCCTGTGGTCCAACTCCTCGACCCTCAGACTTCTCCTGAAGTGACTCAGGATTGGGGAAGGGAAGGTTGACAGTCCAAATATTACTGGGGGATCTGAAGTTTGGTCTCAAAAAACCTGGGAAGACTTTCCCCTTCCTAGACCCGGAAGTCTGATCTGTGTTTGGAGGGTCTTGCAGGGTGCTAAGAGACCCAGAGCCAAAGTTGCTCATTTGAGGTATTCAAAGTAGGCTCAGAGTGTGGGATCAGGGGTGGGGTCTGAATTCCAGTACCAATTGCTCTGTATAAGGCGGTTATTGAAGCTCCTTCTTTTCTCCCTATCATCTGGTGACTGCTTTTTCTCCCACCATCACTAATTCATCCTCTTCAGAGGGCAGACCACCCCCCATCTTAAACGTGGGATCTTGATGCTTTGAAGACTGTGGGATGGTGATAGTGCCTCTACCCTTTCTGCCTGTGGATTTTTTTCTCACAGCACCACCACACTCCTTTCAGACCCACCATGCCTTCTTTTGCCACTTATACGTCTTTATTCTGCTTAAAGAAGTGATCTCTTGAATATAAACAGATTTTAAATTTTTACCAATGTGAGGTAAATCCAAGCCCTCCCATGGCTAATAACGGGAGGATTTCAGATCTTTGTTTTGCAGATTGTACAGAGTTAGAAAGGGACTTCAATCCTTAATCAATCATTAATCTCTTCCGTGTTTCAGGACTGAAGCAGCATGAACCCAGAGCAGTGATGTGTATAAAGCCACCAGCAGGTTAATAAATCAAGGCTCAAACCTACATTTAAGAGTGCCAGGTTCTATGCCAAAAAATACATTGTTACTGTTTTTGTGACGTTTTCCTCTTCCTTTCAGCAGTTGTTTGTTTAGCTCACACTGGGTGCCAAGCCCTCTTCTAAGCGCTGGGAATCAGCAGTAAGGGAGACAAATAATGAATATGTAGTCAAAGACTAAACAGTGATAGAAGAACCACAAAGAATAAGTGCCAGAAAAAAGGGATGCTGCTGGTGTGGAGCTATTTTTGGTAGAGGGAAGGAGTAAGTCTATTTGTTAGAGCAACATTTAAGCAGACTTGACTGGGTAGGGAGTAATCCTGGTAGACTACGTTGGATATGTCAGGTGGGTCTCAGTGAGTGTCCATGCTGTTGAGACCAGTCAGTGTCAGGGTTTGTCATGGGCAGTGATAAGGCTGAGATCAAATGAAGAAGCCCCAGCTTTCCTTGCATGGGTGATCTGGTGACTTGGCTGCCAGACCGTTTGTGAATGTGCCAAAAGAATTTCCTTCTCTGCATTAAAAACAAATCCTGCCACCTCCCTTCCCTTGTCCTCCCCACTCTGAGGGGTGAGGGAAGCAGTTAGCCTGTTTCTAGCAATGGTTCATAGTTGCTGTGTATCATTCTCAGAATTTGCCACTCAGTCCTGTCAAGAGGAAGCAGTCAGATCTCAAGTTGCTCCCTTTTACCCACTTGGCTTTTGGATCCATAATTTAAACCCTTATCCTTTAAAGTGCCTTCCCCTATTTTTATAGACTCCCAAAACCTGTGGGGTCTTCCTCAGAGCCACAAAGCTCATGCTGACATAAGACTGGGAATTCCTTTCTAGCTGTTGCATGCTAGGATTTTGTTCATATTTCAACTGAAGAGCCTCTCTCTGTGCTGCCTTCTGCACTTGGTTTGTGACTTCTTTTTGTGTTGCATCGCAAGTGTGCTTTCTTTAATTTTATTCTTTATTTGTTGTTTTTTTCCCCCAAGTCAGGCAACTGTCAACTTCTATTCTTTCCTTTTCCAGACCCACTTTATAGAGTCATGATCTGTTCTTCTTTTAAATGTGGTTGGCTAGTTTCTAGTCTTGAAGAGCAAATGGCCAAAGATATCCAATTGCTTTTCAGGAACTAACCCAAACTTTAAAAAAAAAAAAAAAAAAAAAAAAAAAAACTTTTTTTTTTTTAAAAGGTGAGTGACTCAAGTATTTCCTGACAGTTTTGTCCCTGATCATTCCCTCTGCTGTTCTTTCCTTCCCAAACTTATAAATGCTTTAGGTAAAATTTTTATTGGCCTTTGAACTTTGTACTTCACTCACCTATTATATTCATTTCCCTCTGAGAACTCCTAACCTCCTTGGTAGTTATGTATGCATGTATTTATATGTATTTGTACACGTGTGTGTGTACATAAGGTAAAGTTTCTTACCTTTCTGTCTTCTGTGCTAGTTTTTAGCTTCCTCCTCAACTGCATTTATAAGCTTTCTAGAAGGAATGTATAAAGTAGTTACCTATCTACTTCATTAGTGGACAGAATCTTGTTAAGCATTCCCATGAGAGGAGGGTGGGGAGGTTGTTTCTCCCTGTCCTCAACAATTTTATTGAGATTGAAGCTGTTGATCTCAGATGTCCCTGCATGTCTTCCCTGGGTCTGCTCAGAGATCCTGTAGCTCTTACATGCATGATGGGACACTTCTGTCTGAGAACCTTTCCTTGATGATGGTTTTGGCAGTGATGTGGATATATGTCATCAGAATCTGTGGCTGCTCTGAAACTCCTTGAGTGAATAGTCTAGAATTATAGGGAATGTTGTTTTACTCAGAAATCTCTTGGCTAGAGAATTTATGAAGCTGTTTCTGCAGATCTGTCAATTTGTGTTATTTAATTTTCACCTTATTACCTTTCCTCTTAATGCACACTTATTCCTGTGTTAATGTTCAATCTTCTATTGTCTTGCTTTCATGCTGTCTTTCAAGCAGCCAGTTCTATGCCAACCATTTGCATATCCTCTGGAATTAAGAGAATGGGTTTCTCTGAACTTAAATGTTTATCTACTTTCCCCTTACTTTCTTGCTTTTGATCACACTCCTATTTATCCCTTGACTTGGAAAGTACATCTTTACATTTTCCTGATGTGAAAGTCACAGAAGGATAAATGCTACTTCGCTGGAATGGATTGCTTATTATTTTCCCAGTAATTAATGCCACATTTGCTTTTCTGTCTGCGGGCTGCTTTTTTTTTTTTAAACATTTATTTATTCAAGAACTGGGGTACAGATCAGAGGCATAGGAGGGCGAGAGAACTCCTATGAGAGCAGGGAGCAGAATAGGCAGACGGACCGGAGACACTGCTGAGGGGATCAGTGGGTGAGGCAAGAGAGGTCTGCCATGCCATGCAGGCCTCCCCCTGGCTGGCCAGGAATCGAACCCGCGCTGCAGAGGCCTTGGACAGCCCCACAGCGCAGCTGCCAATCCTGGTGGCGCAGGGAGGCCCTGGGGCCTGCTTTTTAGTAGTGGGTGTTTTCTTGCTTTCTTTAGAAAGCAGCTCAAGCTGTACAAGTTAGACACTTGTTAATTCTGCTTCCACGTCTGACAGTAGTTCACCTTCCTGGTGTGTAATTAAACCATCCCTTTCTCTTAAGCCCAAAAGGGTTGGTTCTATGCCGTCTGTCACAACTAGAACAGGTCCTTCATCTTATCCTGCTGAATTCCAGCCCCATCACTTGGCAGAATGTGGTACCTAGTTGTATTTGCAGAACTCAGAGTTAAGCACTTTTGTGATAGCGTGATCTGTGCTTTCTCCTCTTTTTATTTTTATTTCCATTTCTACACCTTTGCATCAGTCCATTCCAGGCACTGGGGATGCAGTACCATGAGGAGGCACACTATGAGACTTTATCTGATGAATGCTAAGGAACCAGCTCTTCTAGGACTCTGTGTGTTGTGCACTCCCATGTGAGTCCACACCTTATGACCTCTAACCTCCAGGGCAGCACTCCCAATACCCCTGATGCTGGGGGATAAGGCGTTTCCAAAAGGTTCCAGTCTTGAGCCTTTGGGCAAACAACCCACTTGTCCGGTGGTCATAAGGACCTGGGAAAAGTGATGTTCTTTCTCCAGCTCTCATGTCAGAATTGGAGGGAGCTGGCAGATGACTGGCCACTATCACAAATAATCTGTTATCAGTGGAGAGCAACCCAAGTGTCATGGACTAGATGTTAGTTACACAAAGTCCCAGAAGGAGAAAGGATAAGAAGATATTGCCGGGAGACTCCCTGGTTGTTAAGCACAGGGTTGTTAAGCACAGCACTGTGAAGCAATCCGCAGACTCTGTAGCACGAGTTCAATCCCTGGCCAAGTTCGATTCCCAGCTGGCCAGGGAACTAGCCACATGGTGCAGCATTCCTCTCCTGTCTGGCCTCCTGCTCCCCTCAGCAGTGTTTTTCAGTCAGTCTGCCTGTTTTGTTCCCCACTCTGTCTCTAGTGAATCTTCTCACCGTCCCGCACATCTGGCCTGTACCCCAGATTTTGTATGTATAAATAAATCTTTAAAAAAAAAAAAAAAAAGGCCTCCCTGGTGGTGCAAGGTGTTAAGCACCACACTATGAAGCAATTCGCAGCCACTGCAACGTGAGTTCGATCCCCAGCCAGGGAGGTGACCCACATGGTGCGGCGGATCTCTCCTGTCTCGCCCGCTGCTCCCCTCAGCGATGTATTTCAGTCTGTCTGCCTGTTCTGTTCCCCACTCTGTCTCTGGTCAATCCTCTCACCACCCCCACATCTCTGTCCTGTACCCCAGCTCTTGTATGCATAAATAAATAAATCTTTAAAAAAAAAAAAAGAAAGAAAAGAAAAGATACTGCTATGAGGAGACATTGGTGAGTCCACACAGGCCGAGACTGGGGAAGTGGACATGACAGGCACTTCTTGGGCTGTCCTCAAATATGGATTCAGAGTGCCTTGTGCAGTGGGGAGATATCCTTGAGCCACATGCTTCACACAGTGTAAAGGTTTTACCCCTTGTTTCATTACCTAGCTCACTTCTGTTGAGGGGCAGTGACACAGAGGAGGTGGATTTACCCAGCCTTTAAACCTTGTTCCCAAGAGGCCTTTCTGGAGGCACAAGGGGTTAAGTCTCAGCACAATGAAGCTATCTGCAGCATGAGTTTGATCCCTGGCCAGGGAGCTAACCCGCATGGCACAGCAGACCTCTCCTGTCTTGCCCACTGCTCCCCTCAGCAGTGTATTTCAGTATATCCACCTGTTCTGCTCCCCAGTCTGTCTCTGGTGAATCCTCTCACCCCCCACCCACATGCCTCTGGCCTATATGCCAGTTCTTGGATGCGGACAAGGACGGGTTGTTCACCTGGAGCATGGATGAAAGGGAGTACTGGTGGTGGCCTTACGCTCTCTTTAAATTGGAGTGACGTTAGTTTATAACATGTAGATTTCAGAAGTACAGGTTTATAAATGGGCTTCTCCATGTACTGTGTTCACCACCAAGTCTTTCCACTCACCACCTTACAATTGACCCCACCATTGTTACCCAATTTATCCACCATTCTCTTCTCCTAAGAGTTTGGTTTTGGGGTTTTGTTTTGTTCATTCATTTCTTTATTTTCTATATGAGGGAAGTCATAATCGGTCTGACTTACTTCACTAAGCATGACTATTCTCTAGGTCCACCCATATTGTTGCATTCTCTCTTTCTACCTGCGTTCTTGCTGAAGGGCTCCCCCTAAGCATGCATCTCCTGCCTGAAGTCAGTCCCTGCTAGAGGTGAAATCAGGAGCAAGGAATCTTGAGGTTGAGCAAAACCTTAGCATGTCCTTAGCCTTGCTTTCCAGCTACAGTTTCCAGTGGCCCTCAGGAGCTTCTCTCGCTGGACTGGCCTTCCTGGTGGGGAACAGCAGCTTTTGTAGAGAGAATGTCTGACTTCTGCAGTTCCCAGCTCTATGACATTATACATGTGACTGGAGCTGGGCTGTGTGCTGCTCCCTCAATCCCCCGCTGTCCCCACAGTTGGCTTCCAACTGAGCAACTTTTGGTGCCATACTCTTAGCTGCAGGTACTGACCCTGTCCCTCAGGGGACCCTGAGTGTCTCCTGTCCCTGCTGTAGGCGGCTTTTAGGAGGGGACAGTTGGGCTGACTGAAGAGTATGATTTTCTTGGGTTTTATACATTTTCATATATGTGTGCATGTATGTATGAGAGAAATAGAAGCCAGAGGCATAAGAGCTCTTTCTTGTCATCTCTCTTCCTCACACTCCTACTTTCTCTCCCTTGCTCTATTTTTCCTTGTCTGCCTTCCTAATTATGTCTAATTATGTCTGTCAGTTGTTCGTCCATCCATCCATCCATCATTTTTCTTCCTCCATCTTTCTCAATTACTTTTTTCTCCATCTCTCTCCAAGCTGTCCCCCCTCTCTCCTTCTGTCTGTCCTCTTCTTGCTCCTACAGCTCCCCCTTCTGATGCACCTGTGTCTTGCAGGCAACTGGTCTGAGCTGGCAACTTCAATTCTTTTTCCAATTGGTCCATGACTTTCCAGGCCTCCCTTCTCTCCCTGGCATGCAGCCCCCTGCTCTTAAAACAGAATCTGATTGGGTGCTTTTGTTTTCTACCTTTCCCTGGGTCAGGCCACAGAGTGACTTGGGACATTCTGACCCACATTTACTGCTGCTTGGTGCCACAGACTCATCAGGCTGTCTAGCCTCACCTCCTGACCCTCTTGAACCTTTTCTATAGGCTCTTTTCTGCCAGAAGCACTTCCCATTCCTCTTTTGCCTGCTCTCCCCCCACCCCATCATTTCCTACACTAACCCTTTGAGGCCCAGCCCCACCCCTTCATTCTCTCTCAGAATCTCTGTTTGATTTCTGATGTGCCTTTCAGCTGTCTTCCTTCCAAGGCCCTGTGAGTATTTGTGGAATGGGTAGGCCAGCAGGAACAGTGCCAGGTATGTGCTTAATCCTGTCTGGTTGCACAGACCTTGGTCCATATGGTGAACTAGCCAGGACCTGACTGCCTGTGGTCCTCTGAATCACATCTGTCCCCTTGGCCAGGCACTACCCCTACTGTCCCTCCTGGACTGCCCCTCCCTCGCCTTGAGGCTTATTTCCAAGGATCTCCTTAATGTCACTTCTCCAGGGAGGATTTATAACCACAGACCCACTCTAGTATATTGCTTCCTTGTGCCATGGTTTCCTGACTTATTCTACTACAGTGAGTGGCACCTGGGGCCCAAGTTGCCCATGTTCCTCCCTCTTCTGAAGCAGCTGCCCTCTATGGTGGGAAGTATTCTGGGGCCAAAGAGGCCCCAGAGTCATTAGGGGAACTCATATATGTTTCTTCTGAAATGGAGGGAAAGTGAGCCACCCTCTCAATTACCTTCCTGCTGGACTGAATACCTGCACCTGTCAGTGACTGGAAAACTTGTATAAGAACCAGAGTAGAGCCATTGAACAGCACCAAGGTTTGCCTGAAATTAATCCTTTTCTCTTTCTCTTTCAGTGGTTGATATCACAGCAAGTATCCTTGTCTTACTGCTATGGATTCCTTTAGGAAATGCTCCTTGAATAAAAAGAGTGTGGTATAGACTAAAAGTCCCACTTATAACCACCCCTCAGTTTAGCCTCTGTCCCATAGATCAGCAGCCTCCCCCTGGGTGTCATCTCCCTCAGACTAGCAGCCTCCTCTTACCCTACCCCATGCTGCCCCTCTCAGACTAGCAGCTTCTCCATGGGTCTCCTCTTTATGCCCCACATCGAGCTCCATGCCAGCATTGTTAGCAAAAGGGGTTTTTCGGGGTTGCTAGGGAATATGTGAATTTGGATTTCAGAGCCAGCAAGCCCCTGCAATGCAGGAACCCTGAGTGTGACCCTTTTAAACAGACCACTTTGCAATCTCTGTACTTCCTTAACTGGATGCACTAGATCCCACAATTTGAAGATGTTAAGTTTGAAGCGGCAAGTCTTCTGTCTGAATTATACTGTCAAGAGGTGAGAATATAGGAAGGTTTCTGAAAGCCATTTCCCTTTCCATGTAGTGAAGGGACAGTAACAAATTGGGGTCTCGAAGGAATGGGCTCTTCTCTGGCCTTTTAATACTTGCCATTATTTTTCTACCTCGTACGCCAGCACAAGCATCAGGGTAAACACTTGCTAATGAGAACAGCAGAATCTTTCCTACCCAACATTGAACAGCCTTGTTCTAGGCTAAGGATGATCTGTTCCCAACAAGTGCAAGCAGCTAACCTTCTTAATCTGAGTCCTGATTTCCCGTTGTGAACAGTGGCCAGGCATGAGGCCTAGGCAGCAGGAGTGTGTTCTCATGCCCCTTCCCACCCTGATTGTAGAACAGGAAAGGTGGGGATTATTATCCAATTCTACTGTTCTGGATTTTGAACCAAAGCTACTTTGTTTAGTTGAAAAAGGAGTAATTTTAAGAGTGATGCAAAAACTTCTTAGTAAGTTCAATAAAAAATTTTTCCCCCAATAAAGTAAATTGGCAGCCTACAAACCTTATGAGAGAGAACAGGAGTGGCCTTCTGGCACCACAGCTGCTACCAACTTGTTTTTTCCTCCCTAAACCTGCCTGTTTCCTTTCAGAATTCTGTTGACGCAGCAAAGCCACTGCTTCGGAAAGCAATCCAGATCTCCCAGCAGACCCCATACTGGCACTGCCGCCTGCTCTTTCAGCTGGCTGTGAGTATGGGGGCTGGCTAGATATGGGAATACCTGGCAAGGAGAGATCTGGAGCAGCAGACTCCTGGACATACTGACTGAATTAATTGGTGGGCACTTGGGAGTTTCTTTTACCTGCTCATATAGCCCCTCCAGCCTCTGTCTGCCGTAAGCTTCCCAACACACAGAAAGCGAGTGGTGGGAAGTTCCCATCTCCCCAGGGCCAGCTCAGTCCCCAGCCCCCTCCCTCCTGGTATTGCTTTGGCCTAAGTTCATTTAAGCCTGGGGGCATTTCTTGACAGTGGAGGCCATTGCTGGGGTTAAGGTGAAGTAGCTGTGCTGTGTCCTAGTGCATCTGTAATCAAAGCAGTTAATAGTGATGAAGTAACTTGGTTAATTTGGCCCAAAACTGACGCTAAGACCATCATGATGATGTGTGGAATATGCATTTTAACCCACTAGCAGAGCAGTAAGGTCAGGTACCTTGAGCATTCAGGGTCATCGCTCTCTTCTTTTCAGCAACTGCACACTCTTGAAAAGGACCTGGTATCAGCTTGTGACCTCCTGGGCGTGGGGGCTGAGTATGCCCGAGTGGTGGGATCCGAGTACACCCGGTAGGCACCATTTCCTGCCTCTCTCTCTTACCTGGAAAGAGCTGTCTATCTTGTTCTTGTATCAAGTAGAAATGGCAGTTCAGCATAAGGACATACAAATTCAAATACTAGACACCTCTTGCCCCATCAGTTCATGAAGTCAGAGTTGGAGGGTCACCTCACGGAAACATGCATGTTTGTCCAGGTGGTTCTGTTACTTGCTGTACAGCCGATGGCGGCATATAGTGCCTGGCAGTGCCTGCAGAGTGCCTACCCGCTTGGCAGATCCTGTAGATAACCTCTGTGTCCCCTGCTCAGGGGACCCAGCCTCTTTTAGATGCAAACAGGAAGCAGTTTGTGTAAAGCAGGGACTTATGAACCTGCTTAGGTCATTGGAGGAAGTTGCCCTTGGGTCAGGGATCAGAGGCCATTGGACTTTCACCCTTTGTGAGGGCCTCCAGTTTTTCTTTTCTCAAGGAGAAGATCCCTATATAGTAAACAGTCTCCAAGTAGTAGTGTTCTTGTTCTGTTGTGTGCATTGGGATTCTGGAAAGTTCTATCACTGGAGGCTTATCTGATAAGTTTTTGGCACAAAATGGCTCCTGACTCCCTTCTGAACTCCAGGTTTGCAAGCATCTCTTAGGGCAGACCTGGAATGTCCATGCCATGTGATAACCTTGAGGAATGGTGGGCTAGACTAGGGTGCCATGACCTCCCCACCTCAGCTGCCTTGCCTGTATAATAGGTAGAACAGCACTCACTTTAAGGAGTGTCAGCTGCAGCACTGGGGACTCCATGCAGCCTGGCAGACAGCACTTTGATGTTGAATAGACTGAGGGCCAACACAGCTGTTCCCCACTATTTTGGCTGTTTTCTAAACTTTTTAATTTACCCTTTTTGTCATATTTCTTGCTGATGTTGGCAGTACATGCTCATTTAGAAAGTGCAGAAAGACAATAGAAATCTCTTGGCCTCACCTCCAGCAGAGGGTGGAGATGGGTAGAGGGACCACTGAGGTACCTGGGTTTCCCAGATTCATACCCTTAACCCTCAGGAACCAGAGGGCTTGAAGGCCACAGGCAAGGAAGTAGAGGCAGAGTCAGGTGCCGGAGGCTGCCCACTTAGTCCCTCCTTGTACCTCCTCCCATATAGGAGCCACTGTTACAGAGCTCCTGGCTTGTGTTGAGAGTGAAATTTGGTGCTCTTTTTGTACCTGCCCTTCCATGATGAGCACCATTTGCACCATCTGGGCTCTCAAGCCATGTGAGCATTTAAACCATGCCAAAAAAAAAAAAAAAAAGAAGAAGGAAAAAAAACTAATAAAAGATGGAATAAGAAAGTAGAGCTGTTTTTGTGAATTGAACATACCCACTATGTTCCACTGTCATTTACTCAGTCTTCTTCCGGGGTGTTACATTAGGTCTCTGTGAACATTAAGGCTGCATAGCCTTCCCAGAAGGCACTGGCCTTGCACACTAACTCCCCCTCTTTGTTTTCCAGAGCATTGTTCCTGCTCAGCAAAGGGATGGTAAGTCACAGGCCAGGACCACATCCCTGGCAAGGTTCAGAGTCCAGGGTATGGGATTCATGCAGAAGCAGCAGCTACCTGTACAGGTTCCCATCCCACCTGGCATCATCTTTTCACGGTGCTGGGGTTCATGGGATGGGGGTGGGGGGCAGGCACTGGAAGCCCTGGGTACCTTGAGGAGCTTCTTCACCTGTCTTCTCACTCCCCAGTTACTGCTGATGGAACGCAAGTTGCAGGAAGTCCACCCACTGCTCACCCTGTGTGGTCAGATAGTGGAGAACTGGCAAGGGAACCCCATCCAGAAGGAGTCTCTGCGAGTTTTCTTCCTGGTGCTCCAGGTGACCCACTACCTGGATGCTGGGCAGGTGTGTAGCATCTCCCACAGGAGGCACTGGGTGTGGGTTGGTTGCAGGTGAGCCTCAGGCGGAGACGAATCTGTGGTGGCCTCCTGCTACTGTTACACAGTGTGCCTGTTACTTGGGGCTCAGCTTCCCCACATACCTCAATTATTTCTATGTTCTATGCCCTTGGGAGCTGAGGGTGCTGAGAATGAGGGTCTGCCCAGACTGGGAGTCATAGCTTCATACTGTCCACTCAGTGTACAATGGTCAAAGGCCAGTTTGGGGAGTCTGAGAGTGAACCATGGACATTCTGGCAGGTGCTCAAACAATATGACAGTAGCCTTGGGGATTGAGTAGGGACTGATGGGGGTCAGCTGTGTACACGACTTGACTCTATAACCTGTGTGGCTGATGGGCAGCTGTGCCTGTGTATGGATGGACAGCTCAGTCTCTGAAGGGTGGCTGCTCCATCTACCTTGCCTCATCCCACCATAGTGACTGACCACAAGCAGTGGTTCTGGGAGGCCACAGGTAAAACCTGCCAGCAGCAAAGACTCCAAAAAGCACCGAACAGGGGCTTCCTCTACCACACTCTCCTTTGCCTATTGGAGTTCTGTGGAACCTTTGGACAGGGCTTCCTTGTGCAGAAGCCTGTCTATGAACCACAGTGCCTGCAGGACTTCTGGGCTGGGGAGGGAGGCCATTTTTCCATACCTACAGATAACCACCCCCTGCCCAACCCTGTCCTTCCCTTGGGGTCACTGCAAGGAGGAGGAAACACACTTGGGCAGTGTTTTGGACAGGCTTCTCTCAGGCTTTGGTGCAACCCAGCACTGGGTGGTGGCAAAGTCTCCCTTCATAGGTGTGACCCAGGTGACCCATGTGGCTGGTAGGCACAGCAGGAGTTCCTGGAGGCAAGGACAGAGAGGTTGTTGGGGAGGTGGCCCCTGGCACCTGTGGGGTGGGCAGGGCTCAGGTGCACATGGTCAGTTTTTCAGTGCCTTTGTCCCTGTAGGTAAAGAGTGTGAAGCCGTGCCTGAAGCAGCTGCAGCAGTGCATCCAGACCATCTCCACATTGCATGATGATGAGATCCTGCCCAGCAACCCTGCGGACCTCTTCCACTGGCTGCCCAAGGAGCACATGTGTGTGCTTGTCTACCTGGTGAGTATTGGGCAGGGCCAGTGGGACAAGAGGTGGGACAAGGAGAAGATCCCAGTGACACTGTTTGTTCTTGTCTCAGGTGACTGTGATGCACTCCATGCAGGCTGGCTACCTGGAGAAGGCGCAGAAGTACACAGACAAGGCCCTCATGCAGCTGGAGAAACTGAAGAGTTAGTAGGCTTGGTGGTGTGGCCATGTGGCCTGCTGGAACTGAGTCTCCCAGCAGGAGCCCTTGCCCTGTGGACTTGTTATCCCTATTGGCATTGGTAGTGACCCAGGGTCAGAGCAGGCCAGAACAGGCCTTTGACCCCTGACCAGGGATCTTGTGCCCGCTCAGTCCTGTCACCCTATTGCACAGATAATCTTGAGAAGTAGGAGACCATGTAGGTCTGTAGGACGGTAGTACTCAGCTAAATCAGGTGATGTGCCTTTTGAGTGGCATGACACAGCGTATTGGGGAAATGCCAGGATTGCAACTTAGTTTTTGTTTTTTTTTTTCCTAAGATTTATTTATTTATACGTATGTACGTACATACATACATACAAGCACTGGGTACAGTCAGAAGTGCGGGAGGGTGAGAGAATTCACCAGAGCCAGAGCGGGGAGCAGAGCAGGCAGAAGTATGGAAGTACATTGCTGAGGGGAGCAGCGGGCGGCAGGAGAGGTCTGTGTGCCATGTGGGACCCTCCTCTGGTGGCCGGGGAGGAGCCGGGGATTGAACCGGCACTGCAGAGGCTGCAGGCAGCTTTGCAACCCAGCACTCAACCGCTGTGCCACCGGGGAGGCCCATGCAACTTAGTTCTTGCTGACTAACACAACTTGTCTAGGGGTTATGGGTTCTCCCTAGATGTGCACCTGATCGGTCCTATGCTACCAGGGACATCTCCCTGACTTTGTCATCTGTGCTGTCACACTGCCTGGGAGAGGTGGGGGACAGAAATGAAATCACGCAACCAAATCTTTTTGAGATCATGGATCTTTTCCCTGGCAACTTGGGAAAGGGTTGCTGTGCTTGCTGTCTGGTTCTAGCATGAAGATAGCCACTCAGGGTGGCCAGCAACTGAGGTCCCCACTGCTGCTGAGGCTTGTCGCGTGATCTCACTCTTGGCAGCTTCTGCTTTTTTAGAATCTGTGTTGTCTGACTAGGTTGGATGGGGTAAGGATGGCAGACAGATCTCTCTGATACAATGTTCTGGTTGCCAAAACCTGGCTGTGATCCAGCTTTCCCATTTGGACAGGGAGGGCACAGTGGGCACTGAGAGGTGATGAGTATAGACATGATCTCACTGGAGGGTGCAGTAGGAACTGATAGGACTGAATGGACTGGATGCTGAGTTGTTGCCAAAGAGCAAGTAGCTGAGTGGATGGTGTGGTAGAGGCAGGTGGGAGCCAGGTGCTCAAGGAAAGTGGGTGGGGCAGCGGCTTCTAGTGCCTCACCCAAACGCTCACCCTACCTCTTGTCCCCAGTGCTGGACTGCAGCCCCATCCTGTCATCCTTCCAAGTGATCCTGCTGGAACACATCATCATGTGCAGGCTTGTCACAGGTCACAAAGCCACTGCACTACAGGAGGTAATGCCACAGAGGGTGCACATGGTAGGAGTTGGGGAGAGGGACCTAAGGAGCAGGTCACTGGATCACAGAGGCCACAGACAGATATGACTCTTCCCAGTGCGGGTGGCCCTCAGGTCATCATCTGTCATTAAGTCACCATGCTGTAATAGAGTATTCACAAGTGCTCAGATAATCTGTACAAAAACCAAACAGACCTTCCCTTGGAAGTTCATATGCCCAAAGTATGTGGTGTCTGGGAATCTAGCCTCCTCTCCTGCCCCAGGGTCTGTCACTTCCAATGCCTGCCATCTTGAGCAGGCAAAGGTGCTATATGACAAGACCCATGTTGGGAAGAAGGGAGGAGGATGGTGGCAAACAAAGAGCACTGTTATCAGGGACAATAGCACATTTACTAGGACTTTGTGCCCAAGATGGGGAGGGCAGGACATGGGCACATCCCTCAAACATAGGGTCTCTCCCTAGTACTGTCAGAACACCACTTGGTCACAGATCAACTTGATATGCTCTCTCTGGCAGATCTCCCAGGTCTGTCAACTATGCCAGCAGTCTCCCCGGCTCTTCTCCAACCATGCTGCACAGCTGCACACACTGCTGGTGAGTGTGGGACCACCTGCCTGGGCCATTCCAAGCCCGGGAGTAGCCCTGGGACTGCCACACCAGGCAAATCTGGAACATTCCCAGTGAGCTTTGTTCTGACAAGCATCTTGAGTATAAGTAGACAGAGGACCCAGGAGGTGGCAGTATTTGTGTATTGTCTTTTTGCTTCTTGATTAGGATAAAGCTCAGATGTACCTGGCTTAGTAATTGCTTCTCAGGTTCATCCAGGTGCAGCCATGTGGCCAAGCCAAGCCCCCAATGCGCGGGTGAGCTGTATGGCCCTAAACCCTCAGCACCTTCTTCCTCCAGGGCCTATATTGTGTCTCGGTCAACTGCATGGACAACGCAGAAGCCCAGTTCACCACAGCCCTGCGGGTAAAGTACCAGCCTGCACTCTGAGGGGTGGGTGGTGGTCTCAGTGAGAAGTCAGTGAGGAGTCTGCATGATGCTGATCATGACTGTGACTCACCCTTTATCCAGCGCTTTCCATGGTAGGTCTTGTGCTACTCATATGGGGACAAGGCCAGTGCTGGCAGCCCAGCGTGACAGGATAGCTAAGGGCAGGGAGCCAACCCAGGGACAGCCATGTGAACACTACATGGGCTGGATGCTTGTTCATCCAGTTTCACTCCTGATTTCCAGCTCTCTCCACAAACCACTAGGCTGGTCTTGACTCTTGTCACAGCTGAAGATACCTAGTCACTTTGTGGAATTCACAGCTTCTCCAGAACTGTCCCATGATGGGTGACAGAGCTGGCACTTGATCCCGGCATGTGACTACCTTAACCCTGCACCACCCCGACTGGTGCTCTGAAGTTAGAGGACACTTGTCCTGCCAGGTCAGGAAAGAGCGCTATGGGGTGCCTTCGCCTCAGGATTACCTTGGGATAAGGCTTGTGCCTCTTTGTCACAGCGTAACCCAACCCAGGTGACCTCCAATTCCAGAGCAGATCCAGCTTTGCATGCCTCACGCTGGGACCAGACCAACATCCCGACCTTGTCCTCATCATCCTCATGGGAGAGAAGGCTGGCCGCCTTCCTTTCAGTGGTCCTGGGAAGACTAGGAGTCATACAAGATTGCTTGGGGTGATTTGTGCCTTGTTAAATGAGGTACTCCTGTCTCACCCTCGAGAGAGTCTTCAGACCTCTTTACTCCCTGGGTTGAGCCAAGGTGGCATCATTGCTCTCCATAGTGTGAGTACTATGCCCCTGCCCCTGGCCTCAAGAGATGCATAGGAGCCCTGGCCTATTGGCAACATGCTAGTGTGCTAAGTGGTAAGGCACCTACTCCCACCCCCTTCTAGGCCCTTCCCACGTGTGTTCCTCCTGGCCCAGTTGATTCTCACAACCCACTGCAGTGGTGCTGGAACCCCCACACTCACCCTACTTTGCCTGCTGTTAACTGTGTGGCCCCTAAGGTCTCCAAACCCCTTTCAATCCTGTCTCACTTTTCACAGGCTACTACTGATTTGGTTTGACATCAAAATTCCAAAAATTCCTAAGGATGTGTGCCATGTAGTATCTTGCCCCCGGCTGAGATGGAGTAGCACTTCACCAGGCCACATGGGAAGTGGTGCAGCTAGATGCAGACCCAGCTCCTAACCACCAACTCTTTTTAGTAGTCCCAGGACAGACTTGCAGTTGAAGACCCTTGGGCCTCCTAAGCAGGTGCTGGACCCTCCAGGCAGGTTCTGCACTTCTAAGTTCCCTTGACCAAGGTCCGGGCCACTCAGCTTAGTCCCTCTTGGTTTTTCCTACTTTCCAAGAGCTGGGGACAACTGTCTGTCCATCACCAACCATTGGTGGCATCTCTAGTTTCCTGCTGCCTCCAGCCACCCTTTGGGTGGGATACTGAGAACATGCAGACCAGAGCCCCACGGTCACCAACTGCTGTGTGAGGGAGGGGCCATGCAGGTCTCAGTTCTGAGAGACAAGCAGAAAATAGATTAAACTGCCATGTGTTCTAAGGGCAGGATCGGGCATTGTGGTGCTTCTGTCTACTAAAGTTTTCACAATGTGGGTGTCTTTTATAACAAAAAGAACTGTCCTGGGCCTCGCTGGTGGTGCAGGGATTAAAGACACGACGCTATCAAGCTATTGCCAACCCCTGCAACATGAGTTCAATCCCGGTCAAGTAGCTAACCCACATGGTGCTGCAGACCTCTTCTGTCTCACCCATTGCTCCCCTCAGCAGTGTATTCATTAGATCCGCCTGTTCTGCTCTCCGCTCTGTCTCTGGTGAATCCTCATCCCCCACACCTCTGGCCTACACCCCAGTTCTTGTATACATAAATAAATAAATCTTAAAAAAAAAAAAAAAAAAAAAACCCTGTCCTTGGGTTTTAGGAGGCAAAGAAAGGAATGCATCTAAAACAAAAAGAATAGATTCCAAAGTAGCAGCTGTGGAATGTTTGGAGCTTGAATGGTCCTATATAATGTAGTGTGATGTGGCTGTTCCTGATCTGACCCTTCACCCCATGTCTCTTATTCCAGCTCACCAACCATCAGGAGCTGTGGGCCTTCATTGTGACCAACCTGGCGAGTGTGTATATACGGGAAGGAAATAGACACCAAGAGGTAGTAGGTGACATGCTTCATGTTTGGTATCCTTTCTCTCAACTTTTTATTTAGGGTGGGAGTTGTCCGGGGTACCAGACCTCAGCAGGCCCAGAATATCTGCCTCCAACAGGGCCTGGGCTGGGAGACTGAGTCTGGAGAGAAATGTTCTATAGCCAGATAACACTTCTCCCTGTTGAAAATGAACCAGGCTATATTGAATCCCACAGAAAAATAAACTCTTCTACCACGAGTGTGTGTTCCGGTCAGTGAGGCCTCATGACCCAGTTCTGAGGAGCAGGTCACAGAGAGAAGGGCTGGGCTCAGCTCCTCAGTTGTCCTGATCCCGTCTTCTGAGGTTGGGGCGGTTTCCCTGGGAGCCACAACCGCCAGTCTGGGCTCTGCTCCTGCATTCCTGCCTTCAGATTCAACCACTTTTCTCTGCCCCCATGGCCTTTGCTGTGGTCCAGGCCACCGTCATCTCTTGTCTACAAAGAAGTTAGCTATTTCCCATACTGTGAGTGGGTCAGATGCTTGGCAGCCAGGAGCAGAAAGCAGAAAGCCCATCCAGTTGTTTTGGTACTCAGGAAGTAATGGGCAGGGCCAGGTTTGGTAGGTCACAAAAGAGCTCAGCTCCCCTTTGTGTTTGCCCCTGCATCCCATGTCTGCCTGCTGGAGGGGCTGTGGAGACATCAGGAGATACCTCAGCCCACTCATACCCTCATCCCTTAATACCAGCTCCACATGGCAGCCAGAATGATGATGCTAAAGTGTTAGTCACACTTCCTGTCGGGGCTTCCTGAAGTACCCGCAGCTCTAGATAAACCCCTGGGCCAACCCTCCTGCCTTGCCTTCTCACTCCAGACCTTCTGATTATAGAAAGGCAAGGACAGAACACTGCCCAATACCCCTATACTCCCTCACCTAAACTGGGAGGGCCCCCACCAGACCCTTCCATTAAAGACTAAGTTTCCCTGGGGGGGCAAGAAAAGTTGCTTAGGTATGGGATTAGGTGAGGGTACCAGCTGTCAGTTGTGGCCACACTCGTGGTCAAAGAGGCAGAAAGATGCTGACTGGCATTTCCCCACAGCTCTACAGCCTGCTGGAGAGGATCAACCCAGACCACAGCTTTCCTGTCAGGTAGGCATCTGCACCCAGTCCCACCTGACAATTCTCTTCTGTCTCTGCTTTGAAGGTAATGTGAGCACTCTTATGCCCTGATACTTGGTGACCCCTTGCCCTCACCTTTTGTAAATCTGCTTTCATAAACCTCTCACAGATCTCTGCTCTTTCTCGCAGCTCCCACTGTCTCCGAGCAGCAGCCTTTTACGTGCGTGGGCTTTTCTCCTTCTTTCAGGGACGTTACAACGAGGCCAAGTAAGTACCCAGTGTCTGGCCCTCTGTCCTCCCCAAGTGGGCTTTGCTTATAGGGCCATTCGGCTGGTGCTTTGTTTTCCCTCCCTGAAGATGTCCTGATGGCGTTCAGCATCTTCTCCTTGCCTAGGCGATTTCTGCGAGAGACTCTGAAGATGTCCAATGCGGAAGACCTGAACCGGCTGACTGCCTGCTCCCTTGTGCTCTTGGGCCACATCTTCTACGTGTTGGGGAACCATAGGGTAAGGGCCTGGGCCAACAGGCAGGAGGCCCATGTGGTGCAGGGGGCACCACCCGTGCCCCTTGATGAGCTTATTCCAGTCGCATGCTTCCCACATACAGCTCCATGATACTCAGCAAGGAAGAGAGTCCCTCACTTGAACAGCCTAGGTATGGGGTGGGGGGAGCATTGAACACTGAAGGGTTAATATAGCCCCTCAGCCCCACAAGAGCAGGCGAGTAGAGAATATCCTCCCTGCCTCTTTCCTTTGCCTGTTCAGCCCTCATTGCTCCCACTGGGGCAAACTGCTGCCTCCTCCCAGGCCCCAGGGCCCGTGAATATGCATTTCTATTGGGCTCTGGATGAGAGTCCAGAGCTGACTACCACCAGTGCTTTTTTTCTCTAGTTAGAGAGACAGAGGCAAAAGCACAGAGTTGCCCGTGACCAGCCCTGCCCCAGTGAGGGAACAGGTGCATAACTAAGGGGTGGGTTTTTCCTGAGTTGGTTGAGGAGTTTCTTCAGAGAGGACCGTTGGAGATGAGCTCTGAAGAAGGATCAGAAGTTTGCCAGCAACTGGAGAGCACATTTTGAGCCTATACCAGCACCCCTTCCCCCAACTCTTCTTGGTCACAGGAGAGTAACAACATGGTGGTTCCTGCCATGCAACTGGCCAGCAAGATCCCCGACATGTCAGTGCAGCTGTGGTCATCTGCCCTGCTGAGAGGTGAGTGCATGTGCTTTCCCAGTAATTGGGGCTGCTGGGCCTCTGGAAGCCAAGGTCCCAGTTCAACATGTTCTCAGTCTCTTCAGGAGGCTGCCTAGGGGCAGTGACCCTGGGCTCCTTCACAGTGCCAGCAGGATGCAGGGTCCATTTCATTCTTGAACTCAAGAGGCTGTTCTCAGTGCGTGGTAGACTTGGGCTATAAACCCTGATACCCTGGGTGCAGACAGGTGTCCAGCAGGTGTCTATGTTATAACTGGTATTCCCCATTTACAGAATGTGAAATGGAGGGTGCAAAGACTTGACCATGGCCCTGGGAGGAGACTGGGTGGGCCCCTCTGGTCCTCTTGCCTCAGAAGTGGGCACTGGGGCCCTGCTCCAACCACCTCCTAGAGGTTCAGCGTGTGCGGGAAGGCCAGGGGTATCCACTGCTCCACAGCCATCTGTGTTCTGTGTTCCTTGCTGCTCATCTGCCTCTGAGGACACATGACTCAGGAGGGTACCAGTGATATGCCAGGTGGTGCCAAGGTTTGACCTTAGGACTCTGCCCACAACCACAGGGAAAGGTGTGAGGCAGGGGCGGGCCAGGCAACCCCTATGTTCATGTCCTACTCAGACCTGAACAAGGCCTGCGGGAACACCATGGATGCCCATGAGGCTGCCCAGATGCACCAGAACTTCTCCCAGCAGCTGCTCCAGGACCACATTGAAGCCTGCAGCCTCCCTGAGCACAACCTCATCACGGTAGGGCAGTTGGGACAGAGCAAAGCTCCCCTAGCCCTGGGGCACCCTCCCTAGGAAGGGAAGAGCACACTGGCTGTCACCTTCCCTCACCTCTCCTATAAACCTAACTCAGCCTCAGGCGCCCCTCAGACAAAGCAGTTGCAGGCTGCTTCCCAGGGCTTAATGAACCCTGTATGGAGGGGGTGGATCCTGACTGGGTGGCCAGCCAAGGAGGGTGGCATTTCAGGCACAAACATGTGACTGTTACTCACCCCAGGAAGGACCTCACCTGTGTCTTCTCTCTACAGTGGACTGATGGCCCTCCCCCAGTGCAGTTCCAAGCCCAGAATGGACCCAATACCAGCCTGGCCAGCCTCCTGTGAGGCCCCTGGAGAGGACTGCCCAGATTTTGGGAGGCATCCAAGGGGCCCATTGTATTCCTGACTTCCACCCAAACAGCACTGAGCTTTCCTTGGACACGTGCTGGCGTGGGCATCTCAGGCTTCTTTCCTGATTGTCCAGAGCTTCCAAGTCCCTGGAGAGGATGTGGATCAATTCCCATTCTCCCCAGAGTGGCCGACCAGCTGTTCCTGCCTTGCTAGGACCTGGTAAATGAGGCTTTAGGTGGGATGTTGGAGCAAACTTTCCAGAGCCAGCTTTTAAGTGGACTTGATCTGCCAGTCCTTCGGACACATCTGAGTCATGCCTGCAGGGGGTTCTTGTCTGGGTGGGGAATAGGGTACTGGGTCCTGATCGTTCCTGCCCCAGAGGCAGAGGATGCAGTGTAGGGAGCTGTGCCACTGGGTCATTGCCACGTCACTTCCATCTGGAGCCTTTCCTCGGTGTGGCAGCTTCCAGAGGCCAGATGCCCAAAACTGGAAGGAAGAAATGACACATGTTGGGAACAAAACGTCTCACCATGCTTCCCAGCTTGCCTTTCTCTCCATTCTCTACCCTTCTGACAGTTGGGCCCCTGGTCAAGGGTCTTGGGGGATCCAGGAAGTCAGCTTTCAAACCTGAAATGACTGCACCATCTGGCCGTGAAGATACATGTACTTGTAGACGTGGGCGTGCATGTGCTCATGTGGGCACACAACACAGAGCTGAACAGAGCAGGAGCTAAGACTCCTATGTTGGCACCAGCTACCAACCCCTGTTTCAGTGTCCCCACTGTGGGGCAGAAAGCAGTGGAGGGGTAAGAAGCCCTCCTCAGCCCAACTCAGGGTGCTGGAAGATAGGGGATTGCTTCCTGGCAGCTGCTAGGCCATCTACACCCTGTCCCCGCTCAGCTCTCTGGAGGCAGGAGGGAACTTACTGCCATGGGCTTCTGGGGGCAGCATTGAGCCTTCTCCCAAGTAAACCCCAGAAGGCTCTGCTGATCCCAGCCCATCATGCCCAGTCCTGGGCCTCTGTTGGTCTGGGAGATGCCTGGCAGAGCCATTGAGGCAGTCTTCCCCTCCAGTGTGTCCTACCACAGGGTGGTGGATTGATTCATTGGTCTGCATCTTGTTACCTTGCACTGTGAAGGCATTGTGTCTGTGATGGAAGGAGCATTGAGTGGGATTGCTCAGGTCTGTTAGCTGCTCAGACCTTGAGGTCTGAGTGTGCCTTAGCCACAGCAGGGCTGTCAGCCAACTTTCTGCCACAAGAGCCCTGCTACCCACTTGGGGGCCAGCAATAGGTGAGCAAGTAAGCCGCAGTCGGAGGGATGGGCCATCGGGATATCCTGTGAAGACCCACTGATTATCATCCTGGGTCACCCAAGATAGCCTGACCCTGCCCTGGGCTGTACCCCAGCTCACACCTCCAACCCCTGGGCCCCTAAGTCCTGCAGAGGAGGGTGTGATACCTGACCATAAGCCATCCCATCCTGTCTTCCTCCCCTCCACCAAGGGATGGAGCCTGGTCTCCCCATGAGCCACACCTGCTGGCGTGGAGCACTCTTGGCCTCTCCAGACCTGAGTTTCTTAAATCACGCCATGCATCATGTTTTGTCTCTGCATATTTATTTAAGCCTTTATTTGCTTCTAGGGCATTCTTGTATGTAGAGCAGTTGAAATAAGAACTTCAAAATTTAACGTCTGTTCTGATGTTCAAGTGCTTTTAGTGACCACCTCTTCTTTATGTGTAAAGTTAAGGATGAGTTTACAGTTAGAAATCCAGTACTCAACATTTAATATCCACTCTAGCTTTATGAACACCGAACCCTGTGTGATTGTGCATGTGTACAAGCTTTGAGCCCTTTTACAGCAGCATCTTCCAATCCATGAAGCTTTTGATAAGTTCTTCCTGTGAGTTCAGACTCTGGCTCCCAGTTTCTCAATCATAAGAATTTAAGAGGCAGCAAGCAAGCCCTCCCCAGGAGATATTACACACAGGGTCATATAGCTAAGCATTAAAAAGTAAGAAACTCCAAACCTTTCAGTGTGGGGACAAAGGAGTAGCAGGAAGATTCCTCTTTGAAAGTAAATTACTGAGAACTGGCCAGACACTCCCCTCCCCAGGTCTGTCCATTGTGGGGGCTGGGCCAGGAGGCACAAGGTTCCTCGAAGACACATGCCTGCCCCCGGACTGGTCCCTGCAGTGGCCCATTAGGCAGGCAAGGCTAGGTCTTCTCCCTGGGGTGAGCACTCCCTTCCCACTTACTGGGAACAAGGAAAGGAAAACTGGCAAGGGCTGCCTGGTGTGACGTGGTATTTGTCAGTTGCATTGTCTATTTTGTTGAGGGTTTTTAATAAGTATGTTTGGCATAATGTATTTTTATGGGTTTGTAATATGGTTTTAGCATCCTATAACTTCAGCTGGTGCTTTTAATCAGGAGAAAAATTTTGTAAATATAAAATATTGTGTTACAGATATAACCATATAAAATAGCTTCTTGTTTGTGAATTTCCTATATATATATATATATATATCTGAAATAAAACTTACAGGAGCCATCGCTGCATCTTTGTCATATTGTCTGCCCCTCTCATCCGCCACTTCAGAAATGACTCTTACCCTCCCAGCCAAGTGCAGCAAGCATGTGGCGCCCCTTGCCTGGGACCAGGGGACCTGCTGAATACCAGTCTTCGTCCTTCTGCTCACTGTGCTTCTCCAGCCCAGTCCCACTTGGAGGGTGGGGGCCCCAATACACAGCACCCCAGGTTTGCATCCCTGCCTGTTCTCCCTGACACGTGCCATGGACTTGCTCACACACCTCGTCCCCTTTGTTCTTAGGAAACATACAGCTTTTGTGTGCCTAGGGTTTGGTTTAGCAGGGTTTTTGGCCTGTTGTGAAGGTGACATAAAATTAATCATCTTACATGTACAACTAAGTGGCACTTATATATTTATAATGTCACGCAACTATCATCTTTATCTTGCTCAAGAATATTCCACATCCCAAAGGAAATATCCCATGAGTAGTCATTCCTCATCCCCCACCCCTAGCCTCTGACATTCACCAGTCTACTTTCATCTGTGGATTTGCCTGTCCTGGCATTTCATATAAGTGGAATCATACAGTAGTCCCTTTCTGTCTGGCTTCTTTCAGCATGATGTTTTCAGGTTCATACACTTTTGTAGCATGTCAGCTTCACTCCTTTTTATGACCCATTCTGAGAAATACATCCTTAGGCAATTTCTTCATAGTGTGGCTGTCAGTATAATTCAGCTAGATGGTACAGCTTAATGGGCCACCCATCATCTATGTGGTCTGTCATTTTCCAGAACACCTATTACCTCCTATGGATTGACCCTTTAATTGATGGTTTGGATTGCTTCCCCCTTGTGGTCTTTGGGAGTACTGCTGCTATGAACTTGCAGTGCATATTTGGTTTTTGTTTGTGTTTTTTAAAAAGATTAATTTTATTAATACATAGAAGGACATATAGGCAAAACACTACATGATATGCACATCAAAGACATCTTTACAGACACATCACCCAAAGCAGTGATAGTGAAGGCAAAGATAAACAGCTGGGACTACATCAAATTAAAGAGCTACTGCACCGCAAAAGAGACAATAACAAAAACAAAGAGAAACCCCACCGACTGGGAGAACATTTTTGCACACAACACTAATGATAAAGGACTGATCACAGGGCCTCCCTGGTGGCGCAGTGGTTGAGCGCTGGGTTGCGAAGCTGACCGCAGCCTCTGCAGCGCCGGTTCGATCCCTGGCTGCTCCCCGGCCTTCGGAGGAGGGTCCCACATGGCGCGCAGACCTCTCCTGCCGCCCGCTGCTCCCCTCAGCAGTGTACTTCAGTCCTTCTGCCTGCTCTGCTCCCCGCTCTGGCTCTGGTGAATTCTCTCACCCTCCCGCACTTCTGACTGTACCCAGTGCATGTATAAACCAAACAAACAAACAAACAAATAAATAAAAACATGCCTCTATTAAAAAAAAAAAAACAAAGCAATAAAGAACTGATCACAAAAATCTACAAAGAGCTGATGAGACTCAACAAAAACAAAGAAAATAATCCAGTCAAAAAATGGGCAGAAGAGCTAAAAAGAAACTTCTCTGAAGAGGAAATGCAAATGGCCAACAGGCATATGAAAAAATGTTCAACATCACTTGTCATCAGGGAAATGCAAATCAAAACTACCATGAGATACCATCTCACACCAGTGAGAATGGCACATATTAAAAAACTAGCAACAACAAACGTTGGGGAGGGTGTGGAGAAAAAGGAACTCTCCTGCACTGTTGGTGGGAGTGCAAACTGGTCCAACCACTGTGGAGAGCTGTGTGGAGATTTCTGGACCTACTAAACATAGAGCTTCCATATGATCCAGCAATTCCACTCCTAGGTATTTACCCAAAGGACACAGAAACATCAATTCCAAAGAGCACCTGCACCCCTATGTTTATAGCAGCACTGTTTACAATAGCTAAGCTTTGGAAACAACCCAAATGCCCAAAAATAGATGACTGGATCAAGAAGATGTGGTACATATACACCAGGGAATATTACTCAGCATTCAAAAAAGATAAACACATGCAATCTGCAGCAACATGGATGGCGCTGGAAGGGATCATGCTCAGTGAAATAAGCCAAAAAGAAAAAGAAAAATACCGGATGGTCTCACTCATAGCAGGAATCTAGAAAACTTAAATAAGGGACCAGGAAAAAGAATAACTATAAGAAGAAATCAAAATCAACAAACAACTATGAACCAGAGACACTCTGGGGGGGGGCAGGGAAAGGAGGGATTGGGGTCAAAATAAGGGGGTTGCAATTGTATGGGGAATATAAAAATAAAATTTAAATTAAAAAAGATTAATTTTATTTATGCATACAAGAACTGGGGTGCTGGGCCTCCCCGGTGGCGCAGCGGTTGAGCGCTGGGTTGCGAAGCTGCCCGCGGCCTCTGCGACGCCGGTTCGATCCCCGGCTGCTCCCCGGCCACCAGAGGAGGGTCCCACATGGCGCGCAGACCTCTCCTGCCGCCCGCTGCTCCCCTCAGCAGTGTACTTCGGTCCTTCTGCCTGCTCTGCTCCCCGCTCTGGCTCTGGTGAATTCTCTCACCCTCCCGCGCTTCTGACTGTACCCAGTGCATGTATAAACCAAAACAAACAAACAAATAATAAATAAATAAATAAATAAGACATGCCTCTAGAAAATTAAAAAAAAAAAA
Organism: Talpa occidentalis; assembly: GCF_014898055.3. Taxonomy (NCBI): domain Eukaryota; kingdom Metazoa; phylum Chordata; class Mammalia; order Eulipotyphla; family Talpidae; genus Talpa; species Talpa occidentalis. The sequence continues at coordinate 47,999,778 of NW_023601212.1, forward strand.
AAAAAAAAGAACTGGGGTGCTGAGTGAGGCCAGAGATGCGGGGGGTGGGGGTGAGAAGATTCACCAGAGACAGGTGGGGAGCAGAATAGACAGATTGACTGAACTACACTGCTGAGTAGTTTAGTCTCTCCAGTGAGACTGGAGAGGTCTGCTGTACCATGTGGGTCAGCTCCCTGGCTGGGGATTGAACGCTGCTGCAGTGGCTGCTAATAGCTTCATAGTACTGAGACTTAACCCCTTGCGCCACCAGGGAGGCCCTGCAGTGCATATTTGAACACGTTAAAATCTCAATCTCAGGTTATGCTGGGCTACCCTGAAGTAGCTCCCAGGTGACCTCAACTGCTCACTCCCCCGGGAGCATTGTGAAGATGCCTTTGGACTGTGGAACCACTGATCACTAGATGTGAGTGATTCAACAGCCCTGCCTAGAAAGTCACCCAGTATGGTGACCCATCATCCCCACTATGTCTGGCTCCCTCCACTCCTTTCCTGCCAATCAGCCTTACCCATTCAAGCTTTACGGTTGGAAGTTGCTCCCTCCTATATTTATAGCCTCACAGCCTTCGTTGGGAATCACATGCTGGCTTCTCATCCAGAGCACTGCTGGGGACATGCCCCTTGCCAGCAGGTACATTGCCCCAGGTGGGAATAAGTGTCACATGTGACCAGCTGCACATGTGTGAGAAGGTCCCTGCTTCACAGTAAGTGCCCCAAGGCATAAGCAGTCACTGGGCCCCCTGCAGATTCCCTGGGACCTTAAGACCTTTCCCCAGGAAGTGAGGGACTCCCCTCTAGAGTTAGGGACTGGTGAGGGACTCCCCAATAGCCATCTGGCCTGGTGGTCCTGTGCAGTTTTCAGATCCCAGATCTGAAGTAATGTTCCAGTTGAAACTTTCCCAGTGGCCACCCCTCATCCCCTAGTATAGGTCTCAAAAACATCATGAGCCCGTTGAAGAGAGCCAGCATATTTAGCCCCCAATGCTGTCACCAAGGGGAGAAGATGCACAAGGGGAGACTTGTGAGAGGGACACTGGCAGGAGTCACCTGGGAAGACAGGCAGGGAGATCCTTAGGCAGGAGCTGCAGAAAATGGAAGAAGGAGGAGATCCATATGTAGTGGTGCAGTGGGCAGGGTGGTTTGGACTGGAGGGCATGGAGGGAGTACAGCACCTGGTTGAGGAGACGGGAAATAAATCATGGAGTTCACAGAGAAGTTTCCATAGAATGCCAGATGATGAAGGAGGAATGGCTGCTTTGGTCAGAATTTTGTGAGCCATTTGGAAGAAGCTTCATTTCTGCAGGACTGGTTGGTACAAATAGACATAGTGCAAAGCTCTCAGGATTGCAGGACATAATCCTTAGCCTGGGACCAGGGGACCTGCTGAATGCCAGTCTTTGTTCCTCCACATGCAATCCTGTATTCCTGGTTGAGGGACTTGCCAGGGGTTGACCACAGGGTGGGAGAAAGGACGGAAGTGGGCCTCACAGAGATGGTCAGGGTCATTAATGTCCATGACACACCTAATCCTCAAATCCTACCTGCTACTCTGCCCGTTCCTAGTCATTTTTCCCCCTCCCAGACATTCTGTGCCCTCTCCCACCTGTCTCCCAGACACTTACCTTGGGACTACTCTGCTCATCAGTCCAGTATCACCTGAGACAGCCTGGCCAGGCCTGGCACGTATGGGCCATGGAGGGGGGGCTGAGAAAACCAGTCCACAGCCCCCAATTCCAGGCAGGTGCAGCAGATGCCACCATGGCCATTTGCCTGAACTGCAAGTATCTGCATCCCAGTCACTGTGCCAGATGTCCCCCAGAAATACTAACAGGGCTCTGCCATCCTGCAGGATAGTCTGGGCCTCCCTGCCCCCCAGAGATGGGCCCTGGGGACCTGAGAATTTAAAATGTTCCCTGTGAGTATTGGCTCTCCCCCTTGCCCTTGGTGAGAGCCCTGCCTTTACATTTCCCCACAGAGAAAGCTATTCAAGGAGGTAGACAGTTCTTCCTCTTTGTTCTAGTCTGTCCAGCACTTGACATTGCTTCCTTCCTCAATGTGAATCAAATGGCTTCTCTCCCCATACCCCTAGTCCATTCAGAGCTGCCAGCTGAACCGGGAAGGTGGTATGGCTAGGATCTGAGGTAGGTGGAGCATCCAGCCCACTGGAGATGAGGGATGGAGATCTGGTAAGTGAGGCAGCTGGAGCCTGAAGACCACTCCCTATCCTCCACTGTCAGAAGGACTGCTCTCCCCTAGGGATTTGAGGAAAGAGGGATTGCTTGAAAGTCAGTCCGTTTCATCCCAAATTCACACTCACATGGCAAGGTGGAAAGCAATTGGCTAGGAAAGAAAGGGAAATTTTTCATTTTTTAAAAAAGATTTATTTATGCATACAAGAACTGGGGTACAAGCCAGAAGTGTGGGGGGTGAGAGGATTCACCAGAGACAGTGGGGAGCAGAGCAGGCAGATTGACTGATATACACTGCTGAGGGGAGCAGCTGGCGAGTCAGGAGAGGTCTGCTGTGCCATGTGGGTAGCTCCCTGGCTGGCCGAGGATAAAACTCATGCTGCAGAGGCTGTGGATAGCTTCATAGGTTGCATCTTAACCCCTTGTGCCACCAGGGAGGCCTGGAAATTTTCATTTCTTTAAAACTTTTTGATTTTTTAAAAAAAGATTTATTTTAGTATACAAGAGCTAGGATGTAGGTCAGAGGTGTGGGGGGAGGGCAGAGTGAGAGGATTCACCAGAAAGAGAGTGGGGAACAGGACAGGCAGATCCATTGAAGTACACTGCTGAGGGGAGCAGTGGGTGGGAACAGAAGAGGTCTGCTGGGCCATGTGGGTTAGCTCCCTGGCCGGGGATCAAACTCTTATTGCAGCGGCTGCTAATGGCTTCAAAGTACTGAGACATAACCCTTGCACCACCTGGGAGGCCCTAAGACTTGATATTTTTAATATCAAGGACCAAAAAGGACCAAAACGTGGTTATAGGGACCACTGCGATGCTTTATGAAAACTACAATTCTTCAGACATACTGTCACTGCTGCAACAAATGTCATGTTTAAATCACAGCATTGGGGCCTCCCTGGTGGCGCAGTGGTTGAGCGCTGGGTTGCGAAGCTGCCCGCAGCCTCTGCAGCGCCGGTTCAATCCCCAGCTGCTCCTCAGCCACCGGAGGAGGGTCCCACATGGCGCCCAGACCTCTCCTGCCGCCCGCTGCTCCCCTCAGCAGTGTGCTTCGGTCCTTCTGCCTGCTCTGCTCCCTGCTCTGGCTCTGGTGAATTCTCTCACCCTCCCGCGCTTCTGACTGTACACAGTGCTTGTATAAATAAATAAATAAATAAATAAATAAATAAATAAATAAATCTTTAAAAAAAAATAAATCACAGCATTTATTTATTTAGATTTTTTTATTTATACATACAAGAGCTGGGGTACAGGCCAGAGGTGCTGGGGGTGAGAGGGGTCACCAGAAACAGAGTAGAGAACTAAACAGGCAGGTCTACTGAAATATACTGCTGAGGGGAGCAGCAGGTGAGACAGGAGAGATCTGTTGCGCCATGTGGGTAGCTCCCTGGCTGGGGATCCAACTCATGCTGCAGAGGCTGTGGATAGCTTCACAGTGTTGTGCTTAATCTCTTGCGCCACCAGGGAGGCCCTAAATTGCAGCATTCTTACATTAAATGAAGAGTTTGTGGGAGATAAAGCAGCACTCCTTTGCCCCATCCCTGTGGTGGGTGCTGGAAAGCTCTCTGCAACATGGCTCTCTCAAGATGGGTCATGTTGTCAGTGTGTTTGTTTTGTTCTGACAGTCGTTTCTAATCCCAACTCTGTGGACTTAGTGCATGTGCACCCATTGAGTTCAGGCTTCATCTGTCCAGAGAGAGTGTCTGTGTGACCCTGACCACGCCCCGCTACAACAATCTTCTGAACACAAGCCCTTTCCTAAAGGGTTAAACACAAACTGCTCAGAAGTACTCTCCTAACCCGGAAGTATATTTCCTACTCTCTTTCTGTATCACCAGTTGCTGCCCAGACCCAGCATGCTCTATCAACCACCAGGGGGCGTGGGCAACTCAGTATCCCCACCAGGTAGGGCCTATGGAGCCTGGGCTGGGCTTTGCCAGACCCCAGTGGCCAGACTGTCTCCATCAGCTGGGATGTGGGTGGCTGCCATCTCGGTTTCTGTCCTATAACATTTGGGGTCACAGTCGCCAATCCCCAGAGATCTTCAGGTGTCAGGGCTGCACCATTGCCTCATTTACTCAATAAACATTTATTGCGTATTTACTGGGCACTGCAGAAACCACATAGGACAAGATTTTTGTCCTCAAGAAGTGGTAGGCATTCTACCAAGTGCCTAACAATAGGCCTAAATCGTGCTGTCTGTAGGACAGGGTCCAGGTGAAGCTGGACGTTTCCAGCTTCTGCTACAGGGCTACCAAGACATGTCTGAAGAGCTATGTCCCTGCCACCATGCTGAGCATGGTGAGGTCCCCCAGGAGAATCCAAGGAATGGGGACAGTGGCTGAGATTCCCCATCTTATATATGTGGGGCTGGTGAGGAGGGGTATAGGTCATACTCAGTCCCTTGACCTAGAACCAATCTCACAGGTAGGCATGGTTTGGGCTGAATGTGTGATAGGAGCATGGGTCAGATGGTAACTGACAAAAACATAGGGTCCCCTCATATAATGTGAAATCCAACAGCGGTTGATCACTGGATGTATTCCTGACATTGGATGGGTCAGAGGCTTAACATGGCCTCTATCACAACCATCCTGGGCAGATAGATGCCTGACAGCCAATTCCCAATCCCAGAACCCTTAATACCCTTCCCTTACACCAGCATTACTTCCTAAACCACCCCTTCCCGGGAAAGGGGGTCATCTCTGAGTAGGTCTTCCTGCCTCCACAAAGTTCCTCTTGTGCCACAGAAGGAAGTCCCAGTTGGACCACACCCGAATCCTTCATGAAATTTGTTTCTTTCTTAGCATTTAGTTCTCCTCAGACCCAAAACTTCAATTTAAAAGATTATTTTTCAGGGGTTATTTGCCCCTCCCTGGTTGTGTCCTGAAATGGTCACAGACCATACCCGGGCTTGTTTGCCATGGTAACACCCACGTGAACCAAGTGCAGGGCCATATAGGCTGTGCACACAGGCAGACCCCAAGCAGCTTTTACTCAGCCACATGACAGGACTAGCAGTCCAAGGCCACATCACTGTTACCCTGATTCTTTCAGGCTTCAGACTTGATCTGTGCTCACAGCCAATAAGGACCAGTGCCAAAAAGGTCTCTGCCCTTTTCTTGACTCCATGGAAAGGGCCACAATTTCTTAGCTCCTGTGGAAAGGGCCAGAACATTGGTCCAACTCTTTAGAAACATAAACATACAGTGCCTCCCTGGTGGTGCAGGTGGTTGAGCGCAGTGCTGTGAAGCTGTCCGCAGCCTTTGTAGGACGGGTTCAATCCCAGCCAGCCGGGAGATACCCACATGGCGCGGCAGACCTCTCCTGTCTCTCCTGCTGCTCCCCTCAGCAGGTTATTTCAGTCAATCTGCCGCTCTGTCTCTGGTGGATCCTCTCACCCTCCCGCACATCTGCCTGTACACGGGTTCTTGTATGTATGAATAAATATATCTTTAAAAAAAAAAGAAACATCAACATACAACATGGTGTATGTTTGTGACACAGAAGATGCCAAAGGTATTTTGATCAACAGCATGTGAGTATCTAACAAGAACTGGAGAACCTGGGCTTCCCTGGTGGCCTAGGGGTTAAGTCTCGGCACTGTCACCACTACAGCCTGAGTTCAATCCCTGGCCAGCTAACCCACGTATGGTGCAGCAGACCTCTCCTGTCTCACCCGCTGTTCCCCTAAGCAGTGTATATCAGTAGATTCGTCTGCTCCCCACTCTGTCTCTGGCGAATCCGCTGGTCTACACTTCTGATCTTCTATGCAAAAAAAAAAAAAAAAAAGGAATTGGGGAACCCAAAGGAATCTGTGGTACAGGTTACAAGTTGGATTTTTTTCAAAGATTTATTTATTTATGCACACAAGAACTGGGGTGTAGACCAGAAGTTCTGGAATGAGAGGATTCACCAGAGAGAGTGGGGAGCAGAACAGGCAGACTGACTGAAATACACTGCTGAGGGGAGCAGCGGGTGAGACAGAGAAGTCTGCTGAGCCATGTGGGTTGTTCCCTAGCTGGCTGGGAATCGAACTTGTGCTGCAGTGGCTGGCGATAGGATAGTTTGACAGCTTAATAGCTCTGTCTTTAACCCCTGTGCCACAAGGGAGGCTCACAAGTTGGATTTTTGAAGTTGGTTTATTGCTCTCTCCCAATCCACACCAGACTGGCCCTCATGTATGACCAACACCTGCAGAGGCACCAGACCAGGGACCCTATAAGTGGATTATTCAAACCCTGTCAGAATCCCAGCAAGGCTAACACATAGGAGATACCCCAACACTTGGATTTACTTATAGGAGTGTTCATCATGTTCTGAAATTCAAATCTAACTGGGTACTCTATGTTTTAATTTGTTATGTCTGGCTGCCCTGCAAGCTGAAGAACATCTTTGAGTAAAAGAACACAGGAATGAAATCAGAGAGGTGGAAGATCTCTGAGTCCAAACAAGGAATGTTATTGGTGGGAAAGAGAGTTTCTCAGTATTGTGCACTTGACTTCTTCCCCAGAATAAAATCCTACCTCCCTTCAGGCCTATCATATCAGCTGACCTCTCCTATCTTGTCCTTTCTCGCCAGCTCACCAACCAGTCTCTGCCCTATTCAGTGCCATCTCAGAACACTGATATCCGCTGCTCCCCTCTGTCCAGAATACTTGCCCCAGACTGAGTGCTTGCTAACAATCAGGTCTGTCCTGCCTTTGATGGAAGCCTACCAGTCACTGTCATACTCTGGTTACTTTTTCTTTCTTTCTTTTTTTTCAAGATTTATTTATGTGTACAAGAACTGGGGTACAGGCCAGAGGTGTGTGGGGGGTGAGAGGATTCACTAGAGACAGAGTGGGAAACACAACAGGCAGATTGACTGAAATACACTGCTGAAGGGAGCAGCGGGTGAGGCAGGAGAGGTCTGCTGCACCATGTGGGTCTCCTCCCTGGCTGAGGATCAAACTCATGCTTCTGTGGCTGCGGATAGCTTCATAGGCTACATCTTAACCACTTGTGCCACCAGAAAGGCCCCTCTTTTTTAAAAAAATTCTTTTTAAATTTATTTTTGCATAGAGGAACTGGGGCATAGGCTAAACATGAGGGGGGTAAAAGGATTCACCAGGGGCAGAGTGGGGAGCAGAGCAGGCAGATTTACTGAAACACACTGCTAAGGGGAGTAGTGGGTGAGACAGGAGAGGCCTTCTTTGTCATGTGGGTTAGCTTCCTGGCCAGGGATCAAACTAAGGTTATAGTGATAGTGGGGAGACTTAACCCCTAGGCTGCCAGGGAGGCCCTCTGGTTACTTTTCTTCTTCATCATCACCATTATTATCATTAGTACTTGAAATCAACTTGTCCATTTTCTTGTCGGTATGTGCCTCCCACTTGACTTGCTTACCATGGCATCCAGATTGGTGACCCCAGGTGTTGGTAACAGCACCAATAGGGAACCAGGCCTTGTACTAAAACTCCTGCCACAGCCCCACCTCCCTCTATGCTGGGGCCCACTGGCCCTGAGTGTTACCAGGAGATCAGGTGAAGGTTTTCCAACCAGATTTCTTAAAGTAAACCTTGCATTGGTTGGAAGGTAACTTAATCTCTAGATTAAGCCTTTCCTCAACCATGACATGTAGAAATATCCCATGGATTCTGGGGTCTTTTCCTCCCGATTTGGAGTGGACAAATGCAGGACCTTCTATGCTGGCCTGTTTTGGGCTAAACATACTCAGTTCTTAGGAACATTCCAGAAGCTGGAAACAAACCCATTAAAGCACAGTCATGAGTTACTGATTGAGGTTGTGACTTGCGTCTGTGGTGAGATGTGTTGTCCACTAGACATTTGCTTTTAATTTGAAAGAACAGAATAGTTCACTCCATCACTGTGTCACACAAAATCAAAGGGGGCCTCATTTGACTGTGCATAGAATAGAACCACTCTGGAGGGGCATGTGAGAGACAGGTAACAGTGGCTGCCTGTGGTAAGGGGTCAGAATTCTTGAGGGACAAAGTGAGAGATAGATGCCTCTCCTTGATGCTTTGGCCCCCAGCTCTACTCAATAGTGCCAGCCCTTGTTAGTTAGGGGCTCTCTAAATATTTGTGTAACCAATTAATAGACCAAAGAATGAGCCAACTCAAGGTAAAATGAAGGCCCGAGTGCCTGTCTCTTTCCAAGCCAGTTTCTTGGCTTGTCCGACTTCCCATCCAGTCCACCCCCAGGCCACTTTCAGGGAGGAAGATATCTGGGTGTCTGGAAGAAAGTCTTCCTGCCTTCTACTCTGTGCTTTGGCCACAATTCAGGACAAAATTGTTTTAAATTGGGAAATTCATCGCAGAATCCATGGACACCTTGAGGCATTCTGATGAGTGTGGGAAACTGAGTTGATGAACAGTAGGATCTCATTCCTGAAGAAAGCATCCCAGGATGAAATAATAGAGCAACAGGGGGGGCCTCCCTGGTGGCTCTAGGGGTTAAGACAACCTGTGAAGATATTTGCAGCCACTGCAGCACGAGTTTAATCCCCGACCAGGATGCTATTCCCATGGCGCAGCAGACTTCTCCTGACTCTCCTGCTGCTCCCCTCAGCAGTGTATTTCAGTCAATCTGCCTGTTCTGTTTCCCACTCTGTCTCTGGTGATCCTCTGTCCTGTACTCCAGTTCTTGAATGCATAGATAAATAAATCTTTTTTTTTTTAAAGATTTATTTATTTATACAAGCACTGGGTACAGTCAGAAGCACGGGAGGGTGAGAGAATTCACCAGAGCCAGAGAGGGGAGAAGAACAGGCAGACTGACGAAGTACACTGTTGAGGGGAGCAGCGGGCCGAGACAGGAGAGGTCTGCCGCGCCATGTGGGACCCTTGATGGCGGCTGGGGATCTAACCGGCACTGCAGAGGCTGCGGGCAGCTTCGTAGCCCAGGGCTCAACCGTTGCGCCACCAGGGGAGGCCCAGATAAACAAATCTTTAAAAAAAAAAAAAAAGAAATAATAGAGCAAAGGGATGGCCACAGTGGGGACTTTGAATGCCAAATGGAGATTCAGGCTTTACCCTTTGGTAATAAGATTTTTTTTTTCTTTTTTTGCGTAGAAGAACTGGGGTGTAGGCCAGAGGAGCAGCCTATAGAGACGAGTGGGAGCAGAACAGGCAGAGTTACTGAAACAGTGGGCAAGACAGGAGATGTCTGCTGTGCCATATGTGGGTTACCTCCCTAGCCAGGACTGAACTCAGGCCTCAGGGGTCATAGTGCTAAGACTTGATCCCTAGGCCACCAGATAGGTCCCACTGGTGATAGAGATAAAGAGCTTTATTTTTTTAAAAGATTTATTTATTTATGTATACAAGGGTTGGGGTATAAGCCAAAGTTTTGAGGGCTGAGAGGATTTACCAGAGACAGAGTAGGAAACAGAACAAGCAGACTGACTGAAATACACTGCTGAGGGGAGCAGCAGGCGAGACAGGAGAGGCCTACTGTGCCATGTGGGTAGCTCTCTGGCTGGCTGGGGATTGAACTTGTGCTGCAAAGGCTGCAGATTGCTTCATAGTGCTGTGCTTAATCTCTTGCACCACCAGGGAGGCCCGAGGGAGCGATCTTTAAAAAAAACTTTTCCTCCCTTCTCCTGGTTACAAAAGCAATATAAAAAAGCTTTCTAAAAAATGGAAGTTGAGGAAGATTTATGACAAACGTCCATGAATTTAATAATTCTTATAAGGAGGAAGGACAAGGCCCCTTTAGGTGGAAGCCAAAAGCACAGCACATGGAGGCTGGGAAGCAACAGCAGTGACAAGGAAACTTCCCTCACTAAGGCACATGTATGACCCACAGGGTGTGGCCCCTGAGTGCCTGGGGCTCTTTGGAGACTCCTGAATTCCTCCCTAGATGGGAGAACAAACACTCACCCTCACCCTGTGGGTTTGCCACTGAATTCAGCAACCATGAAGGTACAATGAATCTCCAGCCTCTGAGACTCAGGACAAATAAACCAGCTTTGCTCTCTCTCTAAGGCACTCCTCATTTGGGAAATGTTAAAAATGACTGGCTGATTTCTTAACTTTCTCTTGGCTCTGACATTCCCTGACATGGGGATTATCTACCTTAAGTAGAGACAGGAGGAAGAAAATGGGCAATCATTCAGAAAAGGTGGACAACCCCAGGCATTTGTTTAAACTTAAATGTCCATGTGTATTTTATATGTGATTCAAACTGCCTAGCGGGGAAGGAGACTCTGGACAGGAACTCAGGTGAACTGGAAGTACTGATCTGGGAATTTTTATAGAGCCCCACTCCTTGAAGGAGTTTAGTCTCTGAAAAATGTAGAGAGCAAAAAGTTGCAAGTGATGAGCAGTCTGACAGAATTTTCTGGTAGGAGCTGGACAGAGTGAATGAGAGACAAAAAGAGAGAGGAAGACATTTCAAGGAGGGGGGAGTGTACATGCTAGAAGTAGGAGAAGCATTCCTTGAAGTGAAGCTTTGAGTTCTCAATAATTTGAGAGAGATATTTTAGTGTCAGGATTAGCTGCCAGATTGACCAGGAGGAAGGAATGGGGAGGGAATGAAAGCAGAAGACTTGGACCACAGGCAGGACACACAAGTCACTGGGAGGCAATGAAGCAGTCAGTCCAGAGCCAGGTCCCAGGGCCAAGTTTTCAGGCGGAGAGGCCCGCCCTGAGAAGGGTCTGAAACACCTGTTGAAAGAAAGCCCAAACCTGGGTTTTAGGCTCAGATGTATATGCATCTCTAGGATGCCAAAGCCTTCAGATCCTACAGAACTCAAGGTGAATTCTGCATGAGCAAGAGAACATGTTTCTTTCTCACTGTCTCACACTGAGGCTGGTTCCTCCCTTCTGCACACAAAGTGGCCATTTGTGTCTAAGAACTCCCTCCTGTTCTGAAATCCTTTACTTCCTGCTTGGGGAAGTCACTATTTTGATTTAGAAGTCTTCTGGACTGTAGGCAGGTAGGTGCAGATGATACTTTTTGCCTCAGAAAGGGGTTATCACTTAATTATGTCAGTAGAACCAGGTAAAACTTGCTTGTAGAGGGCCTCCCCGGTGGCGCAGCGGTTGAGCGCTGGGTTGCGAAGCTGCGCGCGGCCTCTGCGGCGCCGGTTCGGTCCCCGGCTGCTCCCCGGCCACCGGAGGAGGGGCCCACATGGCGCGCGGACCTCTCCTGCCGCCCGCTGCTCCCCTCAGCAGTGTCCTTCGGTCCTTCTGCCTGCTCTGCTCCCCGCTCTGGCTCTGGTGAATTCTCTCGCCCTCCCGCGCTTCTGACTGTACCCAGTGCATGTATAGACAGAACAAACAAACAAACCAGCAAACAAATAAATAAAGCATGCCTCTATAAAAAAAAAAAAAAAAAAAAAAAAAAAAAAAAAAAAAAAAAACTTGCTTGTAGAGTCTAGGTTTCTGACCTCAAGATCTAAAACATTCTGATTGAAAAAAGGGTTCCTAGGCTCCATCTGGATTTGATTCCAGATTTTCTAGCCAACCCAAACCAATAAAGTCACACTGTTCCCCACCCCTGGAGAATTCAGGTGCTGCCTGATTTTCTCTTGGGAGAAGTAGAGACTTAGGCCAACCTCTTGATTTGGTGGTGTCTATTTCTCTCAGGAGATTTTTTAAAACACCCTTTCCCTGGGAGCACCAAGGTCAATTCCAAACCTGCCAAAGGTTGCAGATGCAGGTTTCGGTAGATTTACAAGTCACATATGTTACCATCAAAGTGCTTGGGAAACCAGAATGGAGTATGCCGTCCAACAAGTATGCCTCTTAGGAGGCAATGATGGAGGGGCACTTTGCTGTGTGCCCCTGAACTCCCACTGTCATAGAATCACACTGGAGGGTTTTACTTTTGCTCTTAAAACCCCTCCTACTGGTATTAACTACTGTCAATCTTTGCTGCCAGTGGGCACTGCTTCCCAGTTCATTAGAATCTTCTATAGGTCTCGGTAGGCTGCACCCACCAGACCTTCATTTTCTAACTACCATGGAGGCCCTGCCTTCCCAACTGCCTGGGGAGTCACCTGGCTCAGTTCCCATTTCTCTATTTGGATGTGAATGTCACTTAGCCAGTTTGCCCACATGATTTCCCAGACCCAGGAAAGGACACGCCTTTATGCAGAGAGATGCAATCGTTTTGTTACCACTGTGGAAAGTAAAACCCATCCTTGGGTCTTGTGCCCTTCTTTTCGTGTGTATGTGTGTCAAGCTATCTATTTTGTTTTGTTTTTAAAGATTTATTTTATTCATTGATGCATACAAGAGCTGGGGTGTAGGTCAGAGGTCTGTGTGTGTGTGTGTGGGGGGGTCGGTGAGAGGATTTACCAGAGACAGAGTGGGAAGCAGAACAGGCAGATCTACTGAAATATACTGCTGAGGGGATCAGCAGGTGAGACAGGAGAGGTCTGCTGTGCCATGTGGATTGCTCCCTGGCCAGCCGAGGAGCAAACTCATGCTGCGGTGGTTGGTGATAGCTTGATACTGCTGAAACTTAACCCCTCGTATCACAAGGAAGGCCCAACATAACCATTTGAGTGGGGCATTTCACTCCTTCTGATAAGTGGTCATTTGCCTTGGAGTCTTTGAGGATACAATTTTCCAGTCAAATGGCACTCTTGTTTATTCTTAGGATTTTAGGATTCCAGTCTTGAAGGGCGTTGCTTAATCCAATATCTGTGCTTTCAGTCAATACCTCTTTCCAGAGAATTAAAGAAATTTTGTGCTTAACAAAGAAAGAAAGAGGGCCTCCCTGGTGGCGCAAGGGGTTAAGTCTCAGCTCTATGAAGCTATCCACAGGCAAGGAGCTACCCACATGGTGCAGTAGACCTCTCCTCTCTCGCCACTGCTCTCCTCAGCAGTGTATTTCAGTAGATCCGCCTATTCTGCTCCCCACTCTGTCTCTGGTGAATCCTGTCACCACCACCCCCACACCTTTAGCCTGCACTCCGGCTCTTGTATGCATAAATATATAAATCTTTTCTTAAAAAAAGAAAAAAAAAATCCTGTGAATTCTTTTTTTTTTTTTTTTTTAAGGATTTATGTATTTATGCATACAAGAACTGGGGTATAGGCCAAAACTGTGGGGGGGTGAGAGGATTCACCAGAGACAGAGCAGGGAACAGTACAAGCAGATTGACTGAAATACACTGCTGAGGGGAGCAGCGGGTGAGTCAGGAGAGGTCTGCTGTACCATGTGGTGGCTCCCAGGACAGCTGGGCATTGAACTCATGCTGCAGAGGCTGCACACAGCTACATAGGTTGCGTTTTAACCCCTTGCACCACCAGGGAGGCCCCAAGTCCTGTGCATCCTTTTTTTTTTTTTTTTTTTTTTAATAGAGGCATGTTTTATTTATTTGTTTGTTTGTTTTTTGTTTATACATGCACTGGGTACAGTCAGAAGCGCGGGAGGGTGAGAGAATTCACCAGAACCAGAGCGGGGAGCAGAGCAGGCAGAAGGACCGAAGTACACTGCTGAGGGGAGCAGCGGGCGGCAGGAGAGGTCTGCGCGCCATGTGGGACCCTCCTCTGGTGGCCGGGGAGCAGCCGGGGATCGAACCGGCGCCGCAGAGGCTGCAGGCAGCTTCGCAACCCAGCGCTCAACCGCTGCGCCACCGGGGGGGCCCGTCCTGTGCATTCTTAAAATAAAAAGGTGATATGTAATTACAGATTCTGATATTTCCAGGATCTGTCTGGAAATGACACAGGGTACCCCTGAAATAACCTCACTTCATTTGCAATCTTTGGCAATGTTAGTTTAGGAGGTCTTGACCCTAGTCAGGGCCCCACTTGCCCTTTGCTCCTGAATTTGGGGACTCTATTAGACCTACATCCAGAACCTTCCCACAGTTTGCTTAAGAGGGAGAAAGTTTCAGGGAGTTTGTAAGTTAATGTGAGCCTACTTTGCACAAGGACTCAGGGGCTGGTAGGCCCAAAGTGAGATTAAGACAATGCAAGCTTATGATTTAGCCATAAAGTAGCAGTGGGATGTGAACAAGTTACAATTGCCCGCTGGGCCTCTCAGTTTCTCATGTATAAAATGAAGGGGTAGGACAATGAGCTGCTCTTTGATCCTAGTTCAATTCAGCAACTATTAAAGCACTGAGGGATTACTTAAATGATTAAGGCTGGATTCCTGCTCTCAGAAAGCACCCTGGTTAGTGACTGGACTAATTGAAAAGCTCAAGTCCTACCGTGTATGGAGCTTAGTACAAGACACGTTGAGCTCACAGTCCTCAGTGTAACCTTTAGAGACCAGTGTTCTTATTTCTGATATGGTTGAGGAAAGCAATTGGTGTAGCTAGGGAGTGGCAGATGTGGGTTCTACCCCAGCTCTGTCAGACACCAAAGTCCAAAGTCTTGTTATCTCTTTCCTATAACATACTGCCCTGCCTAACAGACCAATTTCTCTTTATTCTGTTCATTTTGTGATGTTGAGTTATCACAACATCTTGCACATTCCTGTTTATTGTCCACCCAGACTGCCTCAGATAATAGCAGAATGTGGTTGAAAGTGCTACATCAACAAAGGTGCAAACAAGGTGCTCTGGGAACACTTTGTCTTAATGTTTCCAGTAGCTTCCTTCCCTAACCAAGGACTCTCTTAGTCTTGTCACTGGGGTCTCAGCTTTTTCAGTCAGTCCCCACAGAGGCTCCCTGCCACCCTCTTATCACTGTGACTTTGGGAATTTATTTTTTACTTTTCTTCTAATAATTATCAGCTCACTTGTAACAATGACAATAATCCTTTCCACAGGGTTACATTGCTTCATGGTTTACAAAACACGTTCACATCCATTATCTTATTTAATCACTTCCTCCTCTACATTCTTTCAACATTTTATCTCTTTAGTATGACATTCTGCCTTGCTTTACAGCCAATTTCCCTTCATTGTGATCACCTTGGCTCACAAGTCTCATCCTATAATTCACATCTCAGTCTCTTCCACACTTCTGCACACGAAGTAGAAGTGATGTTTGCCATGCTGAATCCTCATAGTGTTGTGGGTCTCCTTGTTGCCTTCTTCATCCCTTTACTTCAATGGACATTTGGTTCCCCCCTAAGGGCAAACCTGGGTTTTCTTGGGGAGAGAGTAATCAGCAGGGTTTAGGCCACCTGGGGGTAGACATAGGTGAAGGCCCCTGACATCTGACAGGGCATGGTATGCCAGAGGCAAACAGTATTTGAAGAGTGGATGACTGATTAGTTTGTCTGGGGGTGAGTGGGAAGCAGGAATGATTCTTGGAAGGGTCCCACCTAGCTAAAAGCCCACAAGATGGGGCCTCCCCTGGTGGCGCGGCGGTTGAGCGCTGGGCTGCGAAGCTTTCTGCAGCCTATGCAGCGCCGGTTCCATCCCTGCCACGCCCGCTGCTCCCTTCAGCAGTGTACTTCGTCTGCCTGTTCTGTTTCCCCCGCTCTGGCTCTGGTGAATTCTTTCACCTTCCTGCGCTTCGGACTGTACCCAGTGCTTGTATAAATAAATAAATAAATAAATAAATAAATAAATAAAATTCCAAAAAAAAAAAAATAAAGCCCACAAGATAGTAGTTAGAAGGGCCATACATTGGGCCCTTGGGAGAGTGGACAACTGCATGAAAAAATTCTCCTTAAAAAAAGAGGGGGAGAGGACAGCTAAATGAGTAGTTTTTCCAAAAAGGAAATATAACTATCCACAATTTTCTAGGGGTGAGGAGGCAAGTGGTCACCGTTCTTAGGGAAAGGGGAATCTTTCCTGTAACACTCAGACAATGCTCAGAAAATGCACAGGGAGCACAATTCTACTCCATTTTAATAAAAGCGGGGAGAAGGCACCATCCTGCTATTCCTTTCAGGGGAAAGAAGAGGTGCTTGAAGTCCCAAATTTCCCCTCTGGTTGTGGGGGAAGGGTCATACAAGACAGGAATTTCACAAGTTATCTTCAAAAATGAAGGCCAGGGGCAAGCACTCTCTCACTTTCCCTCAGACAAGTGGTCAGAGCATGTTCCCCAGATTCTCCTCAGGAAAAGCAGTGGGCTCTGAGTCCCCCAATTTCTCATTAGAACTAGGGGAGGGGCCCAAATTCCCACAATTCTTTCTAAAGAAGAGCTGGAGTCCCGAATCTATAAAATCATCCACGTCCTGGTAGTTTTCAGAAAAGCAGACTGCTCAAGAACTTCTAAGAGTCTCTTTGGAAGGCAGGCTGGGTTGAGATTTCTGAAGATTCTCCTTAGAACGGGAGCCAGGAAAAGAATTTCGAAGATTCTTCTCAGAACGGAGGCCAAGGGCAAGATTCCCGAATATTCTCTTAGTAGAAGGCTGAACCCACAACTCTAGTCAGAAAAGAGCGTAGGGAACCCAACGCCCTCAGGAACAAGGCCGAGCCTCGACTGGCCCGGTCTCTTCACAGCGCGCCTCACGCGACCCCGCCCATCGCCCGGCTCAGGCTGCCTCCAGTGCATTGTGGGTGGGGCGCCCCTGCTGAGCACTGCGGGGAACCCCCTGCCCCGCCAGTTGTGAGCCGCAGGGTGGCCCAGCCCAACCGCCCTCTGGGGTCCGGGCAAACTGGCCACGGATTATCGAGTCTCTCCGGTCCCACCCCTCGACGTGTGCCCGCCCCTGAAATGTAAGCCCCGCCCCCCAACTATATGATTGGTCCTGCGGCCCGCTTCGCTGTAGCATTGGCTGGCCGCTTGTCACTCACTCCATCCCGCCTCCTCGGGCCCGCCCAGGCCGCCGGCGCGATCCCGAGAGTCAGCCGGCCCGCGTATTCATTGGTTAGGGGCAGCTGTCTGTCTTGAGACTGGCCACGCCCCCTACAGAGCGCGGATCCCTGGAGCCCCGGCTCGAGCTCATTGGCCTGCGGCGCCGCCACTCGGCGAGACGCGCCTCAACCCGGAAGTGTGCGAGGCGAAATCTGCCTAGCAACCGGGGAAGCCGGGCTGCGAAGCGGCAATTTCAGTGTGAGACGGAGCGGGAGACCGAGTGGCGGTCGGAGCGCGGTGCCGCAGCTCCTCCCGCCCGGGTCAGTGCCCCGGCGCGCGCACGCGCACCCCGCCGCCCAGTGCGCCCCGCCGCCCGCGCAGTCGGCACTCCGTCTGTCCCCCGTCCAGTCTCCACCGCGCCACCACCGCGGCCGCGGGAGGATCCGCCGCCGCCGGAGGATCCGCCGCAGCGGACGCCAGCTCTCTGGACCCAGATTTTCGCCCGAGGCCCAGCCCAGAGCCGCTCGCCCCAGCACCGGCAACTTCGGTGAGTGAGGGCCGGCCGCGCCGCGGGTCGGCTTCCGGTGCCCCGGCGTCTAGGGCTTCCGCTCCGAGGGGCCGCTCCTCTGCGGGACTCGCTCCAGTGTGGGGGGCCCCCTCAGAGAAGGACTCCCATCTCTCTAAATGACTCCGAGAAGCCGCTCCTTTGGGGAACCCGCTTCCGTGCGGGGGGCCCCTTAATCTGAGGGGACCACCTATTTCTCTAAGAAAACTCGCTCCTGGGGGGACCCGCTCATCTGTGAGAGCCCTTCTTCTCCGAGCGTCCCCGTGTCTGAGAGGAGTTGCCTTTCTCTTTGGGACCCTCCTGTCTGAAAGACCCCGCTTCTCTGAGGGGATCCCTACCTCTCTGAGGGAACCGCTCCTCCAGAGGCACCCGCTCTAGTGCAGAGACCCTTTATCTGAGAGCAATTCCTCTTCTCTGAGCGCCCCTGCACTTCCAAAGGATTCTCATATCTGAGGGAAGCCCCCTTGTTTGAAGGGATCCTGCCTGTTTGAGGGACCTTACCGCTGAAGGATCCCACCTCTTTGAGAGACCCCCTTGTGTGAGGGCCCACATTCTCTGAGGGGACTCCTCTTCTTTGAGGACCCTATCTGTCTAAGAGACTCCACTTTTCTGTGGGGTCCCCCATTGTTGGGGGGAACATCCCATTAATTTGAGTGATCTCACCTTTCTTGAAGGATCCCACCTCCTCTGAAGGACCTCACTTCTCTGGGAACCCCAATTTTCTGACGGGATACCCCTTCTCAGAGTTAGTTCGCCTCCCTGAGGTGACCCATGGTTTGCTGAGAAGAACCTCTGGCAGACCCCCCTTCTCTTTGAGGGACTTAAGGCTTTACTGAGGGACTCCTCTCCCTTTCTCTGAGGTATCCTGCTTCTGAGACTTACACTGCTAACTTCTATGAGAGGACTCCTTCTCTAAAAAGATGCTATTTGAGGGATCTCTCCTCACCTTTCTGGGACCTCCTGCTGCTCTGGGGACCCTAACTTTCCTGAGGGACCACCACTTCTCTCAGGAGACTTCCCTGCTTCTCTGAGGGTGCCCTCCTCTCCCTCTCCCTCAGAATTCTCCATCTCTCCAGGGGACCCCCACCTCCAGCATTCTCTGAGGAGATCCCTGCATCTTTGAGCTATTGTCCTACTTTACTGACGTGTGCCCTTTCTGCCCTTGCTTTTCTAATGTGCTTCACACTTTTCATATGTCCCCTTTGCTTGTACTTTTCTGAAATGCTCTCTGTCCCCAGTTATTTGTGGGTGAGCTTTTGTCAATATCCCCCAACTAATCAGATGTGTTTCTGCTCTGTCAGAATTTTTGGAGGTGTTCCCCACTCTCTGAGGTGTTCCCCGCTTTCTGAGCTGTCCCCACCTTTGATGAGACCCTTTTTCATGAGTACCTCCTTTACTCTAAAATGCCCATACATCTGATTGGGCATTTTCCTGGGGAAAAGTTCCAAATTCCCATTTTTCCAAAATATTTTCCATTTCTGTTGGGTTCCCTACTAATCTATAGATGCTGAAGTTTTTGGAGAAGTCCTCGGCTTCTCCAGAGGTTCTCCCCCAAATTATGAGATGGCCCACTCCTGTAGAATCCTCATGTCTTTGAAATGTGCCTCTTTGACACTGTAGATAAAGTATAATTTTGTGGTAAATTCTCAACTTTCTAGTTGAAAGTTAGTGTGAGTATCCTGTGTAGCTGTATAGGCAATCATAAATGTACCTATATCACATTTGCAAGTTGGTCTCCTGATTGATGGGAGACACTAAGGATTTCTTCATTTCTTTGAGGGGTACCCCTGTATTCTGAGAGGGTCAGCTCCCGCTTACCTGAGGACATTACCCTTTCTTGAGGTTTCCCTCTTGATTCTCTAAGGGAGAATCTCTTCCCTCATTTCTCTTTGAATCCTCTAACTTCAAGGTTCCTCTACTTCTGTTTGTGTCACCCACTGCTCTCCGTCCTGGATGGAGAGACCAAAAATATTCAGTATTTTATGCCAGACTGGGGAGCTTCTCTGAACTTGTACTTCATTTTCTAGGGTCCTAAAGGATTTTGTGGCTGGAAGAGATATAGACACGGAGAGACAAAAAGCATTGTTTTCTTTTGTCCTTCTCAGACTGCTAAGTTTGGTGGAGCAGGAGCTGTTGTTGCCTGATGGCTACTTTGATTACTCATTTCTTTATTTTTTTTTAAGGATTTATTTTTGTTTATGCATACAAGAACTGGGGTATGGCCAGAGATGGAGGAGGGGGCGAGAGGATTCACCAGAGACAGTGGGGAGCAGAACATGCAGATCTACCGAAATACACTGCTGAGGGGAGTAGCAGGCAGACAGGAGCAATCTGCTGTGACATGTGGGGCTGGAAATAGCTTGCTAGCGCTGAGACTTTAACCCCTGCGCCACCAGGGAGGCCCTGATTACTCATTTTCAAGCCATAAGGCCACCACAGTGTTGTTAGGCTAGTGTGGAGGCAGGAGGGATAGAACTGGAATGCTGTGTTTGTGTGTGCCTGCTTTATCACATTGTCAAGTTAACACCTTTCCCAACACCCCCCCCCAAAAAAAAAAAAAAAAAAAGAAAGAAAGTTGTTTCAGGTCTTCCTCTGTTTTCTCTGACTGGGCCCTCTTATTCACCCCCTTTATCTCTAGAGGATCCTCAGTTTGTGGGCTACTCTGGTTTGAAAAGGCAGGGCAAGAAGCAGGAAATGGGTCACCTTAGGTCCAGGAAGGGTGGAAAGGAAGCAAGGGACAGCGGATTTGACTTAACTTGTCTAAGTTTTGGGTGACTTCAGCCTGGCCCAAAGGAAGTTTTTACAAATCTCATATGTACTTTTTTTAATGGTCCACCCTGGATTCCAAGTTCACTCCAGTAGCTAATTTTATCTGCTTTGCCAAACACAGAGCTCTCTGAAGCCCAAGTAGATGAATACTGGCATTGAGAGATGGTCCAAAGGACAGGAATGAACTCAGTTTGAAACCTGAGTAACTTGTAACTACTTGGTGTCCATGCACAGGTCTCAAGCTAAAAATGTGGGGAGAATGTTCCTGAAGTGGATTTCTGAAATATAGACTGAACTCTTGTTTGGTTTAGCATTTCAACAAGTTCTCTCTGAACTGAAGTTCACTTTACAGTTTGACTTAAGGCTGTCTCTCGCTCTCTCTCTCCTGTTCGTTTCCATGTGGGTCTTGCTTAATTTGAGTCCTTTGTGAAGACTCCTGCAGAGGCTATAATTTGAGTTCTAAATCTGTCAGTGGACCATGTGGACACAAGTTTCAACTCGAGCTATTTTCTTCTGTGGAGAAGTGCTTGGAGAGTTTCCTGGGCCCTCTGCTCTTGGGTAGTCAAGTCCAGGCAGGAAGCTGCTGCAGACCTAGTTGCTCTTCTACTGCCTTTTCCTGGTCACTTATAGCCACTACCCTGAGGGGAAGGAGAAAGATGGTGGAGAGTTAAGGGGTTAGAGAGTTCTGAGATAGGGCAGAGAAGTGCCAGCACATATTTATTTTAAATGAAACACATAGGACCAGCAGGGTGCGATGTTAGAAAAGGAAGGAGGAGGTGCTCCTTGGTGGTGCAAGGGGTTAAATCTCAGCACTGTGAAGCTATTGGCCGCCACTGTAGCATGAGTTTGACCCCTGGCCAGGGAGCTAACCTGCATGGCGCAGCAGACCTCTCCTGTCTCGCCTGCTGCTCCCCTCAGCAGTGTATTTCAGTCATTCCACCTGTTCTGCTCCCCACTCTGTCTCTGGTGAATCCTCTCACACCCCCCACACCTCTGGCCTATACCCCAGCTCTTGTATGCATAAATAAATAAAATAAATCTTTTTTTTAAAAAAAGAAAAAGGAAGGGGGACCTTTGAGTCAGAAGGAATTGGTTCATATTCTGGTTCTGTCCTTCCTAGTTGTATGGCTTTGAACAAGTTATGGCACAAAATCAGCACATTACTTAATATTTGAGCGATCACATCTCTGAATATGTGTGAAGGTACTCTCTAATGGGAAATGCTTCCTAAACTTATGAATGAATGTATATGAAATAATGAAGGGGAGATGGCCAGCATAAAGGTTGGTTGTTGTGCTCAGGAGATTAGGGTTCTGACCTACACTCCCAGGCCATGAAGGACTTGACAGTCTGCCAAGGCTAAATATGCCTGAAGAGAAAGAAACTTGGTATATCTCTGCAAAACCCACTTCCCCCCTCCCCCCACTGCATTCCTACACTTTTCTTTGTTCAGTGGACTTGCTCTGTGTGTGTGTGTGTGTGTGTGTGTGTGTGTGTGTGTAGTGGGGAATTCTTGTTTGCTTTAGCCTTGTCTTCTTCCTCTGTAAAATGGGGTAATTTGTGAGTGAAGGGCAAGTAGGGA
Source organism: Talpa occidentalis (assembly GCF_014898055.3). Taxonomy (NCBI): domain Eukaryota; kingdom Metazoa; phylum Chordata; class Mammalia; order Eulipotyphla; family Talpidae; genus Talpa; species Talpa occidentalis. The sequence continues at coordinate 48,021,544 of NW_023601212.1, forward strand.
GATATACTATAATTAGAGTAGAGGCAAAATAGAAGATTATAAGGAACTTGAAGAATTGTGGAATAAAAAAGTAAGTGAACCATGAAGTTAAAGGATCATAACCATACTTAGGAACTGCTTGAGTGAGTGACATGCAACAGTTACCTGTGAGTGATCTCTTTTTACATGTTAGAACCTTGAAAGAAGAACCATTCTTTTAGGGTAATGGATCAGATTTGGGGACAAAAGACTGGGAAAGTGATGTACAAAGGCGTTTGATGCCACACAATAATAGTACTTTGAGATGGCAGTGTATGGCTTAGTGCCCATGAGGAGATCAGAATTCACCTTGTGCTCCTCGGATCTAGAGAGCTGTGGAGATGCTCACTTAGCCTCTGGAAGTTGGGGTAGGGGTTGGGGTAGGCAGGACACTTTTTTTCTTTGGAAAGGGATCTTTCTTAATTAGTGAAAGCCCTAAAATCCTAACTGGTGGATTGGATCAAGTCTCCTAGCATGGGGACAGATGGAACTTGCCCCGACAGTTAAACCCAGGGAAAAAGATTGGGTGAAAATCTAAACTAGGCCTCTGCTGGGCTGCCCCCAAGATTGAAGAAAAGATTCCCCTCCCAAGTTGAAGCATCCTCCCTCTCTCCCTTCCTCCCCTTCTCCCCCACTTCTGTCTGTCTCTCACACATACACACACACATGCTTGCATGCGCAAAATGACTTTACTATTGAAACCAAGAAATATCCACCGATCTAAATATTTCCTAATTCTTGCAAGGACAGTTTTCCCATTATATGAAAAAGTAGCAGAGTTTACTATTTTTAGAATATACATAATAAGGTAAACAACTTAAAAGGAATTGTTGTCCCCTTTGAAATTACGCTCTCTTGTATGCCACAGACTTCATTCTAGTGGAGAGTGGCGCCATTACAAGTCCCTTTTATCTAACAGGAAGTTTCTTAAACTTTTTTTTTTCTCAAATTGAAAGACCCTTTTAAAAAAAATCCTTGGATAGCTAGTAATTATATCGATCTGGGTACATTTATTAGATGTAATGTATCGTTGTTATCCATTGGTGGGCAGCTCTAAAAGGCATGTGGGTCCACACACTGCCCAACTTCTAACGGTGGACGATAAACTGTTGATTTATATAACTGAAATAGCTGGGGAAGTCAGGGTTTCCTTCCTGTTGGAGACAGCACTGGGGGCATTAAATCCCTGTGGGATCTTGATGGTAAGAAATAAGCTGACCTCTTGTGGAATTGGGAAATAACTGCTCTAAGGAGTGGGTCCATACAGATGAATGGACAATGTTGTTTTTCATGTCTTGTATTCACTTTGGCTTTATCCTTTCTGCAGCCTTTGAATACAAGTTTTCCCCTCTAAACTAGCCTATAAGGAACATTTGAATACTCAAAAAAGGGCTTTACATAGGTTTTTCCGTGTGGCCTAAGGTAGGGTTTGTTTGTTTTTTAGTAGAACTTAAATTGGATTGAAAAATTAGAAAGTGTTAAATCTTCTGGCTCATGTAACTTTCTATGGCTGTATATAATTCAGCAGTAAATGTGTGCATACCATGCTGGGGGCAACTGGTTTAGCTGTAAGCAGGGCAGTGCAGTTAACCCTGGAAGATCTTATATCTAGCGACAAATAACAAGCGAATGACAGAATATTGGGGGACTTCTTTGGGAATATCCTAGATGTTAGGAGCTTGGGGTGGAGTTTCTTGTAGCTTTAGAAATGAAACCTCACTACCTCCTCTCCTCTAATTTCCTCTTTGGACTCCTTGCTTCTGTTTCCTCTTTACAAGGAGGCAGAAATTATGGTGCTTTCTTAGTTGATTTGTTGGCTATTGGCAATAGTTGATCCAGGATGACTGTTGCTGTATTTGTGGAGAAATAAGAGACTTTAGCATGGTCACGGCCAGGAACATTTTTAGCTTTTCTTTTCTTTTTTTAAATTTTTATTTATTTATTTTTTTTAAGATTTATTTTATTTATTTATATAAGCACTGGGTACAGTCAGAAGCGCAGGAGGGTGAGAGAATTCACCAGAGCCAGAGTGGGGAACAGAACAGGCAGACTGATGAAGTACACTACTGAGCGGAGAAGTGGGCGCGGCAGGAGAGGTCTGCACGCCATGTGGGACCCTAGCTTGCGAGGCTGCGGGCAGCTTTGCAGCCCAGCACTCAACTGCTGCGCCACTGGGGAGGCCCTCTTTTTTTTTTTTTAAGATGTATTTTTATTTATTATGCATGTAAGAACTGGGTGTGGGGGTGGTGTGCATTGGGGGGTGGGATGAGAGGATTCACCAGAGAGAGAGGAGCAGAACAGGCAAATCTATTACCTTCTTGAAGTTGGTAGTGGTGTGTTTTTGGAATCCTGTGGGATTTCTTAATGGCGGTGGGTATTACACAAATAGGTAAACAGCTCTAAAAGTCCTTCCTGGTGGTGCAGGGGTTAAAGTCTCAGCACTATCAAGCTATCACCAGCCCCAGTGCAGGCTTTTGATCCCCCCCCCCCTCCCGCCCCCAGGGAGATAACCCACATGACATTAGCAGACATCTCCTGTCTTGCCCACTGCTCCCCACAGCAATGTACTTAAGTAGACCCTCCTGTTCTGCTCTGCACTCTGTCACTGGTGAATCCTCTCACTGCTCCCCATCCCACCTCTGGCCTAGACCCCAGTTCTTGTAAATATAAATAAGTGAAATAAATCTTAAAAAAAAAAAGTCCTTCCCTCCTTGAAATCTTAAAAACAAACAAAAACCATCATACAGGGTGTGCTTGGCTGTTGTTTATGGCACAGAAAAAGTGAAATTTCAAATAGACTGATTTGTCTTGTATTAATAGATTTTTGGTGTATGGTGTTTCCTCTGCCCAGGGGTTTCCTTTTAAATTGGGGCTGGCGAAGACTTATTTTGACTTTGCTCTTTTGGGGCCGGGCTAGAAGTCAGTCCACATAGGTCAATTATTTGACAGATGTTTTTCTTAAGTAAGGGTGGGTGTTATAAGGGGAGTTTCTACATGTCTGTCTTTTTTTTTCCTTTCAACCAAGTACTTACTGACTCTGGAGGTGAAGAGGCAGGCCCAGGCCGGAAGTGGGCGTGGACAACTAATGTCACCATTGCACGTGACCAGGCTCCCACCTCTGGGCTCTGCCGCCCTTGGGAAGTGGATGCTGCTCCCTCCTCACTTCCTGTTCCCCGCCCTCTAAGCAGAGTTCTTGGGCCTCAATTTGAGCATAGAAAACATGTTCAAGTTTTCACTTTTTCCATAATAAGCTGCTTCGTCAGAGCTGGGAGCCACCAGGGGACCTGCACTTTACAATTTTAGGGGCTCACGTGTGCCCACAAATTCAGGAGTATCTGGCATGGTGGCTGACAGGATGATTTCCTGTTGCATTATCACAGCGTTCCTTGTAGGAGTTTGTCTGCCAAGGGCCATTCTGGAACTAGAACTTAAAGAAGCAAACAGTGGATGGGTCCTTCAGCAAGAATGTTTTGCTGTTATTTGTGTATTTGTTGCTTTGCAAAAGTACCATGGCAGGCTCTGTGTGCAGTAGTAACTTTATTTTTATTTATTTTTTTTTTTATAGAGGCATGTTTTCTTTCTTTCTTTCTTTCTTTGTTTGTTTGTTTATACATGCACTGGGTACAGTCAGAAGCACGGGAGGGTGAGAGAATTCACCAGAGCCAGAGCGGGGAGAGAGCAGGCAGAAGGACCGAAGTACACTGCTGAGGGGAGCAGCGGGCGGCAGGAGAGGTCTGCGCGCCATGCGGGACCCTCCTCCGGTGGCCGGGAAGCAGCCGGGGATCGAACTGGCGCCGCAGAGGCCGCAGGCAGCTTCGCAACCCAGCGCTCAACCGCTGCACCACCGGGGAGGCCCTATTTTATTTTTTTTTAAGATTTATTTATTTATTTATGCAAGCACTGGGTACGGTCAGAAGCGCTGGAGGGCGAGAGAATTCACTAGAGCTAGAGCGGAGAGCAGAGCAGGCCGACCGACGAAGTACACTGCTGAGGGGAGCAGCGGGCGGCAGGAGAGGTCCCTGCGCCATGTGGGACCCTCACCGGGTGGCCGGGGATCGAACCAGCGCTGCAGAGGTTGTGGGCAGCTTCGCAGCCCAGCGTTCAACCGCTGTGCCACAGGGGAGGCCCAGTAACTTCATTTTTTATTATTATATTTTTAAGATTTATCTTCATTTATGCATACAAGAACGGGTGTAGGCCAGAGGTGGGTGGTGGTGGTGGTGAGAGGATTCACCAGAGACAGAGTGGGGGGCAAAACGGGCAGATCTACGGAAATACACTGCTGAGGGGAGCAGTGAGGATACAAGAGAGGTCTGCGCCATTTGTGGGTTGGGGATCCCAACTAATGCTGCAGTGGCTGGTGATAGCTTGATAGTGCTGAGACTTTAAGCCCTGTACCACCAGGGAGGCAGGCCCTTTAGTAGTAACTTTTGAGACAGAAAACCTTGGGTTTCAATCTAAATTCTACTCTGTACTATCACCTGATCCCAGAAAAGTGGCATAACCTTGAGCCTCAGTTCCACATTTGTGGTGGGGATGATTAGCACCCAGTATGTAGCCAGATTGTTGAAGGTGGCTGGTAAACGTAGTTATAGAATCATCTCAAGGCTGATTATTCCTCTCAAGATTGGCACCTGCGTTTGGAAAACTATGAGTAGACCAGGCCATGATGGGGCCACAGAGTGGGTGCCACCAAGGGCCACTGATCTAGAGGTTTCCAGATTGGCTGATTTTTCCCTGTGAGAACCTCAGTTCATTGTTGCCTTATTCTGCTGCTTCACCTTGGTATGGTATAGTGGGATAAATAGGGAAAAAGTCTCAAACTGTATACTCTACATGGCTGCAATATTTGTTAGCAAAAGCCTCACTTTCAAGGGTGATGGAAATATTTAAGTTTTTAAGGGTCAGCACCTGGCTGGAGACAGGAGCTGATAGGCTACCAGGAAAAGATAGGTACATGAACTAGTAAGTGTAGCAAAGTGCTACAGTTGGATGGGGGAGTAGGGGACAATTTGAGGGATTGAAAAAGAAGAGGCAATGAAGAGAGAACAACTTATTAGGTGACCAGGCATTCCAGGGAGAGGAACAGCATGGTCATGGTCAGGGACTTGGAGGTAAAAAACAGCCTCTCTTGACCAGAGGAGACGATGCGTATTTGAAAAAGAGAGTTCAAACAGAATCAGGCAAAAAAAGCCCAAAGTTACCCCCAGAGATAGGAAGTCTTATAAAATATGCCACAGTAAGAGTCAAGATTGAACTCAAAATAATATTACAGTTCAACTCTCAATAAACATTTTCAGTCAGAACTCATAAATACCAGTGAAATTAGACCATTTAAACTTTTTGTAATGGTATGTGGTCTATATGGAGTTTAATCTCCTAAGGAGTCTCAGGAGAACAGGTTTAGGGGCTGCTTTTCCATTATTTTTTTCCATTGAGAATTATCATTTAAACAGGTCTAAAATTAATACAGCACAAAAAGTTTTTAACTGGCATTGCATTTTTAAGCTTTAGGTGTTCATATTTAACCTCCCAAAGTGTCTCTGTTGAGGGTTGACTTTTTTTTTTTTTTTTTTAAAGATTTGCTTATTTATACACGCACTGGGTACAGTGAGACGCGCGGGAGGGTGAGAGAATTCACCAAAGCCAGAGTGGGGAAGAGAATAGGCAGACTGATGAAGTACACTGCTGGGGAGAGCAGCGGGCGTGGCAGGAGAGGTCTGCTGTGCCATGTGGGACCCTCACCAGCGGCCGGGGATCGAACCAGCGCTGCAGAGGCTGCGGGCAGCTTCACAGCCCAGCGCTCAATCGCTGCGCCACCAGGGAGGCCCAAGGGTTGACTTTTGACTTAAATTTGAAATAAAGATCTGACTCTTCTCAAACCAGAAGTTGGTAAAAATCTAGGCCTGACTAGGTCAGTATGCAAGAGGGCATGGTGTTTGTTACAAAGCTGTGAAGGAGAAAACTAGGAAGACCCTCTTACCTATATTGTCTTACAGTGAAGTACTGGGCACCAGGGGTACCCATCCTATTATTTTTTTTTTTTTTTTTTTTTATAGAGGCATGCTTTATTTATTTGTTTGCTGGTTTGTTTGTTTGTTTTGTTTATACATGCACTGGGTACAGTCAGAAGCGCGGGAGGGTGAGAGAATTCACCAGAGCCAGAGCGGGGAGCAGAGCAGGCAGAAGGACCGAAGTACACTGCTGAGGGGAGCAGCGGGCGGCAGGAGGGGTCTGCGCGCCATGTGGGACCCTCCTCCGGTGGCCGGGGAGCAGCCAGGGATCGAACCGGCGCCGCAGAGGCCGCGGGCAGCTTCGCAACCCAGCGCTCAACCGCTGCGCCACCGGGGAGGCCCGGTACCCATCCTATTAGGAAAGCTTTTGGGAAGAATGTTTTTCCTCTTTCTTTTAGAATATGTCAAGTTAGAAGATTTGACATTGTTAAATGGATTGGGTTATGAACTGGATACCAGGTTTGTTTTTTTTTAAGATTTTATTTATTATGCATACAAGAACTGGAGTACAGGCCAGCGGGGGGTGTGTGTGGGGGGAATGAGGATTCACCAGAGACAGTGGGGAACAGAACAGGCAGATTGACTGAAATACACTGCTGAGGGGAGCAGTGCATGAGTCAGGAGAGGTCTGCTGTTTCATGTTGGTAGTTCCCTGGTCGGGGATCGAACTCGTGCTGAAGAGGCTGCAGACAGCTTCATAGGTTGTGTCTTTACCCCTTGCACCACGAGGGAGGCCCTATTAGCCTCTTTTTTTTTTTAAATTATTTAATCCATAGAAAACATTGTTTACTTACTAACTTTCCAAAGATTTAAAATTTATCTAAATTAGGGGCCTCCCTGGTGGTGCAAGGGCTTAAGACGCAACCTATGAAGCTGTCTGTAGCCACTGGAGCACGAGTTCAAGCCCCAGCCACGGAGCCCGGCCAGGGAGCTACCCACGCGGCGTAGCAGACCTCTCCTGACTCGCCCACTGCTCCCCTCAGCAGTGTGTTTCAGTCAGTCTGCCTGTTCTGTTCCCCACTCTGTCTCTGGTGAATCCTCTCACCCCCCACACCTCCAGGCTGCACCCCAGTTCTTGTATGCATAAATAAATAAATCTTAAAAAAATTAAAATAAAATAAAATGGATCTAAATTAGATGAACTTTTTTGTAAGCCATGTATTGACACAAAAGCAACATTTCTTGCCAACTGGTGACACAGGCAGAAGAAGACAAAGTAGGAGATATACTTCCAGTCAGGAGGCTTACTTCTGAGCAGTTTGTTTAGTTTAACCCTTTATGGAAGGGTTTGTGTTCAGAAGCATGTTGTAGCAGGACATGGTCAGGGTCACACAGACACTCTCTCTGGACAGGTGAAGCCTGAATTCAGTGGGTGCACATGCATTAAGTTCACAGAGTTGGGATTAGAAACGACTGTCAGAACAAAACAAACGCACTGACAACATGACCCATCTTGAGAGAACCATGTTGCAGAGAGCTTTCCAGCACCCACCACAGGGATGGGGCAAAGGTGTGCTGCTCTATCTCCCACAAACTCCCTGGAATGAATGTAAGAATGCTGTGATTTAAAAAATGGCATTTGTTGCAGCAGTGACTATATGTTAGAAGTATTGTAGTTTTCATAAACCATCACAATAGTCCCTATAACCATTTTCTGATCCTTGACAAAAGCATTAAAAATACTAGGTATTAAAGAAATCAACTTCACATAGAAATGAAATTTTTCTTTCTTTCCCAGCCAATTGCATTCTAACCTCACCATAAATTTGGTGTCAAATAAGAAACTTTAAAATAATTCTTTCTAGAGATTGTGATTGTATTATCTCTAAGCTTAATAAAAAGTTTAGACTTTAGAGTACTAAAAATGGCTAAGTAGGGAAATGAGTCAGTGTTCTTTCTCATAAGGGTAATGTGTTTTTTAACTTGATACACTTTTGAATGAACAATCTGTTTATTCTTTATAGAATGCTTTGCTTGTCAACTGGAGTAGTTGACAGTTCATTTCATGTTTTGAGAGAGAAAGTCATCTAGAAGGTCTAAAGGATAATGAATCCGTCATTTTTCAGGACTTTCTGCACCAAAGCCATAATATTCCAGAGGTAGCCAGCTCTGGCTTTTGCATTTGTTTTTGTTTTTTAAAGATTTATTTATTTTTATACAAGAATGGGGGTACAGGTCAGATGTGCGGGAAGGTGAGAGGATTAACTGGAGACAAAGCGGGGAACAGAACAGGCAGACTGACGAAATACACTGCTGAGGGGAGCAGCGGGTGAGACAGGAGAGGTCTGCTTCGCAATGTGGGATTCTTGCTGGCTGGCTGGGATCGAATCCATGCTGCAGAGGCTGCAGACAGCTTCATAGTGCAGCGCTCAACCTCCTGTGCCACCAGGGAGACCCAATGTTTTTTTGTTTTGTTTTTAAAGATTTATTTATTTATGCATACAAGAGCTGGGGTACAGCCCAGAGGTGTGGGGAGTGAGAGGATTCATCAGAGACAGAATGGGGAGCAGAACAGGCAGACTGACTGAAATACACTCCTGAGAGGATCAGTGGGCGAGACAGGAGAGGTCTGCTGTGCCATGTGGGTTGCTCCCTGGCTGGCTGGGCTCGAACCCGTGCTGCAGAGGCTGCAAATAGCTTCACAGCACTGTGCTTAACCCCCTGCACCACCAGCGAGGCCCTGGCTTTTGCTTTTGTATGTATCTGGTTGTCTAGGATGCTCATTTGTTAAGAGTTGGTTCAACTGTCACATCTGCTAAGATTTCCTGGACCCCTCTTTTGGTTAGGGAGCACCCTTTTCACTTAGATTCATGTCTTTCCTGTGAATGCATTTTCTGCATTGAAGTCATTCTGTGTCACCAGCCTGTGAACTTCTGGAATGAATGTCTGTAGGTCCTTTAGATTGTAAAACCATTAGGATGAGTGGTTTCTCAGATAGTTCTTATCCATCAGCGCTCATCACATAAGATATCTTAAATTTTGTCTACCAGAAACTTAGAGAAATTCTGATTAGAAACAAAAAAGGGGGGGCCTCCCTGGTGGTGCAAGGGATTAAGACACAACCTATGATCCCTGGCCAGGGAGCCACCCATCAGGCACAGCAGACCTCTCCTGACTTATCCACTGCTCCCCTCAGCAGTGTATTTCAGTCGATCTGCCTGTTCTACTCCCCACTCTGTTTCTGGTGAATCCTCTCACCCCCCCACACCTCTGGCCTGTACCCCAGTTCTTGTATGCATAAATAAATAAATCTTAAAAAAAACAAAACAAACAAACAAAAACAAAAAAGGGCAGCTTTCTGCCCACCTGTGTCTGTGCAGGTGTCTCTCCTTTTTTCCTCTTTCCTTAAAAAAACTTGCTGTGTACTGATTAAAAAAAAAAGTACAATACCGTAAACATTCAGTAGGTGATGCTACTTCTTTGCAGTTAGTTTCATTCTACTATGGAGACTGACCAATTTTTGCTATGAAAGAGGTCATGATTATGAATTTGGCTCAAATTTTTCTTTTTGGGCCCTCTGTTGTTCAGAAACAGGCTCAGATGGTGTTTAGAAATTTATCTAATAGCTCGTTTGAAAGATAATTAGAATATTTTTGTGAATGGTTAGGGTGGGAGGAGTGTTGTTATTAGCAACGATCTGCTCTATGAAGAATAGGAAGTAAAATATGAATTTGGAAGAAAATTTTATTTGACTAAATAACAAGTGTTTTTAAAAATATTAACTGATGTCTGTATGTATTAATTGACTTTCTTCTTAGGGCCAAAACTTTGAGAAAGATTGTAGACCTGATTGTCTCTTAGAGTATCTTCAGCTTTAGAATGGCATCTGAATTAATTGCATCATATTTCATAATCACCCAGCTGAACTATTTGCTGTTTAGTCCAATACAAGGCACTGAATAGGCAAGGTCTTGCATCCAAGTAGCATCAGTATTCTGCCTGAGCATTGGTGGCCCCACACTGTCACTTTATTCGCTTACACCTGGCCTTCTCTTCCTATTACAGAAATAAAACATGTAACTGTTCACTCTACCCCACCCTGCTTTCCCAGCTGGAGAAGTTGGCACTGCCCTCTAGAGCAGCCCACCTGTCACTAGTGCACACCTCAGTCCACAGGGGTGTGTCATTAATATGTCGCAGCTGATGCTTCCCTCTTTTAAAAAGGGTAGTTGTCACCTAGGTGACTCACAGGCTTGCCAGCTCAGACTCTGGAATCTTTATTTCTCAAGCCTTAAGTCTCCCACCTGACCACACTTTGCTGTTTGTAGTTAATTAAGTTGGCATTAATCGAGACTCAGGTGAGGAGCAGTGAGGTAACATTTTGCTTGTATTGCTTTAATATACATCATCTGATTAATGGTCACGAGTAAAGCTGATCTCAAAATACACAGCCCCTGAATTAGAGTGGAAATCCTGGATATTTGCTTTATCCCTAACCTTGCCAGGCATCAAGGAGCTTCCTACATTCCTACAGGGAATCTGTTGGAGAACAGACTGTTTTTGTTTGGTTTTTGAATTTGAACATTTGAATTTCTTTGTAGCAAAGCAAATTGCTGACAAAAGTGGGTCAGGGAAGGTGTTTAGGGGTCAACAATTTGTATTTTGTATCATTTTTAGTTTGAGGAAAGCTCTTTGGAGCCGGGCAGGTTGTAATAGATGTGGCATTAAGCCATTGGAAGACTTTGGGGGTATTTTGGAGATAGGAATCAAGGACAAAAAGTTGCCAGTTATTTACATATGGAACTCAATATGAAATTGAAATGGGCTTTTTTCAACTTGTTAGACGGCACATTAAAATTTTTTTATTTGCAAAACTTGTTCTACATTGTTTTTCAAGTTTGGGATGGAGATCAACAGTGATTTTTTTTTTTTAAAGATTTATGTATTTATACAAGAACTGGGGTACAAGTCAAAGGCGCAGGAGGGTGAGAGAATTTACCAGAGCGAGCGGGGAGCAGAACAGGCAGACGGACCGAAGACACTGCAGAGGGGAGCAGCGGGCGAGAAAGGAGAGGTCTGCTGCGCCATGTGGGACCCTCGCCGGCGGGCGGGCGGGAATCAAACCCGCGCTGCAGATGCTGCGGACAGCTTCACAGCACAGCGCTCAACCCGGGGAGGCCCAACAGTGATTCTTTTAAAAAATTAAGCGGACTCGCAAATATCAGAGTGCACTGCAAGTGCTAGAGTTATGCTTGGTGAAACTTTTGTTTCAGTTGCGTGAAGACTATGTATTAGGGTGTGTTAGAAAAAAAATTTAAAAGCCACTACGGAGGAGTCTAGGTGTCTCACCAAAAATTGCTTGTTTTAACGCGGGCAAAAAACCTGAAAAGAGACTTTCCTGGTTATTCTTCAAAACCTAAACTTGATATTGAGAGATTTCTAGTGATAGTAGATTTCTTACTTTCCCCATTGGAGTTGCGTTTCGCTTTATGTATGTAGTTCATTATCTCCAAAGCCCATCCTGTCTCAGACAGATTCTCAAGTTTGCTCCGGATCACGGGGACGGAGAGCCTTTGCTTTCTTGCGGGGTTTCGACTTCTTTCAAATGCGCTGGGTAGAGGGAAGGTTACTGGAGAGGCGAGTTGGCATCCCGCGGATCGAGTTGGGGGCTGGAGTTCTCTGCGTAGATTTCAGTTCACTGCGCTGGGGAAATGAGGTTCAGCTGATCCCCGGGTAGGGGTTTCTGGGTGGTGGCCCTGCGGGGTGGCCTCAGTCTGGTGTGCAGGAGCAGCTGAGGTCAGCAGCGAACGCGCCGTGAGTCAGCCTTGGGAACGGCCGCGACTTGTCACGGCGGCTGCGACGACCCCAGCCGGGCGAAGGCCACCAGCCGGGATTTGTGGGAACGGCGAGCTGGCGGTGCTGCGCCGGGAGCGCGGCTAGGGGAGCCTCGCTTCCGGGGCGGACCAGCCTGGCCCCGCCCGCCCGCACGCCCCGCCCCGCCCCGCCCGCCGGCAGGCCCGGCCCTCCACCAGGCCCCGCCCCTCGCGCCCCGCCCCGTCGGCGCGGGCGGGCGGCGTCGCCTTTAAGAGCTCCCCGGTGTTTTGGGGGCCGCGGGCCGGGCGCGCTGACCTGGTGCGCATGTCCCGGGCGGTGACGCCGGCGCCGGGCTCCATGTGTGCGGCCGAGGGGCGCATTATCTGGCCGGCGGCGCGGGCGGGCGGGCGGACCGGCGGAGCGAGCGCGCGCGGCCCGGCGCCCCCGGCCCCTCGGCCGCCCGGCTCCGCGGAAGACCCCGGTCCTGCGACTCCGCGACTCCGCGCGCTGCCCTAGGGTCCAGCGGACCGCGGCCGGGTAAGTTCCGGACCAAACTTGGCGGGGGCAGGGGCTTGGCAGGGTGGGGGTCGGGGGTTGCGGGGACCCCTGGAGCGCTGGAAAAGTGAGAGTGCGTGAGTTTTCTCTCGCGTCCCGAGCGCTCCACTCGGCCGGGGAAAGTTCTCCCCGACGCCGCCCGGGCACGTGGGGGCCGAGCGGGCGGGGGTCCCGGGATGGCGCGGCCCTCTTCCTCCTGCGCTTCCTGGGCCAGTGGGAGGGGCCGGGCAGCCGGGCGCCGTTTTCTCTGGGCCGGGTGGGGGGCGCACGTGGGCGGGTGGGGGTCCCGGGCGGTGGCGCTGAACCCCGCGGCGACGGTGCGGCGGCTCCGTGTCAGAATAAGAGTCCCTGGCGCCCACGCCTGCGGGCGGCCTCCTGGCCTGCGCCCTTCCCGCCGGATCCCCAGGGATTGGACCCTGCCTCCATTGGGTTCCAGCCCGTCTCAGGGCCCCACACTCTAAATCTGCCTCTCTGTCTAGGCGGTGGCCGCGCTGATGACCCTGTTCCCACCCGGAACGGTCGGCATCAGTGACTAAACAGCTGCAGCTGGCCTTTTAAAGGGATTATTGCCAAGAATCGGAATTGATCACTTCAACAAGGAAAGGCTTATGGGCAGGGCCCCGACCCGGAGCGAGACTGACACTGGGTGTGCGCGCCCTGGGACCCGGCAATGAATGGGGACCCTCCCTAGGAACGGAGTTGCGTGTTTCTTCCCTGCCCTGGGAAATTTGCTGGAACTGCTTAATTTTGTGTTTCTTTAGATGTGTAGTTCATCCTTATCTGAGGTTTGGGTTCTTTAGTTCAAAGTCCGGGTGAGTCACTTGAGCCTTTAATTTTCTCTTCCTCATCTTCTTACTTCTTTCGGTTTTCGTGGAGTACCCACAGTGCTTCTTAAGGCTCTGGTTCTGTGTCCATTTCGCACAGTGACACCTTCTGGCTGGCAGTACAGACACCAAGAGACAACAGTGGCTTCTGTTTTGGACTCTCTGTCCTGCTGGTGTTTCTTTTCTTTGGGTAGTGGTTACAAGTTTTCTTTCAAGTTAGATTACTGACATAAGATTTGCTGGCACCAGCTCAACTCCAAGATCAGTAACTGGTTAGACCTGGCAAAAAGCTGTGGAGGAGAGGACCAGGTTAGCTGTTAGATTTGCATTTTTACTCTGTGCCAAGCTCAGTGCTCAAACCTCTTCAGTGCCCATCACAATCCGATGGAGGGAGATACAATTCCCAGTTTACAAAAGAGGAAACCAAGGATCCTGGAGGCCAGAATACTTGCCCAAAGCCACTGAGTGGTGGAGAGGCAGATCTGGGCTTGAGCCTGCCCTGTGGAACACCCAGCTGGAAAGACTCCTGTTTTGCAAACCCATTGTGTGAACATTTCCTTGGAGGACCTAAAACAAGTTCATTTACTTATCCAGGCTCCCCTCCGCCTCTGCTAGGAGTTGGGGCATGACCTGGGGATACCATTCTAGCCCCTCTTTGTCCTCAGACAGAGTTAACCAGATGGTCTCTAAAGCAGCCAAGCCGCAGAATCACCCCTTTGCATTAACTTCCTCAGCTTCCAGCTCAGAAAAGTTGTCATTGTAGAGGAAGCAGCTTAGAATGCAGTTTTGAAAGTGATTTGTTAGCCCCCATGCTTACTTTCCCACCCTTCATCTTCTATTTTGTATTCCTTCCCTATAACAATCTGCTGCTGGTTTTACATTGCCTTATCTTGGTATAGAGATGGGATGTCTTTTGATTTGGGTGCATTGTTTCCACTCAGGTGACATAGCTTTTCAAGTTATCTATTAGTTACAGCAACATGTATTTTGTAGTGAGAAAAGAAATAATGCTACCCTTAAAAAAAGAAAAAAGAGGGCCTCCCCTGGTGGCACAGCGGTTGAGCGCTGGCCTGCGAAGCTGCCTGCAGTCTCTGCAGCGCCGGTTCGATCCCCGGCCACCGGCGGGGGTCCCACATGGCGCGCAGACCTCTCCTGCCGCACCGCTGCTCCCCTCAGCAGTGTATTTCGTCGGTCTGCCTGTTCTGTTCCCCGCTCGGCTCTGGTGAATTCTCTCACCCTCCCGCGCTTATGACTGTACCCAGTGCTTGTATAAATAAATAAATAAATAAATAAATAAATACATAAATAAATCTTTAAAAAAAAAAAGAAAAAAGAAACAATGTACTCTTGGTAGAAAAAGTCTTGGAAGAATGTCAAAACCAAAATCTCTGGATTAGAATTAGCAGTAGTTTTAAAAAAACTTCTGTTACCTCTGTATTTTATGATTTTTTTCTTAAAGATTTATTTTTATTTATGCATACAGGAACTGGGGTTTAGAGATGAGAGGATTCACCAGAGAAAGTGGGGAGCAGAACAGGCAGATCTACTGAAATTCACTGCTGAGGGGTGCAGCAGGTGAGACAGGAGAGGTCTGCTGTGTCATGTGGGTAGCTCCCTGGCCGGGGATGGAACTCATGCTGCAGTGGCTGTGATAGCTTGATAGTACTGAGACTTTAACCCTTGTACCACCAGGGAGGCCCTGTATTTTATGATTTTAAAAGTAAGGAATGCTTTGAGTGATAAAACATTTTAAAGATTACTTGTCACACTTTGGTAGCTCCTCTCACTTTGCATTGTTTACTTTGTGAATTTCTGGCATTGCAAATAGTGATTTCTGGATTAACTTATTCAATAATTATTGAGTATGCCTCTGGCATTGTGCTAGGAATCCCTGCTCTGTGGGTTTTACCCTGAAATTTAGTGAGGGAGAAGTTTTAATCTCAAACATGGGAAAACTTAGAAGGACGAAGAAGAGGCCCTGAAACCTGGTGAGCAAGACACAGCTGAGGGGTCCTGGTGAGAGCTAGGTAGGGCAAGAGAAAGTGTTTCTGTCAGAGAGTGCTTGGGACAGAAGATGGGAGTAGTTGAGCAGATAGAGAGGGAAAAAGAGACTATTGGGAGGTGAGCCACAGTGGCTCCCAGGTCTGAGATACGGGGTCTAGGATTTATCCTGAGTAGTGGATCCCATTGAAGAGACTGGCCCAGGTGTGTGGTGAGGCTCAGGCCGGGTGGGTGTGGTGGGCCTTAGTTAGCTAGGACTAAAGGATGTTCATGACACGAAGGAGAACATAGTGAAGACATTCCGAAATGTTGTCTTTTCTGGTGTTTGTTCTTTGGAAGAAAATTAAGAATGACCAGCAGAGTCTTGTCATTTCCAACAGAGACAAAAATGTGACACCCTTACTATTGAATTCTGTTAAGGACTTTCAGTGTGCTAATCTCTAAGAAGCGTGGGCAACACAAATGCTTACACTTGGATAGTTCTGTGCCATCAAATGGAATGGGCAAGAGTCCTTCCCCTAGACTTTATTTCCTCTGATTGAGTTAATTTATCCACATAGGAGAAAATGAGGAAGATTGTGAAACAGGTGAGTAGGTGGTGTCTTCCTCGGCAGCCATTCTGGGGTAATAGCGCATATTGGGGTTGTTGGGTGGGGAGTGTGGCTAAACCAGAAGAACAAGTTGGCAGTGTCACAATTTGAAGCTCACAGAACCTTCTGCCTGTGAAGGATGCTCGCCAGCTAGCTGAGCTGTTCTAGGGGGTTTGATAGTCTGGACTCATTGCTATTCTGTCAGGTAGTGTCATTTATTTTCTGCACCATAAAGCTGTGTCTTTGAATTGAATCAGGAAGACAGTTTGTTAAGGATCAGATATATAAGACCACATCTGAAGAGGTGCTCACGCACGCTACCCCCCCCCCACCCCCCGCCCCGCCCGACTCTTAGAAATACGTGGGGCAGCGTCCAGAGTTGGTAGTGAGACTGGGGCCCTTAGAAGCATGTGGTGGTGGGGGGGAGTGGTCCTAAGCTGGGGATAGTGAGACTGGGACCTTAGAAACAGAAATACCAGTATAAACCATGCATGCCTGGATTTTTGGCAAAGGGACTCAGGATTTTTCAGTAAATGGAATGTCAAACATGGGTTCTTGCCCCTCCCCTCACTTTCTGTGTTGTATTTGTGACCTCTTTTTGTCTGATGAAAATGTAGGTTAGTCTTTTAGAAGACAAAGGAATTTATTCTAATTGAATATCTGCAGGTCTCTTTAGGAAGTGCCTGGGAATCCTCAGGAAAGAGCCTCTCAGTGTCTCAGTATGCTCCCCAGCCCCCTCAATCTTAAGAGATGTAACCCTGTTTCACAGGTGAGTTTGTAGGGCCTTACCTTTCTGTCCTCCTGATGTCCTGTTCTGGGTCCTTACATGGAAGGACTGAAGGCTTGCTACCCATCTGAGACGCAGGTCAGCATCCGAAAGAGAATGTGTTAATGGGATGACAATACCCAAAAGGTGGTGGTGGGGGGGTCCACAGCGATTGAGCAGGAACATTAGGGAAAGGTTCAAGACTGTGGGACTTTGAACTGCAGATGGGGTTGGGAGGGAATGTGGGCAGTGAGACAGTTTCCACTTGCTGGAGGTGAAGAATCCTTCAGCTGTTCCTCCTGAAACCTCTTCTCAAACCAGCACCACCTGACCTGCTGGTCAGATTTTGGTTTGATTTTTCAAATTGAATTCAGCCTAATGAGATGATGCCTTTGAGCACACTTTAAAAAGTACTGCTTATGCTATGGTAGCTAGCCTGTTCCTCTATGCCAGGGTAGCTGACTGATCTACATCCAGTGTGCCTGCTGTTTGCAGAGCGAGGCCGAAGCCTGTTCCTGGGCAGCTGGTACCTGTAGTGTGACTTGGGCGAGCCTGACTTAACCTATGGTGGGGTGTGAGCTCTGCTGGGTCTCTTCCTAGTGATGTGACCTGCTGAACTGTGGTTCCCATATCTGAAAGGGGATGGTAATATTGACCTTGAATGGTCAAGTTGGGAACATACGAGGTGATGGTTACATAGCTTCTCCTGGTGGTGTCCAGTGCAGTCCTGCTCATGGGACAAACCCGCACTGTCTGTTTTGTGCCCAAGACTTAACTGAACTCTTCATCCTGACTTTCAGGGGTAGTTCTTCCCTTAATGAGATGGGAAATGTTTACCAGACAGATCTATCATGATCTGCTTTTAAAATCAAGAGAGGGCCCTGTACCTCTTGCGTTATTCCTGAGTGTATACTGGCCAGGGATAGGAGTGGGTTGCTTGCTGGTGTGTGGAGGAGTGCACGGGCCCTGATCCCAACCTCTTGGATTTTCCTTCTTGTGGACCTGTGACACTTCGTCTGGCCTGGGGACTGGACATGGATAGATATGAGTACAGTGGGCTCTTCTTTAGCCTTCAGGAGTCATCTGGCCCCTACCTTAGTGCCTTGGACTTCATACAATGCTATGAGGACGGAGGGAAATGTTCTCCTGTTCTAGCATTTACCTCGGACAAAACCCTTCTCCCACAGGGCCACCTATCTTTTTTTTTTTTTTTTAAAGGTTTATTTATGTATACAAGAACTGGGGTACAGGCCAGAGGTGTGTGTGTGTGGGAGGTGGTGAGAGGATTCACCAGAGACAGAGTGGGGAACAGAATAGGCAGATCGACTGAAATACACTGCTGAGGGAAGCAGCGGGGGAGTCAGGAGAGGTCTGCTGCACCATGTGGGTAGCTCCCTGGCCGGGTATCGAATTCATGCTGCAGAGGCTGTGGATAGCTTCATAGGTTGTGTCTTAACTCCTTGTGCCACCAGGGAGGCCCCAGGGCCACCTATCTTAATTATCACTCACAATGATCCTCATCAAGAAGTTTGATTTTTTTTTTTAAAAGATTTATTTATTTATGCTATAAGAACTGGGGTACAGGCCAGAGTTGTGGGGGGTGAGAGGATTCACCAGAGACAGAGTGGGGAACAGAACAGGCAGACTGACTGAAATACACTGCTGAGGGGAGCAGCGGGCGAGTCAGGAGAGGTCTGCCGCGCCATGTGAGTTGTTCCCTGGCTGGCTATGGATAGTTTTATAGTGCTGTGCTTAACCCCTTGCGCTACCAGGGAGGCCCTGATTTTCTTTATAACAAAAATCTCACCATACCATAACATTTGCTCTCGGGAGAACTTACTTTAGAAAGGTGGTCAGATACTCCACCTGCATACATCCCAGCAGTGTTTTTCCTCCAATCCTAGTTTTTCTGTGCAGTGAACCTTCCTGTCATGATCACACACAATAGCCAGGTGACTGTTAAACTCTGCTCACCACATTGTCACTCTGGAGGCAGCTGCCCTCCAGGACCTTGGAGGAGAGCAAATTTTCGGCCCCAGTATTCTTGTCACTTGTTCCTACTCAGTTGATTTTTGCGGCAGTGACAACAGGTTTTCTTGTGTTTTGGGCAGTTGTGAAATCTGCTCTGACCGTCATCCACATTACAGAAGAAACACATTCCCCAGTTGTTTAATGGCTTGGGGAGAGTGGGAGCGTGGCAACTGAATTCTTGGCTCCAGGGCATCAGTGGAATTGGTCAGCTGCTTCAGTCTGTGATAAATTTCCTTCCTCTTGTCCTCATGTGTATTGGGTATAAGGTTAAGCCTGACCCCATCAGCTCTTCAGAGAAGATCCACTGGAACCTTAGGATAAGTTGGGATTTGTTTAGTGTTTTTGTTAGCAGTTTAATTAACTGACCTCATCAGTGTGTATCTCTTGCCTCCCCTCAGCAAACTTTTAAGTTTTTCATGTGGCGGCTTTTTGTCTCTTTTCAATATTATAAGGGACTTTTCTCCCTGCTGAGATCTGGGGAAGGGGATCCCTGAGTCAGTAAGAGTTCATTTTGAAGTCTTCTAGGGAAGAGATACTAATGTGCTGATTCAAAATTGAAATGTAGTCGAAGGCTTACTGTCAATTAATGTTTGTCAGGCAGAGCTCTAGAAATGTAACTGTTTTTGGTAGCTGTGCAGCAGACTTAAGATTCATTTGGGACTAACTTGCTTCTGATTGCAGCAAGTGGTGCACAAACTTCACGGGGGAGCAGGTAGCCCTGCATGTTGCAAACTAGAAACAGGCCAGAGAGGATGCATGGCCACCAAGGTTGACTTGCAGAAGGCAGGACAACTCCCAGGAAAGGGTTCCTTACTGGCCAGAGAAAAGATCTGGTGACCCTTCTAGAAAGGACAGCAGAAGTGGGTTGGTTGTCATGGGAAACGGGCTTAGCATTGGGGTGTCATGGAGAAGGTTTTTAACATTGGGGTGTGCCTGTGATCTTACCGGATCCAGGTAAAAACTTGATCTGTTCTGGATCTCCTTCCTTAGCTAATAGTGCTATATGTTAACTGAAAATACAATTAACAGGTAAAAATAAACCGTCTGAGGGATTGTCTCATCCACATAGGAAAGTGTGACGGGAGGGACCCTCTCATGCATGTGGGAGAGTACGCTGCTCTTCTCCGTGATATACTAGTGATAGATGGACGGAGTTAGAGGATATAGGCATTTGCTTAATCTGAAAAAGTTCTTTCTCACAGAGGGACCAGGAAGAGGCTTCATGAATTCCAGTGCCCTAGACCTGGTTGGTATCTGGCATTTTCTAGATTCTGAGGTGGTTCTAGCTTGAGGTTTTGGACAGTTTTCCAGAATATGTAGAGTGATTAAGACAGTTCTCAGAAACATCCATAGGAATTATTCCAACAGCTGTTCCTCTTCGTTTGAGTTTTCTTGTTCATGCATTGCTTGGATGTTTTGAATCCTGCCATTCTTGGCAGAGTTGGGAAAAGACAGGTGGGTGTCTATTGAGTGGCACTGGGTTTGAGTGTGAGGTGGGCTCCACAGCACTTTAAGAACAGGAGTCTTAGAGAGTTTAGCACTTTGGGGGGGGGGAAGTCTTGGGTCTGAGAGTGGCATCTGTGTGATTATGACCCAGAGCCATCAGGGTCCTGGATTTTGGGGTCATTGGTGTGAATTAGGTGACCTGGGAGGGCCAGGAGGTACCCTGTCCAGCCTTCCCCCCATTCCCCTCCACCATAGTCCTCAACCCCATGTCCCCTGGCCTGTGTCCTCTGACTCCTTATACTCTCTGTACTGTCAGACCAGAGGACTTCCCCCGGCCCCCCGTCTGTGTTGGTGTTCTCTGCCTTACACGTGATTGCTGTGCTGCTTGTTGGAAGGAAAGAATGCTGGGCTCCTGGTCTGCTCTGTGGTGCTGAGTGTGGTTGGGGTGTGTGTATGTGTGTGTGTGTGTCTGTGTGTGTGTGTGCTGGGGGTGTCTGTGTGTGTGTGTGCTGGGGGGAGTCTTGTTCAAGTGAAAATGAAAATTGGTCTATGACGCAGGCTGGCAGTGTTGATAAAATCCTTTGAGCTCCTTCCCTTGGCTTGTACATAGAGGTGGAAGTTCAGAAATACGTGCTTCATCAACTCTGAGGGTTCTAGTGCATTTACAAAAGGTGAGGGTGCTTATGAGTCATTGTCTTGCTGTGCTATGAAGGATGCCGGCTTGCACAGTAGGGCGTCACTCCTGCAGGGTCCAGCATTTCACTAAGGGGTAAGGTCAGCATGTTTTTAGAGGGGAGTGAGTGAACAAATATAATGGTTTTTGTTCTAGGAAGTTTTCCCAGAGCCTTGGGAAGGACCCATTTTGGGATGATCTAGCGCCAGACTGTCCAACAGGGCCGTAGTTCAGACTGGCTGGATGTGAGAGAGAGCTTACTGGGTTCCCTCTTAATTTCTTGTCATGTGACCCTATATGATTGCTGGACTTCTCAGCCTCACTTTTCTCACATGTTAAGTGTGGGTGCCAATATAGTCCTCATGTGAAGTGTGGGTGACAGTGACAGTCCTCATCTGAAGTGTTGGTGACAATGGTAGTTCTCTTGACAGTGAGTGTCCCTGTGTGAAGTGTGGGTGGCAGTGACAGTGTGAAGTCGGTAACAGTCCTTCTGTGAAGTGTGAGTGACAAGTGGCAGGCTCAGTGTGGAGTGTGGGTGACAGTACAGTCCCATGTGAAGTTGGGTAATATTGGCAGCACCTTGTTTGAGGATGAAATGAAATCAGGCATGTGAAGTGCTGGCACCTGCACAGAATACAAAGGCAATAATTTTAGCCATTGTTACTTTTTGTTTTATCCTTTAGTAACAAAATATGTTGGCAACATGTGAAAGATGATTCTCTCCTTGTTGCCCTGTCCTCACAGTATTCCTCAGTGGGTTTTTCTTTAGCAATTTGAAATGTAGCCAGCATTAGTTTTCTCTGAAGAGTCAGCCCCTCCCTACCCACTAAGACCTGATAAACACTCAGGAGGAAGCTGGTGGTAGCATCTGGGTCTGAGAGCATACCCAGGGCCTGGTTCTCAGATGGATCTTTGTCTGGGTCTTAATGATGGCAGTTGGGGGAAGGTAGTATGGTGTACCTCGGAGGAGGCAGGAGGGTCCCCCAGAGAACTGATTGAGAAAAGACTAAGTGACCATCATACAGCTGTGACGAGGCCCTCTCATCCCTTCTGACATGTGTTAGCTTTGTGGCCTCCCTCCACGGAGAATTGGTGGCTTGGCACGCTGGGTGACTTCCTGAGGAAGTCTTACTTGGGGTTGTCTTGACAGGACTTCTTCAGACACACTGGGGTGAGGCAGACTTTGTTGACTGCTAGGGACCCTGACTCTGCTTAGGACAGTGTTTTGTTTTGTTTTTTTTTTTAAGATTTATTTATTTATGCATATTAGAACTGGGGTACAGGCCAGAGGTGTGGGGGCAGGTGTGTGTGAGAGGATTCACCAGAGACAGAGTGGGGAACAGAACAGGCAGCCTGAAATACACTGCTGAGGGGAGCAGCGGGTGACACAGCAGAGGTCTGCTGCGTTAGGACAGTGTTTCTCTGGGTGTGTGGTCTGCATTTTTACCTTTCCCAAAGGGCAAAGTATGTGCTGGCTTCCTGTGTACCTGTGTGGTATTCTGACTACAAGTGTGCAAATGCTTGCACATGCTTATTGTGTGTGCATATGCACACATGCATGTGTGTGTGGCTTCACCCATGGAGTGGAGTCCTGCACATGCAGCCACTGTATGTGCAGGTGGAAGAAAGGCATTGTGGCCCTTGTTGGACGTGGGAATCCTGGCTTTTTCTGGTCTAGTACAAAGTCCCGCTGAGGATTTGACCTGAGCCTCGTTACTGTGACAGATTTCTCAGGCTCTTTATTTTAGGGTGGAGTCAGGTGACATTTGTTTTGCACCTTGTGAGACTTCAGGGTTTTAATATGAAAGCCTCTGACTAGCAAGAAAAACTTTTTTTTTTTAAAAGATTTATTTATTTATGCATACAAGAACTGGGGTACAGGCCAGAGGTGTGGGTGGTGAGAGGATTCACCAGAGACAGTGGGGAGCAGAACAGATAGACTAACCGAAAACACCGCTGAGGGGAGCAGCGGGCGAGACAGGAGAGGTCTGCTGCACCACATAGGCATCTCCCTGGCCTGCCGGACATTGAACCTGTGCTGAAGAGGCTGCAGACAGCTCCATAGCGCTGTGCCCACCCCCCTGTGCCACCAGGGAGACCCCCTAGCAAGGAAAACTTTCATTTAAAGCAGAAGTGGAGAGATTTGGGGGTCTACTGACTATCACTCCTGGCCCTCCCCCACCCCTGCCCCTGGGAAGCTGACCCTTTATTCTTTTTTTTAAGTAATTAATTTATATAAGAACCGGGGTACAGGCCAGAAGTGTGGGAGGGTGAGAGGATTCACCAGAGACAGAGTGGGGAACAGAACAGGCAGACTGACGAAATACACTGCTGAGGGGAGCAGTGGGTGAGACAGGAGCGGTCTGCTGCGCCATGTGGGACCCTCGCTGGCCGGCCGGGATTGAACCGGCACTGCACAGGCAGTGGACAGCTTCAAGGTGCTGCGCTCAGCTGCCTGCGCCACCAGGGGAGGCCCTGACCCTTTATTCTTAAGCATTTGTGGAGACTGGACACAAGTCCCATTGTTGCCTTGCTCCCCTTGGAGTGGATTCACAGGTGTCTGAACCCCTAATACCACTTTCTTCCTGTGTGTTCCCTAGATGCTGGCCAGCAGGGCTCTGTTTCTATCCAGCATCTCTCCTCAGTGACCCTTCTGTGAAGATTAAGTGCTGGGACATGTCCTTACAGGGCCAGGGTGCAGCGTACCACAGCTCCTTCCTTTATCCGACAGTGCCTTGGCTTTCCCTGTGCATCTGGGATCCTCCCTGATGAGCCTGTCTCGCTGGTAATTTCTCCACATCCACCTTCCCGTCTAACATCTGGTTTATGGGTGGGTGATACTGACCTTACCTCTTGGGTAGTTAGTAACTGCTTGGATTTGGATCTAGGCTCACTCATCATTGTCCTGGAAAGTGCCAACTCACATAATACCCCAGTCATTTGTTCTGGGCTAGAGGATAGAAACCTTGGGAATCAAGGGGGTAGAGGCAGCAGAATGTCTGGTGGGTGCTCTTCTGCAGTGGGTCTAGGGGAGCAGGTCGCAGCGCACTTCCCAGGAAGTGCCACCATGTGCCATGGGGACTTTCTGGAGGTAGGGGATAGAGGAGGTGTCACATGAGTGTCCTGGGGTCCCTTTGGAAGTTAGGGGCTACAGGAAGTGCCTTGGAGTGCCCAGGGGTTCTTCTGGGAGTGGGGATTAAAAGCCCATTCTGGTCCCATGGTCTGCCCCATTTACGTTTCTTTGGTGAGATTTCTGCCACCCTGTCTGTCGCTGCTAACTGACCAAAATCATCTGTCCATCCATGAAGTACCCTAGGTAGATTTTATTGGGTTTCTTCTCGCAGCCTAGGTCTTCATTTGTACACCATGGGGCCAGCCCAAGATGGTGCTCCATCTGGGTGTTCGCGAACAACAAGTTTTCCCTTCTCGCTTCAAGGAAAATATTCTGGAATGCAAAATATGGTTCCTAAGCTTTTGGGAGCACCTACTGTAGCTTATAAAATGCACTGGATTACATATTTATTTTCCAGGACTACCTGTGGTAAGCTGGCTGCTGGGAAAATAAAATCTGGGCCCAGTCTTGGGCTTTGTGCTGCTCCTCAGAGAGATTGGGGCATCATGTTGTGGATATGACCAAGGCCATGCCTGCATTATCTCTGTGAGTAAAGGGCTGCCAGAGGTGTATCCTTGGTCAAGAAGGTGCCCAACCACCAGCTTTGCTCCCTCAAGGAGCCTGTGGCCTGGGCTGAGGGCCACTTTGGCCATGTCCAGGCTGGGACCCCTCAGAGGCTATGGTTATGGGGGTGCTGTCCATCAGTGGAAGGAGGATTCTTGCCTTTCCAGGTTGTTGTGTGATAGGCAGGGTGTTACTTTAAAAATAAGCTCAAGAATTTGCCCAAGGAATAGAAGGGCTGGACATCCAGTCAGCTCTAAAGCTAATAGGGCTGGTGGAGAAGCCTCCTGGCATGAAGACCAAACTCTTCTACAAGCAGGTCTTTTGTGTGCCTCACTCCCAAATTTTCCTTTCACTGGTTCTGGAGCCTCAGCTGACTGCTCCCTTCCCCCATTCCTCATCCCAGGAGGCTCTGAGTGTTTTGTAGTCATGGGTCACATGGGCACATATCTTTTGCAGAGGAGACAGCCCACTTGTCCAAGCCAAACCAGGCAGTGATTTTTTTCCCTTTCCCTCTTGTATCCTAGAACAAAGCAGTACTTGGGGTGTGCTGGGTATTCCTATCTGAAGTGATTCACATTTGTGAGAGCTGGGCACCTCATGTGGGACTGCCCAACATTACTGTTTTCCATGTAACTATCTGTGACCTTGGCCATTGCGGCAACTCCTGTGGACCTTGCCCTGCTGCACAGGGCATGCAGGCAGGCTTGGTGCTCAGACTTAGGGGGATGCAGTGTTATACTTTTTGTTGATATTGCTTGTAGGGGTACTCTCTGGGCCAGTTGTCAGGGTCTCCCTTGTCTAGAGTGAGACTTGTCTCCAGCCAGCTGCTGTGTGAGGGTCCCAAGTCTGCCCAGGTGCTCCAGAGAGTAGGTTAGGGTTGGGCTTTGATGTCTGCTTCCACTTACGAGAAGGGTTGTAGCAACACAAGCTAGTTGTTACCAGTCACCACCAGGCAGTCCTTGATCTTTTGGATCAGATCTGTGAGATGGACTGGAGCACCACGTGTGTCCTACAGGCAGGTGCTTTGGCAGCTGAGGACTGTGAGGCAGGTGAACTTGAAGTCCATTCTGTGTTCTCTCTCCTCATCATTCTCTCTCTCCAGGGCCTCTGTGCTATTTATTTGGGTTGCAGAGGGAAGGTCTGCAGAGCATGTTGGGGTTACACATGGTTTGGGAAGCAGGATTCTAGGGCCATGTTTTGGCATGTAGTGGGTATATCAGGCCCATGAATTTGTTCTGTACACAGCTGTTACATTGTAATCCCCAAAGGTTAAAGTGATGTATGTGGTTCTACCTTGAGGACATTATGCTAAGTGAAATAAACCAGACAACAAGGGCAAATAGGGCCTCCCTGGTGGCGCAAGGGTTAAGACACAACCTGTGAAGCAATCTGCAGCCACTGAAGCATGAGTTCGATTCCCATATGGCGCATCAGACCTCTCTTGACTCACCCAATGCTCCCCTCAGCAGTGTACTTCAGTCAGTCTGCCTGTTCTGTTCTCCACTCTGTCCTTGGTGAATCCTTTCACTCCCACATCTCTGGCCTATACCCCAGCTCTTGTATGTATAAATAAATAAATCTTAAAAAAAAATTGTCTTAAAAAAAAAAAAAGGAAAAAAAGAAAAAGGGCAAATCTACTGTATGATTTCACTCATGACATTTCTAGAGGAGTCAGATTCATAGAGACAGAAAGAATGGTGAGCTTCAGGGGCTGAGGGAGGGGTGAATTTTTAATGGGGACAGAGTTTCAGTTTGGAATGATGAGAAAGTAGATGGTGATGATGGCTGCATAACCATGTTACTGTACTTAATGCTACATAACGGCACCTAAAAATGGTTAAGGGCCTCTCTTGTGGTGCAGGCTGTTGAGCGCAGTGCTGTGAAGCTGTCTGCAGCCTCTGCAGTGCGGGTTCGAGCCTGGCCGGCCGGGGAGATACCCACATGGCGCAGCAGACCCCTCCTGTCTTGCCTGCTGTTCCCCTCAGCACTGCATTTCGGTCAGTCTACCTCTTCCATTTCCCACTCTGTCTCTGGTGAATCTTCTCACCCTCCTGCACATCTGGCTTGTACCCCGGTTCTTGTATGCATGAGTAAATCTTTAAAAAATAAATAAATAAAAATGGTTAAGATGGTGGATTTTATGTTTTATTTTACCACACACACAGACCCAAATAAACCTTAACCTTTCTGAATTCAGAGATAGCCTGTGTCTTTAGGAGATCATGTATTTCATCTCTCAAATGGTAGGATAGGGAAAAAAGAAGGCAATGTTTTGATGGCCCACATGTGCCAGATACTGAAGGATTTAAACAGAGCGTGTGGTTCTAGAAGGCTCATTGTAGCATCATCTTGGGAGCGTTGGAGCTTGGGGATTCCGAGGGTGTCCTTTGTCCCCAGAGAGTGACAGAGAACTCTGGAGTCTTAGCTCCCATCTTGGGTGCAGAGGTTGAAGGTATTGCTTGTTTTCCTGTGGTGGTTTGTCAGAGAATTCTCTGCTGGTGCCTCTTGGTGTTGGTATTGGTGTGGGCACACAAGGGAAGATAGCTATTCCTCATCATTAACACATTATTTCCTCTTGTTCTTGTGACATTTTCTTCATACTGTTTTTTTTTCATCATATACCTTTGTCGCTTCAATCCTCCCTAATCTAGGGTTTGTCTCAATGTGGACATGAATTTCTGGACATTTAAAATATGGGGATTATTTGAAGTTTTCTGCCCCTTAGACTGCTGGGCAGCTGGGCTTTGATGGCAACAAACCTCAGTAGTTGAAATATTGGAGGAACAGCATTGATCATAGTAGTAGAACTGAGAACTAGTTGCTTCTTTCTGAGAACTTGCTGGTGCCAGGGCCCATCTTTTGATCCTTAGGGTGTCTCAAGGCTCTCTTACCTTCAGTTGGATTGAGCCCTGGGCTGGATGATAGTAGGAGAGTCGTGAATGAGCTGTGAAAATTGATCAGGAGGATGTGATCATATTTTTGGAGGTTTGGTGGTGAAAAAGGGAAGGACACTTGGGATGCCTGGGAGCAAGGAGGGGTGTGGTGGAATTAAGCCTTGGGATAGAGTAAGGATTCATTCAGCAGGACTTGAAGAGGGCAGGACCATAAATGAGTTGTTCAGGGTGGGGTGTCAGGTGTCAGTAGTGGAAAAGGAGGAGAGGCAGAATATGGCACACAGGCTCCAATGCAGCTCATGCCTCTCAGTGGAGAAGGGGAGGCCCTTTCAGACAGAAGGCTGTCTCCTCTGGAACCGCTGAGTGCCTTTCTCCAAACAGCAGCCATGTGAGGGAGGCAGGGAGACTCCCTGCTGGGACGCTCACAGCTCTTTGGGGACTGGGGCACTGTGGCCTTGCTTGTCTCCTGCTGCTGCTTCCTGGTGTTGACTTGCTATTCTAATTAAGGATTAAGTTTATGTTTATATTATGTTTTTGCCTCAACTTTGTGGTGGAGACATATTGGTTGGTTATTTATAATGCTCAGGAGGATACCATATTGCTGTTTGCTCCTCTATGAATCTTGGACTTTGCCAAGGATGGGCTTGTGTGACCATCCTCATTGCTGCAGATGAGCAGGAGCCACCACTTTTGCGGATTGAGGAGCATATGGGGAGGGGGTGCTCGATGTCAACTAATGGGGCTACAGTACTAAATGATAGAAAGGAGACTAGGGAGGGACAAATTAGGGAATGCCGACCTCAGTGACAGGTGCTTGTATCTGACAGGTGAGTGTGAGGAAAGATGAGTTCTTCTGGTAGTAGGCACAGCAAGTGCAAAAGCCTGCTGGTGGAGGCAAAATTAAGGCGAGGAATGTGTGTTCATGTATGCATATGTGTACACACATAACCTCACAGGGTCACATGGTGAGGTATGCTGAACATTGGGGGACTTAAGGGACTTTAGGAACAGCTGCATTGGTGCAGTGCAGGGAGTGGATGCTGCATCCCCTGGTGAGCCTGTGGTTGCTAGACAGTTGGGCAGGCCAGGAACCTTGACTGTGGAGATCAGCAGCTCAGGTTGCCAAGGATGGTTGTGTGACCAACCTCACCGCTGGCTACTTGGCCCTTGTGGGGCTGGTTCCTTGCTTCCCTCATCTACCAAGTAATGCTCTCCCCCCTCTGTGGAGACACGGGGTTAATGAGGCTTTATGCTTTGGGGAGAGCAGTGCTTTCCCCTTGGGGCTGATACAGAGCCTCTGCCCAGCTTCTTGCCACAGGTGTACCCAGGTGCCTCTGTCCCTTTAGTGCGCAGGTTGATTCCTGCTTTCAAGGATCAAGGAGTTGGTATTTTTGGCTTTTGGGGTGTACTGTTTATGTGGATGCTGTGAAATGATGCCCTGTGGGGCAGATACTGTCCCCTACAGTGGGCATGGCTATTACAGGAAACAGCCCTCCCCCACACCAACAGGTGCAGGCAGTATTTTGTCTGGCCTCCAGACTAGAACACCGAATCTTTGCCCCAGCTAACCCATCCCAGACCAGCTTGCATATAGGAGCAGCATGACCTTTGGGCTTCAATGAGATGCTCCTTTTTCCCAGCCTCAGTTTCTCCCCTTGATCAGGATGACCAGGGAGTTCCCTTCTTGATAATTGGGTGGTGCAGACATTGCAGAAGATGGGAGTTCACCTTTGCCTTAGGGAAATAGACTTTGCAGACTTGGGGTGGGAGAAGGTGACTGATAATGTTGGGTTTCATCTATGAGTTTTGGGACCTAATGTCATGTTTCCAGGCCTGGATTGGGGCCAGGGCAGTAAATATTTGGGTGTAGACACAGATGAAAAATTTCATTGATAGCACAAGCTTTGCTGTGGGATGGAGACTGGAGGTGGACTGCTTCAAGAGGACCTGCCTTGGAAGCGATAATGGTGTCTCTGGGGGCACCTTGGAGAGCCCAGGCTTCTTCTCCTTCAGGTGCCCATGTTCCCTAAGCTGATCACAGCACATATCCATGGAATCAGGAGTGCCCCAGACAAGTGACTTCTCTGGCCAGGATTCCTCCTCTCAAGTGAAAAGGGAACTGAGAACCTTGCACAGTGTGAGAGGATGAAATGGCAGAGGACTTCTGTTGCCCAAGTGCTGTGATTTGATTTCATGTAAATGGGTATAGCTGCCTTCTTTCCCTCACACTGGGAACGGTTGTGTTTGGGTGGGTGGCAGAGTCAGGGTGTGTGTGTGTTAGTAGAGTACCCAGGTGCAGGGTCAAAGCCAAACCATAATGATGTTTCACGGGAACTGAAGAGTCTCTTATGAATTGGTAATTGTGTACTTAAGGGTTACTTGATACTCTTGTAATGTATGGGTTGGAAATAAAAACATATTCTCTCTAAACCCAGTCAGTATATGCTGGATGGCAAAATCATCCCCGTGATATATCAATGAAAGGGGATTACTTTATTTAGAGAAACCTTCCAGTTCTTATAGTGCTAAGTAGGCTTTCCTTTATGGATTTCAAACTGATTGTATGGGCGTGACCACTATTTGGACTCCTGGTTGGCTCCTCTCCTTTAGTGTTGGGACATCTCTGCATATTCATTTCATGAATATCTATTGGCACCAACTATGTGTTGGACCATGTTCTAGGTGCTTGGAATAAAATCAGGCCTCAGGTAGACAGACACCTCTTTCCTTGTCCTGCCAAATGAGAAGGTCCACAGACACTTTCGCTGTGTTGTGTGGAGTGTGTGGAGCGGCCAGGGCTGTGGGAGATATGGCACAGGGTGGGTGTCTATGAGGATGATGGGAGCAGTGACTTGGGTACATGGAGGGGTCATCATCTGGAGGGAGGAGAAGTGATGGAGGTAGAAGGGCAGCCATCTTGGACATCAGGGTAGGCTGCATGCAGACTTTTCTGAGGACTGTGTGAAACTGAATAGGGTGAATATGGCTGGGCATTTATTTGCTATTTAGGTATTATTGTATGATAGTTATTTTTTCAAGTCATTTTAAGCTTGAGATACAAATTAAAGAATGGATTGTTGAAACAATAAATTATATGGACTCCAGGAGGTTTGAGAAGTGGTTGGGTCCCAGATGTGTTTGAGGGCAGAACCAGCAGTATTTTCAGATGGTGGGGTAGTTGGCCAGTAGGGCAACTCCAGATTGTAGTCTGAGCACCTGGAAGAAGGGATTTGCCCTGAATTGGATGGGGGAGGATGTGGTGGAGTATGAAGTCAGGTTATCTTCAAGTTTCTGCTCTCTACTCAGGATGCACTGTGAGTGCTGGGTTGTTAAGGGTCAGCCCTCCAGGAAAATGTAGTCCAATGTGTTTTGTGGTCTCATGAAGGGAGGTACTTGGGTCCTTGTTGAGAATCAGTTGTCTATATGTGTGTGAGTGGTATATTCTAGTCACTCAGATCTGGTCTGTCTTTATGTCTGCTATTACACAACCTTTGCAAAGAGTCTTGAAGTCAGGTAGGGCAAGTCCTCTGAATTTGTTCTTCATTTTCAATATTCTATTTTCTTTGCATTTCAATATAAATTTTAGAAACAGCTTGTTTCTACAGAAAAGCATGCTGAGAATTTTTGTATTGGGACTGCATTGAATCTACGCATCATTTTGGGGTATAATTAACACCTGACTCATCAACAAAACATATCTTTATTTTGGCATATTTTTTTTTTTAAATCTCAGGCTGTCTTTTTTTTTTTTTTTTTTTTTTTAGATTTATTTATTTATTTATGCATACAAGAGCTGGGGTACAGGCCAGAGATGCGGGGGGTGAGAGGATTCACCAGAGACAGAGAGGGGAACAGAACAGGCAGACTGACTGAAATACACTGCTGAGGGGAGCAGCGGGGGAGTCAGGAGAGGTCTGCTGCACCATGTGGGTAGCTCCCTGCTTGGGGATCGAACTCGTGCTGCAGAGGCTTTGAATTGCTTCACAGTGTGGTGCTTAACCCCTTGTGCCACCAGGGAGGCCCTGTAGCACTTTTTTAAAAAGCATGTTTATCCTTAAGTATTTTTTTACACTTATGCTATTGTAAATGGATTTTTTATAAAGCTTTCAGTTCCACTTGTTGCTGTTGTGTAAGTAATGCCTCTGACTTTTGTATGTTGGCCTTGACCCTGAAGAGAGCAGGTACTTACTTGGAAAAGCTCAGAGCTACTTCTGAGGTCTCCACCTTGACTCGGGAGGTAGAAAAGGACTAGGATGAACAGTGTCCTCTTTCCCAGTCTGAATGCAGCTGAAGAGAGTGGCAGAAAGGGGTTGTCCCTCCCTAGTTGACGTGGTAGAGCCTGCTCAGGGCTCAAAAAAAGAGCACCTTGTACTCCTTGGTGCCCAGAGGTCTTTCCAGAGAGTTCAATGATCTTTGCTTTTTTTTTTTTTTTTTAAAGATTTATTTATTTATTTATACATGCACTGGGTACAGTCAGAAGCGCGGGAAGGTGAGAGAATTCACCAGAGCCAGATCGGGGAGCAGAGCAGGCAGAAGGACCGAAGTACACTGCTGAGGGGAGCAGCGGGCGGCAGGAGAGGTCTGCGCGCCATGTGGGACCCTCCTCTGGTGGCCAGGGAGCAGCCGGGGATCAAACCAGCGCCACAGAGGCTGCGGGCAGCTTTGCAACCCAGCGCTCAACCGCTGTGCCACTGGGGAGGCCCTATCTTTGCTTATTTTTACAAGTTTGGTTTGATGTGTCTCTCTCCATCCATGAGTGGTGAATTACTGTGAACCCATTTTAAAAATAAAGGTTTCAGGGGGCCTCCCTGGTGGTGTAAGGGGTTAAGCCTCAGCACAATGAAGCTTCCTGCAGCTATTGCAGCATGAGTTCAATCCCCAGCCAGGGAGTTGACCCACATGGCGCAGCAGACCTCTCCTGTCTCACCCACTGCTCCCCTCAGCAGTGTATTTCAGTCAATCCGCCTGTTCTGCTTCCCACTCTGTCTCTGGTGAATCCTCCCACACATATCCCCGCACTCTCGCCTCCACCCCAGCTCTTGTATGCATAAATAAATAAAATAAATCTTTTTTTTTAAAAAAGGTTTCATATCAGAGTAGTGCTTGTCATGCATGTGGGTACAAGAATGAAAACAGAGGTGATACAGTATTGGGTAAGCCGCGTAGACAGACTGCTGGGTGTCTGGGATTTGGCTGCTAAGTTTAGTATGTACTTGAACTCTGGATGTCTGACCTCACAGAGGAGGGGGATTCCTGGGACCACACTTTTCTCAAACCTTGACAGAGTTCCTAAACTCTGTGGCTTTAGTTTTACTGTCTGTAAAGCAGTTCTGCCTGTGTTGTGTTCAGCCCTATGGGGCTGGAACCACTCACATTTGGGAGCGAATGCTTGTCCCCCTCTACTTATTGAGGGCAAGCTGGCTTTGCCTGCACTGGTGGGTGGTTTCTCTCAGGTCTGTGCTGGTGAGCAGAGGGATTACATCTGGAGAGTGTGGTCTGGGGAGGCTTCTAAATGTCAGACATGTCAGATCCATTACTATAAAGTGAGTGATCCTGTAATCTGGTCTGCTCCTAAAATTGTCTGGAATTCAGTGTTACTGAGTTTAACTGTAGTGCCTGGAACTCATTGAGCACCTATTAAATGCTAGGTATTGCTATTATATATCCCAACCATGAACCTCTTTTGTATGTTTGCTATGTTGGCATGTGGCTATCTCTACCCACCTTGCTGAAGACTGGCATGTATCAGGTTTTGCATTGGATACTGACAGAAATTTATTTCCTCAGTTTGCTTCCCTGTGGAAGGCATCAGAAGCAAAGTTTTGGTTGAAATTTAAAATGTTGCCATGTCATTCCAGGAGTTGGTGACATTAAAAATTGTTATGTTCCAGAAATGTTCCTAGGAAACTCAGTGTGTTTCTTTCTCTCTCTCATGTCAGGTTGGTCAGAACGTTGCTGTAAGTTGCCCTTTTGACGTAGCTGCAGCCATGGCCAGTTGGTAGGACCAGCATCCCATGCCCAGAAGTCAGGTGAGTGCTTGGGTGTAAGGTCTTGGATTCTATCAGCTTAGGGGACATTTGACCTAAATACTACTTCAGAAGCTGAAGGCCACCTCCCAGATAATCCCTCTAGTATCGCACACAGTGCCATTTCCATAAGGCCATCCAGACCCTGCTCACTGCTGCCAGGGCAGCTATTTGCTTTCCCTTCTCTTCTCAGGGGTCACTCATTTGAAAAGCCCAGGCCTAAATAGGATGAGCTGTCTTCCATGAGGATCAGGGGCAGGGGATAATCCTGGCCAGTGGTTGCTTCTGGGTAGAATTTTTCCTTAACCACTATCGGTGGTTCAGGGCTCTGTATTAGTTCTTGGAGCTGGGTGCCCTTACCACACCCTGTACCTATGGTGAATCTAAGACCAGACCCCTGTTCAAGGCTTTCAAGTGGACACCGTGTCAAGGGTTCTTAGGCTGTAGCAGGCAGAGCTGGACACCTGGTTGGGATTTTGTATGTCCCTATCAGGGCCCAGTCAGTGATGCTGGAGCCCAGGGCTGAGAAGAAAATGGAACTGAGTTTGTTAGCATGGAGACCTCCTGGGTTGTTCAGCTGCTGTCCCTTAGGGGCCAGTTGGCAGGTGATTTGCCTGGGGGTATGCTCTTCTAATGGTACCACAACTGCCTGGACTGGTTTTGGGACTCTACCTGCTGGACTGAGCAGAGTAGGTGATAGAAGGGGGAGGGGGGTATGTGTGTGTGAGAGAGAGAGAGAGAGCGTGAGAGAGAGAAAGAGCGAGTGAGTGTGTGTTTTCAGCTCTTATTCCTATACTAAGAAGATATGGGTATGGTCAAGCAATTCTGGTGTCAGGAAAACATTCCTGGAATGTTCTAACTGACAAACTTTACTGGTACTTTAAAATTTTTTTTAAATTGAGATATGATTTGCATACCATACAATTAACCCATTTATATTGAATAGTTCAGTGATTTGTGTGTGTATGTGTATTTGAGAGTTGTGCAACCATCACCTCTGTCTGGTTCCAGAACATTTTATCACCCAGAAAGAAATTTTTCCCCATGAGCAGACATTCTCTGTTCCCCTCCCCTACCTCTTGACAACTACTAATCTGCTTTCTGTCCGGCTTTGCCTGTTCTGAGTATTTTGTATGAATGGACACATACTATGTGGCCCTGTGTGTCTGGCTTCTCTCAGCATTATGTTTTGGTGGTTCATCCATGTTGTGGAGTGCCAGGGTTTCACTTCCTTTTATGACCAAGTAATATTCCACTGTATGGGTGGACACATTGTGTTTATCCTTCATCCAGGATGAATCTGGGCTGTTTCCACATGTTGGCTGTTGTGAATGGTGTCGCTGAGAACATCTGTGCACATAAATTGTGTGGACATGTTCTCAGTTCTTATGGGTATATATATCCCTGGAAGTGGAATTGCTGAGTCATGTGGTAACTCTTTCAACTTCTTGAGGAATCACAGACCACTGTCATGGTAGTTGCACCATTTCACATTCCCATAGTCCTGTTGAGAGCCTGAGAATTCTTTAGAAATGCTTAGTGGAGCAAAACCTGTGCCACTTTCCTAGACTTACTTGAGGCTCCTCAGTGTTGACATACCCATTACTTGGTGATGGTAGCAGTAGGTATTGTTGCTGTGTGGGTGTCAGCACTAACAGAGAGAGGAGGATAGGGACTCAGTTGCTCATGGTGATTATGTTCACAGAAGAAATTGACAGTTATTTGGGTAGAGTGTGTTTCCAGAGTCCACAGTCGTAACTGTCTTCTACTGATGTCGGGATCTGAATTCCATATAAAATGTCAGATAGCAGGAACGGTTACTGAAACATGCCTTCCATGAGTAATGGGAGGTTATGTGCCCCCCTCCTCCATTTGGGGCATGCTTAGACTTAAGAGTAAACATTATGAAGATCAATAGTTACTTATTCTGTGCTTGGCTGTTTATTTAAAATGGCAAGTGCTGTTGACGAAGTGGAGAAAGGGAACCGTAGTGTACTGTTTGTGGAGTTATAAATTGGTGCATCCTCTATGGAAAACAATGTGAAGATTCCTTAGAAAAGTTGAAAACATAACTACTATATGATTCAGCATTTACACTTTTTTTAAAAAGATTTATTTATGCATACAAGAACTGGGGAACAGGCCAGACGTGTTGGGGGAGGGTTGAGAGGATTCAGCAGAGACTGAGTGGGAAACAAAACAGGCAGATCTACTGAAATACACTGCAGAGGGGAGCAGTGGGCGAGTCAGGAGAGGTCTGCTGTGCCATGTGGGTAGCTCCCTGGGCCAGGATCGAACTCATGCTGCAGTTGCTGTGGATAGCTTCATAGATTTTGTCTTAATTCCTTTGCTCCACCAGGGAGGCCCTGCACCTTTTTTTTTGTTTAAGGACTTACTTATGCATATAAGAACCGGGTATAGGCCAGAGGTGGTGGGGTGAGAGGATTCACCAGAGACAGAATGGGAAGCAGAACAGGTGGATCCACTGAAATACACTGCTGAGGGGAGCAGTGGATGAGACAGGAGAGGTCTGCTGCTCCATGTGGGTCAGCTCCCTTGCAGGGGATTGAACTCTTGCTGCAGTAGCTGCTGATAGCTTCATAATGCTGAGACTTAACCCCTTGCTCCACCACGGAGGCCTCTAGCATTTGCACTTTTGGGTTAATTATTCCAAAACAATAACACTAATTTGAAAAGATATCTGTGTCCACCCCCCCTACAGCCCCATGTTCAATGCAGTGTTCTTCACGATAGGCCAAGATAAGGAAACAACCTAAGTCTCTGTTGATGGATGAATTGAAGAAAATATGCTATATAAGGACATGCATTACTTAGTGACATTTTGGTCAGACATCACATATATAGCAGTGTTTGCCAAATGAGCTTTTTAAAGAACTTACTCCTGTTAAGCAACACATGAAATAATATTCAGCCATAAAAAAGAACAGTTTACTATTTGTAACAACGTGAATGAACTTTGAGGGCATTATATTGAGTAAAATAGATCAGAGAAAGACAAATACTTCATGTTTTCACTAGTATGTGGAATCTGAACAAAATAAAACAAAAAGAAAGCAATAGATGTAGAGAACAGATTGATGGTTACTAGAGACAAGGGATGGTGGGGGCAAAATGAGTGAAGATGGTCTAAAAGAATAAACTTCTACTTTTTTTTTTTTTCTTTAAGATTTATTTATTTATTTATACAAGCACTGGGTACAGTCAGAAGCACAGGAGGGTGAGAGAGTTCACCAGAACAGGGAACAGAATAGACAGACTGACGAAACACACTGCTGAGGGGTGCAGCGGGCGCGGCAGGAGAGGTCTGTGCGCCATGTGGGACCCTCGCCAGCGGCCTGGGATCGAACTGGAGCTGCAGAGGCTGCGGGCAGCTTTGCAGCCCAGTGCTCAACTGCTGCATCACCAGGGGAGTCCCAATAAGCTTCTGTTTTTAAAATAGTAAGGGAATGTAATGTACAGCATTATGACTATAGTTAACAATACTCTATTTTATATGTGAAAGTTCATAAAAATAGATCTTAAAAGTACTTATCAGGGCCTCCCTGGTGGTGCAAGAGGTTAAGTCTTATACTGTGAAGCTATTAGTAGCCACTGCATCACGAGTTCGATCCCTGGCCAGGGAGCTAACCCACATGGCGCAGCAGATCTCTCCTAGGAGTCTTGCCTGCTCTTCCTTCCCCTCAGCAGTGTATTTCAGTCAAGCAACCTTTTCTGCTTGTCACACTGTCTCTGGTGAATCCTCTCACAGACCGCCCCCCCCAACCTTTAGCCTACACACCAGCTCTTGTATGCATAAATAAATAAAATAAATCTTAAAAAAAAAAAAAAAGTCCTTCTCAGAAGAAGAAAAATGTTGTAACTGTGTGATGATGGATTTCAACTAGATTTATTGTGGTGATCATTCCACAGTATAGGCAAATATAGAGTAATAATGTATATCTGAAACTAATGTAATATTGTATGTCAGTTACACCTCAATACAAAAATAACATTTAGGTACCACTAATGTGGTAGATGGAAAAGTGTAGGTGTTTTTGTCAATTGGGATTGGGTATTGATGGGGTGGACCTGCTGGTTAGGTGTTTTCATATCACAAGGGCAAGGGTGGGATTTTCAAAACTGGAAGAGAAGATGCTGTGAATGCCAGAGGTTTCCTGTATTCACTGTTTTACAAGCGGGGTATGGATGTATGTATGCCTGCTTGTACTTTTTAAAATGGAAGCATAAACTCTAAGTAGACCACGTGGGCATCTCTGGAAGGAGGAAGGAAGGAAGACGGGTTTTTTTTTTCCCTGTGCAACATTGAACTCATGTTTACAAAATTACAAAACAAATGTCTATCAAATGATGGGGAGAGCACTACTCTTAAAATTAGAAGCAAAAAAAAAAAGAATGAATTTCAGTTCACGTTGATTATGTTTCACCTTAAGTGATTTAATCTCAGGATGTATTTCATGTAACTTAAGACATTTTAGTTTGACTGTAGATGTTTTAGTGGCTATGCGGTAAGGGCTAGTAGGAATTATCTTAGGCTGTTTTTGGAAGCAGTATTACTGGCTTCAGGTTAACAATACCATAGTTTTACTGTTACTTGTAAAAGAAAATAAATAACACCTTTAAGAACCAAAATTTTCAGCAAGATAAAAATGCAAATATGAAATTAAAGTACTTAAGCTAGGGCCTCCCTGGTGGCGCAGAGGTTGAGCACTGGGTTGCGAAGCTGCCCGCAGCCTCTGTGGCGCTGGTTTGATCCCCGGCTGCTCCCCGGCCACCAGAGGAGGGTCCCACATGGCGCGCAGACCTCTCCTGCCGCCCGCTGCTCCCCTCAACAGTGTACTTTGGTCTTTCTGCCTGCTCTGCTCCCCGATCTGGCTCTGGTGAATTCTCTCACCCTCCCGCACTTCTGACTGTACCCAGTGCGTGTATAAATAAATAAATAAATAAATCTTTAAAAAAAAAAAAAAAAAAAAAGACCTGAAAACTTTCCCTTTAAAAAAAAAAATAAAGTATTAGGTTAAAATGTCTTGATTCTAAATGTTGCATTGGAATGTTCTGATGGTGTAATGTGTTGTCCAGGTGTGTTAGAGGGACCCAAGGAGAGGTGGAACAGGTGATTGTGAATGAGAGCAGTGAGTCCTCAAGTTGGAGTTAGATGTATTAAATGCCCTCAGGTTCCTGTTAGTTCTCAAAGGAAATAGGCAGTGTGCTGTTCTCCTTAGAGTTTTAGGGAACCACCTTACTTTCAAATTTGGTAAATAGAAGGAAAGAAACATTTACAGAGCCTCTTTTCTGTGGCCTGAACTCATGGGGAACAAAATAGTAGGGGAGGGTCAGCCTCTCTCACCAATAGATCAGTGGTGCCCCACAGAACTTTCTAATAACAATAATTTGAAAAGGTATCTATGTCCACCCCCATACAGCCCTCACCTTCCAATTGGTGCTATCTGTCCATAGCCACTAAAAAGTGGACAAAGCTGGTAGTTAGCTGACTTTCCACATCATGTTTTAATAAAAAGTCCTGCTTCGCAATTTGGATTCTGAATGAGCCAGACATTCCTACAACTCCCTGCTTGGGAGGGACCACATTTCCTGCCTCCTGTGTCACCTGCCTAACTCTCCATCCATACTCTGCCTCTGTGTGTGTTCTTATGGGTCTCCAGGAACCCTCACACCTTTCTGGGTGGAGGCCTGCATAGGTTCCCAGGGTTATTCCTGGGTCCCTAACCACTTCCAAGGTAGTGTGTGGTGCACCTGTGAGCTGAGGTGTGGGCTTGTTCTGACTTCATTTCTGCTGAGGTGTTCCTGTGACCCTTTGATCCCAGCTGAGATCTTACCTCTCCTGCCTTGACTCCCCATCAGTAACTTGTCCCTTGTGTGTTCCATATTGTCACACTGCCGTCTGTATGGTAGACTTAATGGTGTTCTCGTTTGCCTTGAGAACTCAATAGTTGAAGGGTGGAAGGGCTGTGCTTCCCCCACCTCCCAGATTGGCTCTTTGGTTGTTTGGGATCTGGTTTCACAAAGGAGTCTTTCCCTGAGAACCCAATTCTGTGCTCTTGGGTTCCGTGTAAACCTGCTTTTGCCTTTAATTTAGAGGAGTTTGTGGTTCTTGGGATTAGGATCATTTATTTGCATAAAATATTGAGGTAAAAATTCATGTAACATACTATTTACCATTTTAAATTGTGCAATTTATTGGCATTTAGTGCATTCACAGTATTGTTCAACTGTCATCTCTAATTCCAGAACATTTAAGTCACCGCCAAAACAAAATTGGTTCTTCATTAGCTCTTATGCCTTATCCCCCCCCGCCCCAGCCTCTGACAACCACTGATTTGCTTTCTATATATGGATTTACTTGTTCTGAATGTTTCATATAAATGAATCACACATTTTGTGGGCTTTTGTGTTTGGTTTTTCTCAACATAATATTTTTGAGGTTCATCCACATTTATTCCTTTTTTGTGATATTCCACTGAGTGGATGGATCACTTTTTTTTTAATGTATTCACCTATTGATGGGCATTCGGGTTGTTTCTACTTGCTGTCTATTGTGAATAGTATTGTTTTTAACATTTCTGTTCATTTTTTAAGTATGTTTTTTCATATCTCTTAGGTGTGTAGTCATAGAGTTGCTGGTTTATATGTAATTCAGTATAACTTTCTGAGAAGCTACCAGACTGTTTTCCACAAAATACACCATTTTACATTCCTACCAGCACTTCATGAGGGTTACAATTTCTCTATGTCTTTTGACATTCCTTGTTATTTTCTGTGTTTGTTTTATTTATTTAAAAATTTTTTTAAAAAAGATCTATCTATCTATCTATCTATCTATCCATCTATTTATTTATTTATTTATGCAAGCACTGGGTACAGTCAGAAGCGCGGGAGGGTGAGAGAATTCACCAGAGCCAGAGCGGGGAGCAGAGCAGGCAGAAGGACCGAAGTACACTGCTGAGGGGAGCAGCGGGCGGCAGGAGAGGTCTGCGCCATGTGGGACCCTCCTCCAGTGGCCGGGGAGCAGCCCGGATCGAACCGGCACTGCAGAAGCTGCAGGCAGCTTCGCAACCCAGCGCTCAACCGCTGCGCCACCGGGGAGGCCCTGTGTTTCTTTTTTTAAATTCTAGCCATCAGGTGGGTATGATATCTCATTGTGGTTTTGATTTACATTTCCCTGATGACTAATAATGCTGAACGTCTTTTTATGTACTTATTTGCCATTTGTGTAATCTTTGGGGGAAAAATGGGTTGTTTATCTCTTTGTTGTAAGGGTTCTTTACATATTCTGGACACTAGAACCTTATCAGATATATTATTTGCAAATATTTTCTCCCATCTTTTGATCCTATCCTTTTGGATAAAAGGTTTGAATTTTGATGAAGTTCAGTTTATCTCTTTCATGCATTGATATTCTGCTTTGCGTATCAATCTAAGGCTCTTGCCAAATCTGTGGTCATGATTTATTCTGTTTTCTTATAAGAGTTTCATAGTTCAGCTTTTAATATCTAGTTTTTTTGATTCAAGTTAATGTTTGTATATGGTGTGAGGTAGGGGTTTTGCTAGATTTTGCTCATCTTTTCTGTTGGCGTTAAGACATTTGAATTTTTTTTTTTAAGATTTGCTTATTTTTATACAAGAGCTGGGGTACAGGCCAGATGCGCGGGAGGGTGAGAGGATTCACCAGAGACACAATGGGGAACAGAACAGGCAGACTGCTGAAATACACTGCTGAGGGGAGCAGCTGGCGAGGCAGGAGAGATTTGCTTCGCCATGTGGGATTCTCACCGGCTGGCCGGGATCGAACCCTTGCTGCAGAGGCTGCGGACAGCTTCACAGAGCGGCACTCAACCGCCTGCGCCACCAGGGAGGCCCAAAACATTTGACTTTAACCAGAAAGGAGGCTAGGGGTGAGACAGCTGAAATTCTGAAAGTGCTTTTCCTCCTGTGTATATCAGATACCTGTTGAGCACTTATTCTTCCCTGGGTGGTAGGGCAGTGATACTGAACACATACCATGGGGTCAGGGGCCACACACACAGAGATGAGTAAACAGAAAGAATGTCAAGTGTTGATGAAGTGGGAAATGGAGGTAGAAACCCACTGAAGGACAATGTGGAGTGAGGATAAACCTCACTTTACTGACACCTGAAGTTGTCATTTGAAGAGTTGTACAGAATCTTGGGAGAGGATCTTTCCAGACAGGTGCAGGACGTGCAAAGGTCTTGTGGTGGCTGTCAGAGGTGCCACCGAGAAGTCTTGTGTGGCCAGAGCTGAGAAAATGGGTTGAGGACTGAAAGACTGCAGGGGATAGTGAGAGTTGGCATGATCCTGCAGCTGGGGTGAGGGCCTTGATTTTTCCTTGAGTAGCATGTTTTATGAAACGTTCATATGTGATCCATTTTGGTTTGCTGTTTTCTGGAGGGTGGAATAGGGGACTTGTATTCATATGGTGGAGGGAAAGGAGGATTTCTGTTGAGGCTTAAGTGCTGACAAGAATTCTGTGGGGAGGAACTGTTTCTTAGGCTCATGGGTTTCGTTGAGACCAGAGACTTGATT
Source organism: Talpa occidentalis (assembly GCF_014898055.3). Classification (NCBI taxonomy): domain Eukaryota; kingdom Metazoa; phylum Chordata; class Mammalia; order Eulipotyphla; family Talpidae; genus Talpa; species Talpa occidentalis. The sequence continues at coordinate 48,063,392 of NW_023601212.1, forward strand.
TAGTTGTAAAAGTAGGTTTCCCTGTTGGTGCAGATCCTTCTGGAGTCAGGCAGGAGTTTGGTAAAGGAAGCCCAGGCAGGGCCTCTGGTGATGGTCACTGTGTTGCTAGGTGTATGAAAATAACAAAAGATATGTATTAGTTTCCCCCACTTTCCACTCATACCTCTTTCTGAGAACAGAGAAAGGTTTCCTTGTCCTTCCTGGAATTTTCTATGCAAAACCTCCCTGCCATTTTCAATTTCAGGTATGAATGGAGCTGGCTGTGAGGGCTCTCTTTGTTGGGCCCTGAGGGTCTGTGGCTTTGGAAGGGTTAAGGGCTCCCATTTTGTGATGTGGCACCCAGTGGGCACAGCAGATGGAATGGAAATGGAAGGTATACCCTTTGTGGTTGCAGAGGCAGGTGGGTGGGGACAGAGGATGGGTCTGTCCCTGAGTAAGGGCACGTCTAAACACCAGCCCTCGCAGTGCCGTCACCCCTCCCTATCCCCACAGAGCCCCTTCCCCCTTTCCCTGTGGGCATTGATACTGCTCAAATTCCCCCACATGGTGGCACCGAGGTTTCTGTGTCTGTTCCTTGTCTGACTGCATGGCCACACTGGGGCTGCTGAACCTGACCTTTGCACACAAGCCCCTGTCACTGAGACTTGGATGGCCTCATGAGGTACTTCTGGAATTTCCTGTGGCTGTTCCTTGCTAACTTGTTGGGGAGTACTGGGGCTTACTGAGCATGAGCAATATTAAAATGTAGACACCACAGCTAAACCCTCATCTCAGGTGAGCCTGGGTGAACTGCCCATAGTCTTACAGACACTCCTGTTACCTCCCTCTTAACATGTGACCAAGTTAACGTACTTCTGTTGCGTGCTGAAACTAGGATGTGAGGAAGACTTCATCTCCTGTCCCCAGGAAGGGCAGAGGGGGTCTCTGGCCTCTGAGTGTCCTGTGTAGGTGGATGTAGTCCCTGTTTCCATGAGGTGGCTGTGTTTAGGAAAATAAAAGCACTAAATCCCTGTGCTATCTTCCTTTCTCCAGTCCCTGTCTATGACTCCTGAGGTCTGGGCATCTCCCCTTGGCTACAGGTCTACACAGGATCTGCATTTAGGAACTTGAGGACCACTCAGGCTTAGTTTTTAAATATTGGTGACTATTATTGGAATATGTTATGGTTTTTATTATTTTGCTCTCCAGGTTAATTTTGTTAAATATCTCTGAAGACATTATTTCTCAGTTCTCCACCTTAAAAATCAATAAGACTGTAAATATGTCTTTATTGGTAGATGTGAAAGCCCAGAGGTGCTCTTTTACTCTTTAACAGGCTACCTCTGGGTGATTCTTGAACCCAGACTGAACTGATGGGTGGGCTAGGTCTCTTGGTCTGACCTTACATGGCTGGTGGTGACTTGTATTGAATAGTTTGTTTTTCAAGTGGGAATTTAGTGCAATGTGGTGCAGTTGCATTGTTAGCAGCTAAGAGGGACTGAGCTGTTCCTGAACTTAACCCTCCCCTTTGACCCCTGCTTGAAATTGCGTTAGTGCTGTCCGTGTTGTCTTCTTGGAAGGCAGAGAGGACTTTGTGGGCTATGGCACAGGTCCCCATGGGAGCAGTTTGGCTTTTTCTGAAGTGAAGTGTGCGTGCGCATGTGTCTGGAGTTCTCGTTGCTCCCCTCCTCTGTCCTCTAGGCACCAGTAAGAGGTACCAGCCTCCTCTCACCCACTGCAGAGCACCTCGAGCCTCATGCTGAATATAGTTGGGATGCTTTTTCCTTCTAAGAGCGCTCAGTCCATTTTAAAGTTATTTAAAAGTTTTGGTCTTTTTCTTGTCTGCATTACTTTTCTTGGAGCTGGGTGTTTACGAGACTGTTTATTTCTGCCACTTCACCTTTTCTGCTGCCATTTCTTCCTCTCATTTCTCTCCAAATCCAGATTCTGCCCCCTGGGGCCCAGCTCTGCGGGGGCATTTCTAGATTCCCCCCTTCCTTCTCTGGACCTGTACTCACTTTTGTAATAAAATGTTGATTTGCACACACATCTCAGTTCTTGCAGGCTCTTGGCTTCCAAAAGGTAGGACCGCAAGCTTTTCTCCCACTCTCTGCAGAGGAGGCGCCCCAGGTCACTGGCTCCTTGGATGTCACGGTCTGGCCCTGTAGGGCCAGGCAGACTGGACACTGGGAGAAAGGGTGTCCCAGGCTTCCAGTGTGTCAGAAGCTGTCTCTGGCGTCATATCATCCAGATACTAAAGGGCAAACAGCAGTTCGTTCTTTGCCTTGTTGTTAGCTCAGGTCACTGTGTGATTGAGTGTGGCCTCAGTGCTGGTGAATTGAAACTCTGGTGCTTTAACTGGTGTGGTATTTGGTGTGTCTGGCCAGTCTCAGGGTGAAGTGACAAGGGTGCAGGTGCAGGAACCCTTGGGATATTTAGGCTGTGGACTCCTTTGCTTTAGAAGTTGTGATTCTAACCTGACCCTCTGTATCTTATTTTGTTTCTGTACTTAATGAGCTTCCCTCTTCCTGAGACAGGGGCCAAATAGACAGCATAAGAACTATGGTCTTTTGTTGAGAATTGAACAGAGAAGAAAGACCTTTTCCCAAGAGAGTTGGGCAAGATTCAGAATAGGGGAAGGGGCATAAAAACTTCATATGTATGTCTGAGTGCAAATGTGAATTTGCATGGGTGTGTGTTCATAACTGTGTATGGTGCAAGACTGATGTGTGTTTGGCTTGATATGTTGCAGCTTTGTGGAGTGGGGAAATGCCCCTCCTTCCTAGGTCTGTCCTCTATTTTGTTGAGTAGAGTCAAATACTGCACGTCAGGAGCTGTGACTCAGCACCCAGGAGCTGTGACTCTGAGGCCAATGGTGAGGCTGCCCACCTCATGACAAGCCTCTGAAAGACCTACTTAGCCCCTTCAACAGAACAGAAGATTGCCTCTTGTGGCTGTCTACCTGATTAGCTTCACCAAACTCTGATAACACCAGCCAAAAGGCTCAGAAAACCCATGGTCAGTTCCTAGATGTACAAGGAATCTGACTATGGGGTGGGCACGATGCCATTAGATTGGGAGTTGTTTGTATTAAGGTCCCGGAATTGAAGGACCAAGGTGGTGACTGGATAGTATCTGGACCCTAGGAAGGTCCCGCAGTTATTCTCTACAGAGTCAAACCCCTGACTACCAAGGTGATTGTGTTAGGATTTCCATTCTGCCCATGGGATCCATCTGCCGGGACCTACCTTGCAGTGGAGCATTTGAGGAAGGTGTGGTGAGGACCCACATCCTTCTGATAGCCATTCCCCCTCCCTACCACCACCACCACCACCATAAAGTGACCTTTTCAGGCCCAGATAGATTTTAGGGGCAAGTCCTGGGTTCCTGGAGAAGCTTATGCCTGAGATCCCTTAGCAGCCCTAGGTTTGCCTGTCCCTGGTCCCCAATGACAGCTCCTATATGCTAGATTCCCATTTTGTATCCTTACTCTTCCCTCAGTGACGCTGGCCCGTCCCTGGTGCCCCTCACATCCCTGTCTTTGCATCAGAGCTCTGGTACATAGGCACATGTGTTGAGGAATGCCTCATTTCTGTAACTGCATTAAAATTTTGTGATTGAGGGCCTCCCCTGGTGGCGCAGGTGGTTGAGTGCCTCACTGTGAAGCTGTCCGCAGCCTCTGCAGCGCTGGTTTGATCCCGGCTGACCGGCAAGAATCCCACATGGCACGGCAGACCTCTCCTGACTTGCCTGCTGCTCCCCTCAGCAGTGTATTTTGTCAGTCTGCCTGTTCTGTTTCCCTGCTCTGTCTCTGGTGAATCTTCTCACCCTCACACGCATTTGGCCTGTGCCCCAGTTCTTGTATGAGTAAATAAATCTTTAAAAAAAAATTTTTTTTGTGATCGAGTTGATAGTATGTAATTTCCCTTTATGAGAGGGCCCTGTTTATCTGGAGAGTTCTGGTTTGTAGGGCTTTTAGAATGGTGTAAAATGGACCTGTGCGGTGAGAACAGATGAACCTTGCAGTGAGCTGTCTATGTTCAGCACTTTTTGAAACTGAATTTCTTCTGACTTTGTCAAAAGGGTTAATCTTGAGTCCTGGGCTTGAGTTGATTACACATTTAAGTTCTTTTAAAATCTTTCTCTGTAGTTAGTGCTGCTCCAATGCTTGTTTTGGAAAAGCAGATTTGTTCCAACACTATTGATAGATTAGAGCGCAGTTGGAGCATAACATGCATTGCTTTTGTTTATGTGTGCTTTTGTCCAGGAGTAACATAGGTTAAGGGTTGGGAAGTTGTCTGTGGGCTGGTGATCTGTTTTGGTAAATAGTTTGACTGGGATGCAGCCTTTCTTGTTGGAACCTGTGTTGTGGAAAACTGTACAACTTAATAATGGGGACAGAGACCTAATCACTTGTAGAGCCGAAAATATCCACTGTGAACCTTTAAGGAAAAGTTTGCCAGTTCCTACATTAGGTAAATCCAGAAAACTGCCCAACTCCTTTGAGCACCTGCCAGTATACAAGACTAAATGCATACACTTGAACCATGTCAGGACCTCCCCCTACCATATCCAGGCCCTGACCTTGTAGCTTGTCACATTAACCCAGAAATCACGGCCTACCAGTGGCCCTTAAAACCCAGGTGAATGGTCAGGTTTCAGATCACACTGGTGTCTCTTAGCTGGTTAACATGCTGTCATGCTAATCCAGTACCCATCTTTTAAGTCATTCATGAAGTTTAGGCTCTCTACCTAACTCCTTGTTCCATGTGGTGGTTTTGGGAACATGTATACACATTGCTCTAGCATGCCGAAGCTGTGTCTCAGTCTCAAGTCTCAGTGAAGTGTGATGTTTAATTTTTTTTAATTATTTATTTATGCATACAAGAGTTGGGGTACAGGCCAGAGGTGTGGGGGTGTGTGCATCAGAGACAGAGTGGGGAACAGAACAGGCAGATTGACCAAAGTACACTGCTGAGGGGAGCAGCGGGTGAGATAGGAGAGGTCTGCTCACCATGTGGGTTGCTCCCTGGCCTGCCGGGTATCGAACTCGTGCTGCAGAGGCTGCGCTCAACTTCACAGGCTGTGTCTTAACCCCCTGCGCCACCAGGGAGGCCCATGATGTTTAATATTTCTTCTGGCCACCTGAGATGAGAGTCAAGCCTACCTCCCGCTGGTGGAGCTCCCAGTTTCCTTAGGAAACCTCCCTCCTGCTTTCGGGGTTTGATGGCACTTCTTGAAAGAGCACAGACTTCAAGTCTTTGCACCACTCTACTCTCTCATTGGAGTCCCCACCTGTAAAGCAGGGGGGCCAATGATGGTTCTCATCTTGCGGTGACTCTTACATCTGAGGTGCTGCGTCTGGGATATGTATCAGTGTTAGGTGTTTTGCCCTTCAAAGCAAGAAGACCCACATTACTGTTAACAACAGAGGAACAATAAATTTAGAACCTGTGTTCCTCCTCAGATGTTGGCAGTGACCTGCTTTGTGTCTGGGGATACACCAGGAAACAGTGATGGAGTGGCCCTGCTGTCACCTGGGGGGTGGCAGTAATGTCTGTGAGGGGCTCTTCTAGCTTTGATGTCTCTGCTGCTTCCCCTTAGGGTGGGGAGATTTAAGGACTCTTGTCCTCTGCGTGGGAATATCCCTCATTTTAGCTCCACGGTGGAATGGCATCTTCAGGTGAAAACATATCCTTTATCCACAGTCCACAACTTGGGAACGTGCCAGATAGAGGAGTGGGATCTGGATTCTAGGCACAGACTACTCTTAGTCCATCTAGATTTTTACTATCTTGTGGGGTGATATGCCTGCCTGTCTTCTGTACACAGAGGCTCCTGCTGCTCGGTGTGATATTACTGTGTGGTGGTTTGGGAAACATGTATACACATGTTGTGCTCCAGCACAGCAAAGCTGTGTCTTAATGAGTGGCAGCATAACCCCCAACACACATCTTGGATCATTGGACGATAGCAGGGAGTCTCCCCAATCTTCTCAAACCAGGTATTTAAAGGCCCAGGAGCTCCTGACCAGATGCAGGATGGGGGCCACTGATGTGCATGCAAGAGAACACATATTCTGGAGTGTCTCAAGTTTCAGACCACTAAGGGATAAGAACCCAGAGGAGTAAGACTTGGTTCTCCTTTGAGCAAATCTTTGCTGCAGGACTGGCTGTTGCCTCCCTTCTGCTGCCCAAGACCCTCCCTGCTCAGTGACTGGGCCCATGATGATATCGGTCAATCCTCCCTACCAGGATTGTCTCCTTGTTCCTGTTCCTTCCTCAGCCTCAGTCTGTGAGACTCCCTCTCAGCACACTCCTTCCAGAATGCCAGGAGTAGGAGTTTGTAATGAAAGCACTTTGTTTGCTTTGTTTTGTCCTGTAGGGCAACCCCAGTTATTGCACACTTTATGAGGCTAATTTATAGATGGGGGGTTTAAGGCAGCAGCACATGCTGAACCACACTGGGTGCTGCCCAACGAAAATTAAAACAAATGGGAAGAGAAGTTGCTGCCAGGCAAGAGCTTAGCACCAGTGAGTGGTGTAGTGGTGTGTCTGTGGAATGTGGATCCTGCCAGAGTGAGCACTTATGACTCCATGGCCTGGTGGTCACTATAGGTCATTTGGAATAGCTGGTGGCCCAGGCAGGGTATAGGCTATAGACTGATGCCGTGGGTTTAGGTTTACTGCCCAGAGCTCCAGGGCTGTAGTCATAAGTGATACTGAGGTAGATATTTACCAGTTAATAGTAGGAAGGAGATAGTAGTGCCCCCCTCAACCCTTGGAAGTCCAGAAGACTGACTATGCCTGTTGGAGGAACTGTTTCATGTCCTCTTCATGACATTTATCCTTACAGCCCTCAGCTCCAGCAGATAGTGTTGTTATATATTGTTTTCCTTCTTCCCTTTATTTGCTTTTTGAGCACAAAACTGATACATAGTCACTATTGAGAGAAATAATTTAATTCAAAAGTGTTTAATACTGAAAGTGACTTTTAGTTTCAATTTAGTAAATTTGGAGCAGTTTTTTCCTGCAGATTATAAGCATTTTAAACCACCAAGTGGTAGACTATTCTACAACTTGATTTTCACATTCAAGTTGTTTCTGACATCACTGCGTTTCTCTTCACATAGTGTATCCGTGAGCAGTGGATGGAGAAACTGAGAGAGAGTGTGGCCAGCTCCCCCACCCAATCAGCAAGAATGGCCTTTGTTGTTGCTGTGTCTGAGTGGTGGTAGAGACTGGCTGTTGGGATCATCTTTCTATTTCTCAAGTTAAATTGCATCCCTGTATTTGCTTCAGTGAGGTTTTGATGTTTAAAACTCAACTTAAGGGCCTCCTGGTGGCGCAGGGGGGTTAAGCACGGCGCTGTGGAGTTATCTGCAGCCTCTGCAGCGCAGGTTTGATCAGCGCCGGTTTGATCCCTGGCTCGTGAGGGAGCTAACCACATGGTGCGGCAGACCTCTCCTGACTCACCTGCTGTGCCTCTCAGCAGTGTACTTGGGTCAATCTGCCTGTTCTGTTCCCCACTCTGTCTCTGTGAGTCCTCCCACCCCCTGCACCTCTGGCTTGTACCCTAACTCTTGTAGATAAATAAGTAAATCTTTAAATAAAAATAAAACAACTTAAAACTTTTGGTGTTACAAATACAGATCCATTGACAAAACTTGGACATCTCGGACGCAAAGGGTTTGAGAGCATCTGCTGACCAATTGTTGCCTGGTAACGAAGCTATGCATACCCCTGAAGAGCTAGGGAGATATATATATATACACACATTGCTTTAAAGATTTATTTATTTTTATACAAGAACTGGGGTACAGGCCAGAGGCATGGGAGGGTGAGAGGATTCACCAGATAGAGAGCAGGGAGCAGAACAGGCAGACAGACTGAAGATACTGTTGAGGGGAGCAAGCAGGCGCGACAGGAGAGGTCTGTCTCACCATGTGGGAATCTCCCTGGCTAGCCGGGAATCGAACCCGTGCTGCAGAGGCTGTGGACAGCTTTACTGCGCTGCACTCAACCCGCTGCGCCACCTGGGGAGGCCCTATATATGTGTATTTAATCTCCTAAATCTTTGAATCCTTAGATAGCCCCCGCCCCATCCAATTGCCCTTGACCCTAGATTGCAATAAGGGAGAAAAAAAAAAACAACACTAGATAAAAACAAACACACACACACAAACTTTTGGTGTTAGCTCCTTCTGGAGCAGTCTCCCACTGCTTTGCCCCCTGTCCACCCAGCTGCCGTAGAAGCCCTTGACCAAACCAAACCCTCTGGCTCCCCCCCCCCCCATGCCCAGTCTCTTCCCATTCCTAATCCCATTTAGAACAATGTCTCAGGTCCCCCACCCCAACCGCACCCCACTCACTCAGTACCCTTCTTCCTACTTCCTTCCTGCTTCATTTTCTTGTTTGGGCTCAGATCCTGCCTCTTTTAGGACTGTGTTCCAGTTCTGTACTTCAGTCCTCAGGCATCACCTGGCAACACTATCGTTTAACTCCTGCCTTAGCTGTGGGTCTGCTCCATGTCAAAGTCCCCAACCTCAGCAGCTGTGGCATGTAGTGGAGACTTGGAATTGTTAGTGAAGAAAGCACCCAAGTCCACTTTTCAGAACAATGACTTTTGTCTCTTCTCTAAGTGTGTGTCACTAAACATCACTTCCTTAGCATGAAACAGGAGTATTACTAGCAGTCAGTATTGTGTGGTATAGATAATTTCCTAGTACAGGAGTGTAGGTGTGAATATCTCATGCTTAAGCTCTATGGCTTGTACCTGTTTACTCCTTTTTTTTTTTTTTTAAAAAGTTTTATTTATGCATACAAGAACTGGGGTATAGGCCAGAGGTGTGATGGGGGTGAGAGGATTCATCAGAGACAGAGTTGGGAGCAGAACAGGTGGATCTACTGGAATACACTGCTGAGGGGAGCAGCAGGCATGACAGGAGAGGTCTACCGCACCATGTGGGTATCTTCCTGGCTGGGGAGTGGCTGCCGATGACTAGATAGCGCTGACTTTAACCCCTGTACCACCAGGGAGGCCCCTACTCTTTTTTTTTTTCCCCCTAAAGTCGGGAAGTTTACTGACCTGGTGTCCCTGACTTGTGCCAGGAGCTCCCTATTTATTGGTTTTGAGGCCTGTTTAAAAATTCTGGTTCTTGCTACAGCGTGGTTTACTCTTTTGGAGTTGTTTTAGAACAAGTTTTCTACCTGAGGTTCTCAGACCAGTTGGTTAACATAGTTTTACTAAAGTAAAGTAGCTTTCAGTAGAGGTGATTGAAACTTGCCTCTAACACAAGTCCTTGTTTCAGGATTCTGCCCAGAACTTGGTGTCCCATTGCCTGTGATGCAGGCAATCATGTACCTCCCCCATCCCAATAGCTACTGCCGCGGGGACCACAATATCCAGCTGTGTGAGAGGGCCTGCTGGCTGTGTAGCCACTGCTGTCAGGCTGCAGTCCCCTTGTGTGCCAACCCCCTCTTGCCAAAAATTTTGAAGTGGATCTTAATGTGCTCATTGGGGTCATTCAGCTTCTTTACCTGCTTTTAGTTTCCTGATGCACCTCCTCAGTACTTTCTGCAGAAGTCCTAGTAATACTCCATCTTCCAGGCTGGGTTTCCTGGTTTTGTGCCTTAAGGGTGGTGGTTTCTGCCCCATATACTGGGGGTATACTTCCCCTCCTCCTGCCAGCTTCTCCCTTCCTAAGCTCACAGGCCCCACGACAGGGGATTGGCCATTAGCAGGCCCTACTGGGTGCCAGCAGCCAGTCGCCAGAGGAGGTTTCACTGAGTGAGAAGTCTTAGCACTCAGTGCCTGCCCCCATGCTATTTACCCTTCAGTTGTGCTTTCCTTCACATGGTGGGGGAGAAGTAAGGCAGGTCCCCCAGGGTGACCTGCCTCTGTGGGTGAAGCCAGTTGTTCTGAGCTGGGTTGGCAGAGTTCCAGTCTGGGTTTCAGGATGAGCTTCCCGCTGTGCACACAGAACATGTAGATGTCTCCTGGGCCCTCGCAGGGCTGGAGTGGACTGCCTTGTGGACAGCTGAGGCTCTGCTCTGGCCTCTCATAACTGCTAATCCTATACAAGCCACTAAAAGTGAAACACACAGTCATCTGGCTGGCCTAGTTCCTGGCACACTGTAATTTCGGTTCGGTCCCCTTTATTTGATGCACATTTTGGTGCCTGGGTTTAGATGAACTTGTGGAATGGAGCCTGGGGCCATGCTTTGCTCTGGAGCAGAGACATTAGAGGGGAAGTATGGGGACCTGAGTGTAGGGTTGAGGAAGTACAGCAATGTGGGTTCGAGTGCATTCTTCTATCCACTTGGGACCCCTCCCTGGGGTCACCAGCAGTTCAGGAGCTTCACCTTTAGGGGACGGATTCCCTTTGACTACAGTGTGGCCCTCTTTGCTAAGGTCATTCTCTCCTCATCTTGCCACCAGACAGGTTCCTCCCTGTCATGGGCTTGTTTATATGAACCTACAGTCTAAGTCTGCCACTGAATCACTCAGATGTTCCTTCCTGTGGCAGGAAAGATGACCCTTCCCTTTGATAGGGAGGAAGGGGGGGGCAGTCTTATCTGCAACCTCATGGGGAGACTGGACAGAGTTGGCCAGGATGTATGGTCATGTCAGAAAATGGACAGAAACCAGAGATCTTAAGGCGAAGAGAGACAGGGGCAATGAGGACATACTCTCCACTTGGGAGGTGGTGTAGGGTGGGAGATGTGGGTGAGAGTGAGGATGGGAGGGGGTGGGGTGAGGGAATCTGCCAGGAGGGGTAGAGACTGAAGGTGAGCCTGGCTTTGCCCTTCGAGATAATGGTGGGCACTTCAGTATGACAGGAACTTCGGAAGACCAATTTGTTCAGTGACCTTTTGGGCCACCTGTATGAGCAATGTCTGGGTGCCAGAGCATGGAGTAGCTGTCATTTTCCTTCCAGGGATGGGTCCAGGGCTCGTGATCCTCTCTCTTGCACCCAAGTGAAGTCATCGCCATTGGGAAGGCTGCAGAGAGTGAGCTCCGGAGTACCTCCCATGTATGGTAACCCTGCCTCAAGTACTCCCTGCCTCTAGAAGGTGGGCTACATTGAGGACAGGCCTCCAGGTGAGGAAATGAGGCACTGGATGCTCTTTGTGGATCTAGATAGAAGCTGGTGACCTTGAGTTTGGAGTATACATAAATAAGAATCAGGTACTTAGAGGTACCTGCATAGGTGGAAGTCCCGCATAGGGACACGTGTAGCACTTGCAGGGATTTTCCCAGTCTGGCCTCTGAATTCTGTTATGTCCTTGATGAACTCAGTGATGTTTTAGACCCTCCTCTCACAGTCTCCGTGTCTTGCTGTTGTGACGTTGAGGCCCCTTTAAGAGCAGGCCTGTGTCCCAGACTCTGTCGTGGAATGCCAGCCGCCTCCTACAGACAGACATCCCTGCTGTCCCTCCTGTCTCTGTGAGGGTTAACAGCACTTCAGCTTGTTGTCTGGAACCGGTTCAGACTGGTTTTCTGGAAAGTGCTTTGTCTCTCAGACTGAATCCTGGGAAGGGTCATGTGGAGCCCAGTGATGTCATGGCATCAAAAACTGACTCAGCTGTTTTTCCTCTTCTTTCTTTCTTTTAAATCAAGATATGTGTGTACTGCAGGTACAGGACTTGGGCACAGTACTGGGCCAGGCCTCATCCCACTCATTTGACTTCACTGGCATCCAGAGGGTTAAATGTGACCCCCACTGCTCACTCCCTGAGGTGAGCAGGCAGTGAGGAGGCCCTACAGGGAACGGGAGAAAAGGGTCAGTCTGAGACAGTTAGAGCAGGACTGGGCTGCTTGTGACCCTGTTCCTGCCCAGCATGGTTCCCCTTCCCCTCTCCAGACACCTCTAGCAAGTGCTCAGAGTCCCATAGCGGCAGGTTCAGATGCAGGGGTTTCCCTATTTACTCTGGAGTCTGCAGTGCAGAGAGTTCCCCTTCTTTCTGATAAGCAGCCACCTTGCATTGTTCCCATTCAGGACCTTGGCCCTGAATTGGGGTTGCACAAATCTTTGCTTCCCAAACACCCCTGCTTCCTGCCCAGCCTTCCTCAGGGCAGAGGAATATCATTGTACCTGGTTTAGCCATTGTCATGTGGCAAGGAAAACACTTTACGCTGACACAAAGCAGTTTCTAAATAGGTAGCAACTTCACTTTGCCAAATTTAAATGTAGTGTTTTCTTCCCTCCAAGTTCAGAATGACCGAAGAAGCATGCCGGACACGAAGTCAGAAACGAGTGCTTGACCGGGATCCAGCAGAGGATGATGTGGAGAGCAAGAAAATAAAGATGGAGAGAGGATTGTTGACTTCAGATTTAAACACTGATGGAGACACAAGAGTGACACCCGAGCCTGGTGCAGGCCCATCCCAAGGACTGCTAAGGGGGCCAGAGTCTGTGGCTGCGGGTAGAAGTGAAGGGCAGACAAGTGACGGGCCCGTGGACATGCGCACCTCCCACAGGTGAGTGTGAGGCATTGTGGGGGGTAGTGGGGAAAGGCTGGTCCCGGCCTGTAGGAAGCAGCTTTTGGTGGGTTGTCATGGAGATAGCATTTACCCTCCTCCCAGCAACTGTGCCATCCTATACCTGGACATCAGTGACGGGGGCGAAATGAGGGGGGATTATCACAGGGGAGAAGCATTCTGTTCTCTTCACTAAACTCAACTGCTGTCTGTGCAACTTGGTGCTTTTGGTTTGTGGGAAAACTTGAGGTGGTTGTTTGCTTGTGCCTCCCTGCTTTTAAGTCTGAGGCACAGAGGCCAGGGGTCCTAAACCTGCCTATGTCACATTATTGGGGGCAGAGTCAGGTGCCAGTGCCCCTCACAGGCAGCACACCACAAGTAGTGTTCTATTTGGGTCTTCTGTGACTGCTCTGTGGCTCTCATTGATAGTTGTTACTTCAAGAGTAACTTTCTGGATACTCAGTTATTGTGAGATTCTTAAGGAAAAAGCTTGAGAGGTAAGATTCCACAATCCATCTCAAAATCATCTTTTCTCCCTTAAAGAGGGTGTCACTGGCACCCTCTTGGAGCTCTGGTGAGGTCCTTGCTCTTTGAGAATGCCCACACTCAGCTGTCCTGTGAGCCCAGTGCCCTATGTGGGCGCGTTAACTAGCCCATAGTTTCTCTGGTTTGTCCCTCATCTCCCTTCGCTGTTCCCCCTTTCCTGCAGATCCCCCATGTCTCTTTGGGGTGAGAGTGGGATGCAGCAGGTGCAGATCTGGGGACACTGGGGGTTCCCTGTCTTCCCGTGAGTTTTAGCTAATTCACAGAGGCCTCTGTACAGTCTTGACTATTGGGATCCTAGGAACTGCAAAGATCATCTGACCAGGTGTTTCTCAGCTTTTAAAACTCTTACTTCTTAAGATAAGTGGGAAAATTTAACCTCTTGCTATTGGGGAATTATCTTACCAGGGGGATGTGCTTCACGTTCCTGCTAGCACAAAGGGCCTTTTCTGTCTAGCTCTGGTTTCTGTAGTCCCTGCTCTGAAGCCAGAGCCTTCCTTAAAGTGTCAGAAATAAAATTAAAAGTTCAGTCACGTTTCCCTCCCTTGACTCATATCCTCAGAGCCTCTCAAGTAAGAAGATAGCCTTCTTTGGGGAGCTCAACTTTGCTTGTTCTCCTGGATTCCTGGGGTACATTTTGTCTGTAATCACCATGCTCCCTTGCAGGGCAGGCCAGTGAATTGTGAGGGAGAAGATAAATGTTGAAGGAGCTCAGAGCTATACCTCAGATCCACATCTTTCTGTTTCCAAAGCCTGGAACTACCTTTGGCCTCTGGACCCTTTAGGCACTAGACTTTGTGCCTGTGTCCATTGGCATCCAACCCAAGGTCACTTAGATGAGGCCATATCCTTTTTTTGAAGTTGATGGGCATGATGTTCCTGTGACACATAAAGACAAGGGACAGAGATTGACCCAAGCACCCAGGGCATGTGTGAAATGGTGTGAGAGCAGAGCCAGTTTTGGAGTCTAGCAGGCAGTGGGGGTCATGCACATCCCTGACTGAGCTTAGTCAGTCTTCATTTGTAAATGGGTGGTGACAGATGTGTGTCAGTCCTGGTACAGGAGGAAACACTGATGACCTTCGGTCTTTAGCTCCACTCAGAATTAAATGTTGTCTGTTTTTTTGTTTGTTTGTTTGTTTTTCTTTTTGTGGGACCCTCGCCAGCGGCCAGGTAACGAACCGGCGCTGCAGAGGCTCAACCGCTGCGCCACCAGGGGAGGCCCTAAATGTTGTCTGTTTAGCTGGTGTCTCCATGGGTTCTTACATAGAATTTTCTGTCTGGCTCATTGGAGAGGTGCAGTTTGGACAGAGTTATCCTCAAACTACAATCTGTTCTGGAATGAATGGCTGGCAGTTTCTGTGGTAGAATAGCCATTGACAGCTCCTGGCTTGACATCTTGGGGAATCTCCCCTACCATGTATGGTGGTTACTTTGTGAACTTCTAGGTTAGTGTGGATTCCCTTCGGAGCAGATGAAAACACAACTTACTATATTACAGTTGAGTCTGGCTGGAGTGCTGTGGTTTTAGGCTCATTGGGTCTTGTGACGTGAGCATGCTGTTTGAAATTCTTGTGCTGAGAGGATATCATTCTCTTTTCTAATAGAGGTATAGAACACCCAATGTGGTATACAATGTGTGCCACTGATGGATTTCCACAAATGGCACATAGCTCCTTGTAACTACAGTCAGGAAGCAAAAGTAGCCCCGTGCTCATTTGTGAAATATTAATGCCTTAGTGAAAACAATGAGAATGATTTGGCCTGTAGCTCCTCCCATATCCTCTCATCACTCCACTGGTGAGGAGAACCTGCTTGGCACTTGCCAAGACTGCCAAGACCAACAGCTTCTCTGGGATCAGAAGGACTTGCTGAGTTTGTAGTGGTGTTTGTGGCCTTGTTAGAGACAGGCAGGTAGGGAGGGGTGTTGACTCTGTAGCTAACAGTTGCAATCAGGGTGGGCATGGCACAACAGCAGAACTACCTAAAGAAATAATGGCCAAAAGTATGTTGAGAAGCTCATCCAAGAAACCAACTAAACCTTGTCAAGAAGCATAATTACATCATGGGTACTGGGATAGGTCACTGTTGAAAGTCAAAAAAAAAAAAAAAAAAAACCTTGAAAGCAGCAAGAGAAAAGATCTCCAAACGCTGGAGATCTGTCATGCCACTTCTACTTAAGACAGGAAACCAGAAATAGTCCTCAAAGAAGAAAACAACTTAGAATTCTATGTCCAATGACACTATCTTTCAGAAATGGAGAAAAAGACATTTTTAGGTATACAGAGACAGAGAATCCATTGCTGGTAAATCTGCTAGTTCTTCTGGCTGAAAGGGAATAATGTGCTGGTAACTATAAGGAGGAGATAAAAGGTGTTGTTAATGGTACATATGAGGGTTACATAGAAAAGACATTGAATCTTTTATTTCTTTTTACTTAAAACATACGACATTATATAAAGTGTTAAGTGTAACTTAATATGGGGCAGAATTGATAAATACAGCTGTTTCAGATCTCTGGAAATTGACCAAAGGCATGGCATTATCTGTTGTGTTTGTAGCATATCTAGATAAGGATATATGTGACAGTGATGGCAAAAAAGAGGAAGAATGAAGTGAAACTGGGTTGGATTAATACTAGATCAAGTTAGTATTAATCTGAAGTAGACTGTGATAAATTAAGGTGATGATTGTAACCCCTAGAGCAACAATTAAAATATTAGCTTTATAGGAAAAAAACAACAACCAATCAACAGGAGAATTTAGAGGGCCTCCCCTGGTGGCGCAGCGGTTGAGTGCTGGGTTGCGAGGCTGCCTGCAGCGTCTGCAGCGCCAGTTCGATCCCCGGCCACCAGTGAGGGTCCTACCAAAAAACAAAACAGGAGAACTTAGAGGTTTTCTAAAAAATATTTAATACAAAAGAAGGCAGTCGGTGAGGATGGGGGGGGGGGAGCAAGAGGAAGTTGTGTAGAGAACATATAACAAAATGATAAATGTAAATCCAATCATATTAATAATTGTATTAATGTGAATGGTTTAACATAAATCCCAGTCAAAAAGCAGAGATTATCAGATGGGGTAGAAAAAGCAAGATCTGTTCAATGCTTAATTATGTATTGTATATAACAGACACCCCTTACGTGGACAAAAGGATGGGAAAAGATATAAAAATTGGATTGACTATATTAGCTCAAATAAAGTACACTTTACTAGAGCCAGAGAGAGGCATTCCAACAATACACCAGCAAAATAAAACAGTAAACACACAACTCAAAACAGAACCCCAGTATACATAAGGCATAAACTGGTAAGATTGAGTCATAATTTATTATTAGAGATTTCAATATTAAGCTCTTAATAATTGGTAGAGCAACACAAAAGAAAATGTTCTAGAAGACATAGCTACACTGGCAACCAGTTTGGCAGAACTGTTGTCTCTGTAGAGCACCCCGCCAGGTCACCATATCACTCATCTCATGTGCATGTGCAACACTCTCCAAGGTAGGCCCTGTGTTAGGCTGTCAATCAAGTCTTAAGGACAACTGTATGAAAAAGATAATAGCAAGTGTTGGTGAGAATGTGGAGAAACTGGAGTCCTTGTACTTTGGTGGGACTGTAAAATGCCATAATCAAGTTTGTCAGTTTCTTAGAAAGGTAGAGATAATTTACCATCTGACTCAGCAATCTAGCAAATGTACCCAAGTGAGATGAAAACATATGTCCACACAAGGACAGCTACGTGGTTTTCCAAAGCTGCATGATTCATAATAGCCAAAAAAGGGGGAAACAATCCAGATATCCATAGATAAAGAAAGCACACTGTCCTTATCCTTAGAGTAATTTACTGCTCAGTTATCAAAAGGAGATGTCAAAGCAGGTGCAATATGGATGGACCTCAAATGTTGCATACCAAGGGGGCACCAAACTCAGAAACTTTTTATCATATAATTTCATCTATAGGAAGAGTTCAAGAAAGCAGACTTCTTGAGAGAGAGAGTGATTGATTGGGCGGGGAGGTGGTGGAGCAATGGGGACAGATAGACACAAGGGGTGGTGGAGGTGTTCTAAACTTGCGGTTGCACAACTCTAAATTTGTGAAAACTCCATGGACTTCTTAACAAGGGGTGGATTTTGTGGTAAATATGGAGGGAACAAACATTCAGATACCGTGTACAACAATATACAAGTTAAAAATAAATGGAGGTTAAAATAGTTTGGTTTCTGTTCTAACATCCAAAAATGTGCTCACATATAAACAAGAATCTACTGTGAGGCCAATCCAAAGGTCATGGACATTTACTGCCTCCGCTTCACCCCCAAGTGGACCATTGGTGAGGCTAGAGCTTGAGCTGGGGCAGGTGGAGCAAGTTGCCTTCAAAGTTGTTTTGTTTCTGTGATAAGTAGATTCTGCTCCTGTACTTCCCTATAGAGGAGAATCTCTGTCATAAATTGTTGATCTTCAGAACTCATCTGGACAGGTGAGAGCAGCTTGGTATTTTCATTTCTTTCCTCTTGAGTAGAAAGCCATGAGCTCCTCTGCAGAGGTCCTGCACCTGAAAGGCAGAAGCTTGGTTCCTGTGGCCCAAGCCATAGGAATGTGGAGTGTGGGTTTCACTGAAATCATGTTCAAGTGTGTCTTTTTCAGAGTTAACATTCCTGGCCAGATTGTTGGCAGGCCGTGGCCAACCCTGCTCTGTAACAGGCACTGTCCTTGAGGACAGAGATGACAGGACAGGATCGGATTTTCTCAGCCACTTTCTGGGGCATTGTGTTGTGAAGGGACATGCACAAGTGTTGGGGGAAAAGATGCCGCCTTGCGAGATATGGCCCACAGGGATGGGATTGATGGATGCTAAGCTGATCATCTCTACTTCCTCACCTAAACTGGCAGGAAACACAGTCTGGCTGCCCAGGTTATTAGGGGCTGCCTGTTGCTGGCTTCTTTGGGGTTTGTGGTCTATGAGCAGCTATGCATCTCCCTTTATTCCCTTTGTGTTTTGAGTCTCCTTTGCTGTGGGATTGAACTTTGCTCAGGTTCTTGCCATGCCCTATGGCATGGGAGTGATATGTTCTGATATGGACTTCTTTCCAGCTTTCTATCTTCCTGGTTAAGCTTTAAAGACTGTAAAATGCATTGTCTACAAAGTGGGGCACCTTTTTTGAAGCTGATATTCTTGGTGGCACACTCACTCTCCATTCTTTTGGAACTTTGGCATCCACCAAGAGCAGTAGGATGAAACAACATCCTGTAGAAACCAGTCACTACCCTCACCTAGGGAATTTACAATTCCGTCTCTGGTCCTGAGGTGGGGCATGGTGAGTGTGGTATGTGTGACCATATTGACCATGCCTACGTATGTGCGTATGTGCCCATAGTCTTCAAAATTGAAAACTTCTCTGAAAGCAACATACTCTTGTAACTGCCTGCCATCTGTATTGGGGGCCATGTGAATGGCCTGGTTACACTCTAAAGGTGGGGGCGAGGGCCAGAAAAGGGTATGCGTCATTTGTCCAAGGTAACTCCATAGCTCTTAGATGAGTCCTTGTTAGGCATTTTGGGAGGGGAAAAATAACGCAAACAGGGTTGCTGGTATGTGTCGCGTGAGCCTCTTCTGGGTTTTCCACATCAGGTCCACTGTGTAGTCCAAAGTCTTGTCAGGATACAGAACTTTTCATCACCCTGCAAAGTTCCAAGCATTCCCTGACTTGGCATACACTCTTGACTAGCCATACACTCCTGACTAGCCTTGCCTCTTCTCAGACTCCTGGAAACGAAGTCATGTGGCATGCGTAGTGATCTGGCTTCTCACTTCTTGTGCTTTGGAGGGAGGTGGGGGTGGGGGGGAGTTTCACCTGTGCTGTGTCAGCATTTGCTGAGTGACTGCTGGGTGGACACTAGGTGAGGTCTGGTCTGGGCCTGCTGTGCTTGTTCCTGTAGAAGTCTTCATGTGTCCTCTGATTGTCGTTTCTCTCGTTAATAAATACCCAGGAGTCAATTTGCAGAGTCACTGGATTGGTATGTGTTCAGTTGTTTAAGAAACTAACAGACTTTTTCCACAGAGTGTTGGGGCCATTCTATTCCCGAAGGTGTGCGGAGCTCCAGTTGTTTCACTCTCACTTGGTCTTTACAACCTCAGCTATTGGGCCTTTAGAGAGCTTGGGGCCAGTCCTGGCCTACTTTTCTATCACCTTTCTGTAACACCTTGGCAATGAAAAGGTAATTTCTTTTTTTTTTTTTTTTTTTTTTTTTTTATTTTAAATATTAAATTTTATTTTTATATTCCCCCATACAATTGCAAACGCCCCATTCTGACCCCAATCCTTCCCCTCCCGCCCCCCACCCCCCAAAAAGTGTCTCTGGTTCATAGTTTTTTGTTGATTTTGATTTTCACTTTCTTATATTCATTTTCCTGGTCCCTTATTTAAGTTTTCTAGATTCCTGCTATGAGTGAGACCATCCGGTATTTTTCTTTTTCTTTTTGGCTTATTTCGCTGAGCATGATCCCTTCCAGTGCCATCCATGTTGCTGCAAATTGCATGTGTTTATCTTTTTTGAATGCTGAGTAATATTCCATGGTATATATGTACCACATCTTCTTGATCCAGTCATCTATTTTTGGGCATTTGGGTTGTTTCCAAAGCTTAGCTATTGTAAACAGTGCTGCTATAAACATAGGAGTGCAGGTGCTCTTTGGAATTGATGTTTCTGTGTCCTTTGGGTAAATACCTAGGAGTGGAATTGCTGGATCATATGGAAGCTCTATGTTTAGTAGGTCCAGAAATCTCCACACAGCTCTCCATAGTGGTTGGACCAGTTTGCACTCCCACCAACAGTGCACAAGAGTTCCTTTTTCTCCACATCCTCGCCAACATTTGTTGTTGCTAGTTTTTTTAATATGTGCCATTCTCACTGGTGTGAGATGGTATCTCATGGTAGTTTTGATTTGCATTTCCCTGATTACAAGTGATGTTGAACATTTTTTCATATGTCTGTTGGCCATTTGCATTTCCTCTTCAGAGAAGTTTCTTTTTAGCTCTTCTGCCCATTTTTTGACTGGATTATTTTCTTTGTTGTTGCTGAGTCTCATCAGCTCTTTGCAGATTTTTGTGATCAGTCCTTTATCATTAGTGTTGGGTGCAAAAATGTTCTCCCAGTTGGTGGGGTTTCTCTTTGTTTTTGTTATTGTCTCTTTTGCTGTGCAGAAGCTCTTTAATTTGATGTAGTCCCAGCTGTTTATCTTTCTCTAATGAAAAGGTAATTTCTGCCTTTGTGGGGGTCCTTGCCACCTATGTGCAGAGCTGAGCCCCCACCCTGTTCTCAGGACTGCCCCAGCAGCTATGCCTGACCTGTTAGCCTGCTATCTGCTGGAATGTATATTGAGCTGGTTAGGAATAAGCTAGGTTGTGGGTGTGGTGTGGTCCCTCTCTTGGTTCCCTGACATAGGACAACATTGAAAGTGTCAAATCTAGAGCCTGTTTTCCTTTTGCATGGTCACCATCTCTCTGGGTCTGGGAGCTCCACATTGGGAGGCTCTCTGGAGTTCAGCCTCCCCACTCCTGTGAGGTCTGCTTGCTATCTTCCACTTGCTTTTTCTGTTTGTGCTGGTGGCTTCCAGGAGAGGCCACAGTCCCAGGGAGGCTCCCTCAGCTCTGCCTAGAAGGAGCCTACTTGAGTTTTTCACTGTTCTCTGTGCACAAAAGAGGTATGTCATTTGGAAATGGGTCCCTAGCTCCATGTCCCTTCCCTATATCAGTTGTGCCTTCTAAACATCTGGGCATCTTTGTGTCTCATCATTCTTGGCCTTGCCTCTTCCCCTGTAGGCTCCCCGTCCAAATTCTGTATTTCCCACCTACCTTGATTCTGAACCATATCTAATCCCACATTTGAAATAATTGAAATTTGAGGGGTTCACCTCATTTCTAAAAATCATTAGATCATTTGAGGGTATTTCTGGGTGACAGATTCTGGGCTATGTTCCTGACACCTAGAGTAATCGAGCTCACACAGGGCATAATGTGTGTCAGCCTAGTGACAGGTAAGGACTGCTCCTTTGCCACCTCCTATATCTGTCATGGCACCCTCCTTTGGCCGTGGATCCAGTAGTCTCTTGCATAGTGGGAACCTTCTGGGGATTTGACTGTGATGGCCCTGGCAAGGGACATAAGGCCATTGTAGCTGTTGAGGCAAGTACCTGTGTGCACTGGCCCCCAATATGAGGGTCCTCCTCACAGAGATGCGTGTTCAACAGATTTGCACGTTGAACAGATGATTTCCTTACTTTGAAGTTGTTTGGTGTCATTCTGCAGGGCAATTTGATGCTTCTCAGCAGTATTCTTGCTAGAGCTTTGTCACATGCTGGCAGCTCCTCAGCCTGTACCTGTGCCTTTGCCATGCTGGGCATTCCTGAAGTGGGTTTCTGACTACTTTGTCCTGCAGCTAAGAAGCTTTCAACATATGTGGCTTTTTCTCTTGCAACATCAAAAGCAGTTATACCAGGACATGTGACTGACCTAGGGGGCAGATGCTGACCTGTGGGTCCTTTGCTGTACCTCATAAACACTACTTTTGTCTTTGAATGCCAATGAGGGGTGTATAGGAGGGACCTCCCAAGGGCAGGACGTAGATCAGGTGAGGCAAGCAGGAGTTACCTGGGAGGAGCATTTTCTCAGTGAGTGAAGGTGCTGGAAGGAAGGGAGAGCAGGGCTGGGGGCAGAAGGTTTCCTGGGTTATAATCTGAGTCCAGGGGCAGCAGGTGTTGGGAAAGCATGTGGGGGTTTGGCCAGCCCCTCCTTCCCCCTGGCCACCCATTTCATCTTAAGTAGGGCTTGCCTTTATTGAGCCTTGGACTTCCGGTGTGGTTCTGTGAGGCCTGTCACTGTGCAGGTGAGAAAAGCTGGGGACTCGTGGATATTAAGAGTAATGGAGAGGAGGATGGGTGGATGCAAGACCCTAGTGGGAGGAGGGAGATGACAGTCCTGTCCAGGCCAGGTCAGCTGCCTCTGGAGGCATTGAGTTCCCTGTGGGCAAGGAGATCTGAATGTTGTGATGCAGGCCCTGTGGGAGGTCCTACAGGAGGTGGGGGATGCAGAGTGGGGAACAGAACAGGCAGACTGACGAAATACAGTGCTGAGGGGAGCGGCGGGCGAGAAAGGAGAGGTCTGCTGCGCCATGTGGGACCCTCACCGGCTGGCCTGGATCGAACCTGCACTGAAGAGGCTGCGGACAGCTTCACAGCGTGGCGCTTAACCACCTGCGCCACCTGCGGAGGCCCAGTCTGCCTGTTCTGTTCTCTGCTGTGTCTCTGGTGAATCCTCTCACCCTCCTGCATATCAGGCCTGTAGCCCAGTTCTTGTATACATGAGTAGATCTTTAAAAAAAAGATTTTTTTTATTTATGCATACAGGAGCTGGGGTGTAGGGCAGCGGGGTGTGTGTGTTTGGGGGGTGTGTGTGAGAGAGGATTCGCCAGCAACAAGAGTTGGGAGCAGAGCTCGTGCATTGACTGAAATACACGGCGGAGGGGAGCAGCAGGTGAAACAGGAGAGGTCAGTGCCATGTGGGTTAGCTGCCTGGTTGGGGATGGAACTCGTGGGTGCTGTAATGGCTGCCGATAACTTCATAGTGCTGAGACTTAACCTCTTGTATCACCAGGGAGTCCCTGTGTGGGCTGTTTTAAAGGCAACAAGAACAGGGCTCCCAGATTTGGTTGGTTTATGAT
This sequence comes from Talpa occidentalis, assembly GCF_014898055.3. Lineage (NCBI taxonomy): Eukaryota > Metazoa > Chordata > Mammalia > Eulipotyphla > Talpidae > Talpa > Talpa occidentalis. The sequence continues at coordinate 48,086,115 of NW_023601212.1, forward strand.
TGAATAGGGAGATGATGGCATATCTGAGAGTAAGTCCTATTAAATTTTAGTATGTCTCACTTTTTAAAACACAATTTTGGCAGCAAGAGAAGGCCATGTGGGCTTTGATGCGTTGACTCCACCCAGAAGCCACAGCTCAGACAGTCATCTTTGCTTGTGACAAAAAAAAAAAAAAAAAAAAAAAACCTTTGCCAAAGCCCTGGTGCAGCTTCTTTTCCATTTTGCAACCTCAAAAGATGTTTGGTTGTATAGAAAATACCTTAACATTTACTTACTGTTAGAAAATTTGAAAATATTATTTGTTTATTTAAAATGACAATAATAAACCCATGACACGGTAGTTTAAATAACAACTTTTAATAGAAATTAACTATTTTGTAAATCTCTTTAATACTTGGTTTAATAAGTAGACAGCTGGATTCTCCTATCTGCTTCTGTGTTCAGTGTTGTGACACCTTGCTACAGAGTCCAGAGGAGGCACAGGGAATGGTTGGTCTTTTTGGGTAATTTCTTCCTTTAATGCAACAGCAAAATAATAAATGACCTTTCCCTAACAGTTTAACTGTAGACTCAGACTTCATCAGGAAACTTCTCCTGCTCTGAGTTATATTAAAACCCAGCTGTCTGTCGCACTTTGGACAGAACAGTCCTTTTTTGTCTCTATGTAAAGTGGCAGTCTCTCCTTGGTACCCTCCCCTCGCCGCCCCCATGCCTCTAGCCTACACCCCAGCTCTTGTATGCATAAATAAATAAATCTTTTTTTTTTTTTTAAATGCTAGTTGACTGAGTTACAGCAACTTTTCAAATACTGTCGTATTTCATTATTCACTGTAACAAATCAGATTAGTGACTGTGTGATCTTTGGGGAAGCTGGTGTGGTCATAGTGCTGAACACAAATTTTCCAAACTTTAATTTTGCTTCTTGTTACTTCTGACTTGATTGTAAGAGACAAAGACTGTAGATGATTTTCCTTGAAGCAGTAGGTACTGCTTTCACCATTTGGGGGAAGATGTCTGCCAGACACAAAGTTTGAATGACTACAGTGTATCATCTAGTGTATCATCTGTCTGTTAGTCGTTCAGCAGTGCAGACCTCACTTGTGTTTTCTTCAGGAAGTCAACCTGCTTTGTGTGCAGCAGGAGTGCTTTCTCTTGACACCACATGTTAAAAAGTGACATATTCAGGGATTGAGGTTTAATGAATTCAATAGATTATACTTTATCCAAGTTGTTGTCCACAATATGACACCATATTGTGGTGTCAGATGAGTACTGGCGTAGCTTAGAACCACTGTCCCTACTTGGTGAGAAGACAGATGTTGTCTCAGTGTTCTTATGACCCAGCGGAGCCCTGAAAGGGTACCAGGGGCTAGGCTGGGAGAGCCACTGCTGCAGGAAAGCCAGTGTGATGGAAAGAGCGCCTACGGGCCGGCCTGTAGGTAGGGGCAGCAGCAAAGGATGCCTGTCAGGACGCTGTTCTCATGTCTCGTGTACATGGTCATTAATGGTCTACTGGGGTCAGATAGTGAAAGGAAAGATTCCCTCATCCCTTGTCCCCCGCCAGAGAGCTCTTATTTCAGGGCGGGTGGCCGGATGAATCAATTACAGCAGAAAAGGTGATTGGGCTGCCTGCATGTAGGGAGGATTCTTTAGGGATGAGGGCTGCTGTTTGTGCCCTTTTATACCTCAGGACACCCCCTTAGGATGAGCAGGTTCCACTGCAAATGAAAAAATCAAGACCGGTTAATGTTTGGTGACTGGGCCAGACTCCTTGGGTCCTCATAGCCACCTGGGCACAGTTCGTCGGCCACTGCTCAGAGCACCTGGGGCAGGGCTGGTGGGGTAGGGGACTTGCCAGCGTAAGGTAGGGAGGATCCAGCAGTCTGAAGCATATGTTTGGTGAAGAGAGTGCTCTCCTGTTCATTAGGAAAGTTCGTGTCACTGCAGGTTGGAAGCTGCATAGTTTTCCTGCACAAGGTAACGTTCCTCTTACTGGGAGTAGATGAGAGGGCAGCAGCCTAGATGTGTGCTTCTTGGTGTGTCGGATATGATGTTCCCTCCATGCTGCTGCCAGTTCCTGGGTCCTTGCAGTGCTCTTCATGGGGGTGCTATGACAGAGGAAGGTGGGGACAGCGCTAGCGTTGGTACAGTAGCTGGCAGTCAGGTTGTAAGCTTCTCTCTCTCTCCCTCCCTCTCCCTTCCTCTCCCTCCTTCCCCCTCCCCTCCCCTTTTTCTTTTACTCTCATGGCTTAGTCTTTTGGGAGCTTGGATTCTGGAGCTCTGTAGCCCCACCTGGCTTGTTGGCAGTGTTCTGAACTCCATAGTGTTCTGAGTTTCCTCACACTGTCACTTTTTTTTTTTTAGGATTTATTTATTTATTTTTATTTATATAAGAACTGGGGTACAGGCCAGAGGCATGGGAGGGTGAGAGGATTCACCAGAGACACAGTGGGGAGCAGACACTGCTGAGGGTAGCAACGGGCGAGACAAGAGAGGTCTGCTGCGCCATGTGGGGTCACCTCCCTGGCCAGCCGGGAATCGAACCTGCACTGCAGAGGCTGCAAACAGCTTCATAGCACTGCGCTCAACCCATTGCGCCACCGGGGGGCCCTGGTGTCACCTCTTTTTAACCTTGGGGCCTCAGCTGCTGGCACCCCCAGAGTCCTTCAAGTAAAAACAATTCCACCTTTAACCTGTTTCAAAAATCATACTTGATAACCTGAGTTAGACTGTCAAAGCTGACAGACTGTGAGATGTCCTCTCTCACCTATGCCTCCTTTCTGGGGGTGCCATCTAGTGTTCTGTAAGCTACAGGTGCCCAGAAAGGGGGGACCTGGATCCCAGTGTAGTGTGTGTGTACATGGCAGCCTTTCTTTTCCCTGGTCCAGCGGCTTGGCCCAGTTACTTGCACACAGGCCACAGGGTGGGGCCTCTGGGAAGAAGACCCTTCTTCAGACCATTCCCCCACTGGAGGACTGGGGTATTGATCAAGCAGTTGGGAAGATTGCACAGAAGCCTACATCTTGGTAACTGGCATGGGGGTGGCCGTTGTAAAGGGTCAACAAATGTCCCGGATGATTTCACAAACGTGACAAGGCTGAAAGGTTAACATCTAAAAATGAAAGACGAAGTACCTCCTCTGTGTTTCTGAGCAGAGCCTGCCTAGTTAACTTAGCTTTCCTGCTGGTGTTGGATCTGACTGTATGCATCAGCTGCTCACAGGCTCCTGTTGCAGTGACTTCTTTGGCGGGTGCCAGTCCTGCAGGCTTCTCACCACCAAGCTGCTGTGTGGTGTTGGGGTCTGTGTGGCTGTGCTGGCTACTGGTCCAGCCGTTGGTCCCTTCTGCACTCACTGAAACTGACCTGTCCCTGTTCGCAGCTGTAGTGAGGTCTTCTGGGCCTTCCTATTAGGGAACACTCCTGTGTTCCTAGAAGGAGCCCCAGCTGTACAGAATGGGCCCTTCTTGCCTTACTGATAATTCTTGGAGCAGGCACTATTGCGGCTGGCCTCTGCACCCTGGATCTGGTCACCTTGCTTTGGAGGATCTAGAGTGGGGAAGGGTCTTGCATGTCTTGTCCGTCCTGTGCCTTCTCCACCCCCCACCCCATCTCGCCATGTTCCACTGTGGCTGTGGCAGGGCATGTCCTAGTATAGTTCTAGAGCAATCGTTGATCCGAAGTCTCCAGTAAGGATGGCTGGGCTTCAAAAATTTCATCCCAGCTGCTCACCTCCGTGGCCTCTGTGGCCGAGAAGCAGAATGTGTTCTGACTTCAGGCCCCCACAAAGCAGGCTCCAGGCCTTTTTTTCTTGACATCCAGCCAACAGGGTGTCAAGTTACATGGCTGGGAGAAGCAGTAATGGATGCCAAGGAGGTAGTCAAGGGAGGGGAGGGATCACCAGAGGGCTGAGGCAGGTGGGCCCAGAGCCCAGGGGGCCTAGGGAAGGGAACAGGCACTCCTAGCATCTATTACCTCTGGGTACATGTGTCTTTGACTTTGGGGCACAGGCCATGTCTCTGTGTACAGACACATAGAATACGTCTCTGAGGGAAACCCTGCTCTTAGGGAAAGGAGAGTGCAGTATTGAGTGAGTGTCCCAGGGAGCAACCCTTAGGCCCAAGAGTCTATGGAATATCCCAGAAGCATGTGCATGTCGAGATAGCTGGTACGCAGTACACAAGGGCCTATTGGTGACATTAGCAAGGTGGTAGGACTAACCTGAGAACTGATGGTAACTAGGATATTTGTAGAAGTGATTCTGGAATGGGGAGAGCTTCTTGAATTGGGCACGCCTTCCTAAGTCTAAGGGTTGCTTTCTGCCTTTGTCTCAGACACTCGGTGCAGAGGCGCTCCTCCAGTGGGACCACTTTTGCCCACTTCCTTCATTGGTAGCTCTGGTCTCCTGCCAGCCTTCTTGGTTGTACTTACTCCTCATCCCAAGTCTGCATTTGCCATGGCAGCCCTCTGTACAGGAGGGCTGGTCCTGCGAGGTGGTTACTGGGTGAAACTTTCCTGCTTCTCCCGCGTTGTGGCCTCTTTGGGGGACAGTCTGAGGGAGGACATGGAGCTAACAGTAGGGGCTAGCCTCACTGCTGTCAACCATGGGTGTGGTGGCTTGCATGCATTGGTGCTGCTTTTTGGGCCCTCACATCCCTGCAGTCCCACTCCAGCAGGGTTGGATGTCCTGGTTGATTTCATCACTCACGTGTGATGGCCAGGGCCCATCTTGGTGTCTGCCTCTTTTCATGAAGCTTCCATGCTGATTGGTATCAGCTATCAGACACCCCTTCTACCCTCCAGGGCAAACACCGAGGACCCAGGTAGAAGCTGCCAGGCTTCTATGACCTTGCCTCAAAAACTTGCATGTTGCCTCCTCTACATTCCTGTAGTTTAGAGTAAGCTACAAGACCTGCTGAGGACTGAATGGGGGTGTGAGCGTGGGAGGTGCAGGTTATTTGGAATGAGCCACCTCTGCCTGACTCTGTAGGCCTGGGTGGATTTGACCAGCTATGAGCACTAGGTGCCTTGACATCCACAGAAGTCCTCAACTCACAGGGACCTGTTTGCATAGAGAAATGTCACAGGTTTCAGAAACCCATTCCCTTCAAATGGTGTATACCGTTTCTCAGACAACATGTATGCATGTGGAACTAGTGCCCACATATGCAAGGTTGTCAGTCTGAGCATTGCTGTGCTCCTTGTGAGCTGGGACCCATCCTAGAGCCAGTGCTGGGGCATAAAGTCACACCAGTTAGTGCCATGAGAGGAGGGGGCATGCAGACTGTTAGGACACAGTAGTATGTACAGCAGACGTAACCTTTGAGAGTTACCCACCATGGCCAGTTGTCTGCTACTTGCCAGTTTCACACTCGCAGTGAGCTGTCCTAGCTGCCTCAGAAGAGTTTTTGTTTGCTTTGTTTTTTTTTAAGATTTATTTATGCGTACAAGAACTGGGGTGTACAGGCCAGAGGTGCAGGGGGTGAGAGGATTCACCAGAGACAGTGGGGAACAGGCAGATTGACTGAAGTACATTGCTGAGGGGAGTAGTGGGCGAGTCAGGAGAGGTCTGCTGCGCCATGTGGGTAGCTCCCTGGCCAGGTATTGAACTCAGGCTGTGGATAGCTTCATAGGTTGCGTCTTAACCCCTTGCGCCACCAGGGAGGTCCTGCTTCAGAAGAGTTCTTGATAGCCATCTAGGGTGCATGAATCTCCTTGTCACTGAAGGTTGAGTCTCCTCTCACCTGCAACCCAGGGGAGTAGGAGACAGGGATTCTTGTTCAAGAGGCACAGGAAAGCATTTGCAGACTTGGAGCACAATGCAGCCTTAGCAAACTCCAGAGCTGTAGGAGCAGGTCCTACAGCCTCTCCCCCACCACCACCCCACATGTCACTAGGGAGACTCCTGCCCCTCTGACTGCACAGGAGTGGGGAAGGGAACACTGACTGATCACACTCCAGGGCTGGATGGGCTGGGGATATTTTTGAGGCACAGATGGTTTGAAGTGACTTGCTCTGGGGCTCACAAGGGGGGTGTGGAGGAGGGAATGTGGTGAAGGCAGGGCTCACGCAGGAAGTGTCTGTGGTAGGAGTTGGGGTATGCAAAACCTAGGGGTTTGGCCTGGGAGGTGTGAGCAGCTCCTGGGGAGGGGGCAGTCTGGCTGGGTCCACGATGAGTGTTTGAGAAGGAGCATAGCTCTCAAGCCTTCTTTAAATAGCTTCCCACCCAGCCTGAGTTCTCATTGAGCCACAGTTTCAGCATCACCTCAACATCCCTAGTGTGTGCAGGGCTCTTGATTTTGTGACTTGCAGACTTTGCGTGGGTCTGGGGGGCATGTGCTTCATGCCTACACTGAGAAGTTACCTAGTGCTCTATGTGTCAGTCCACTCCCACCTATGTTCCTTCTCCCTCCTCATGTGGGTCTGTCCCTCCTGGTGGACCTTAAGGACTGAGCCACCTTTTATCTGGGACTTAACCCCACTGCCTACGTAGCACCGGCATTCTGGGTGGGTTGCAGCAAACATGAATGAGTGAAGGGTATAGATGAAGTTTGCTTCGCCTTATCAGGCTGTTCAAGGACCAGGGTGCCCAGGACAGTTTCTGTGTTCCCTTGGTGATGCCTTCCCCTGGTACAGCTGGAAGACACTGACCACTGGGTGGTGAGCGGCCTTACTCTATACCCTGGTCGTGAAATTAGATTTATAATCCCACCTTCCCTCCAGACAGATCACAGAACTGTTGTTTGTTTAGTCAGGGCTGCTTCTAGTGCTTTTTCCTTTGTTACCTAAACTTTCTTTTGATCATATTTTACCCAAGGGCTCCTGAGATGGCCAGGACAGGGTTATTGGAGGTACCCTGAAATCATGTGGTTTCCAAGTAAACTTGGTACCTCGCCCTCCCTGCTCCCTACGTGTCCAGTAAACTGCCATCTCCCCCCACCCCCACCCCTGCCCCAGCACAATGGGCCAAGGTTCTTCTCTCATGTTCTCCAGCCTAAGTAGTTTGATAACTTAACTTTTTAAAAGAATGCCTGCAGTAGTTTTAAGCCTGTGTCAAAGGAGTATCTTTCTCAAAGTAAAGAACTCTGGAAGGTTCTGAGTGGAAGACCTTCACTTCACAGACAGAATTTGGGGACTTTTGTCTTGTTGGAAAGTAGAGGGGCTGCTGGCCTCTGTGTGTGGAAAAGACACCCCCACAGGCCTCACACACAGGAAGTGCTGCAGTCGGCACTGGCACCTCCATTTTCTGACATCACCTGCACCCTACCTCACTTCTCAAAATGAAGGCTGTGTGTCACAAACCGGTTAGAACTGGCTGTTGCCATGGTTTTTACTTTGGAAGGCACAGTTAAGGTGTCACATGACTGAGGAGGGAAATGCCTTTGTCACATGACATTTTTTGTGGCCTGATTAGCATACAGGAAGTTCACTCCTGGCTGCTGGGATGCTGAGTGATCATTGATGGGAGGTGACATCAGTTTGAGGACTAGTTATTGATCAGTCTCCGGTCGAGATGGGCCCTGGTGTACTGTGGTCAGAGTGGGTCTCTCAATCCTACCCCAGCACTCTTCCCTCAAGCAGATTTGAGTTGTATTAAGCACCTTACCTTTGGAAGAACTGTGTGATGAGATAAACAGGTGATAAGTCTCATAGATGGGTCATCTCAGCTGCAGTCTGTAACTCTAGATGTGCTTCTGCTTGAGCTGCTACTCCTTGGAGAGCTACTTGGGAACCTCCTTGAGTTGGTCCTTGCATCCACAGAACATAGAATTGGAGCATCGAGGTCATCTTGAAAGTTCCAGATGGAATGGGGTGGTCAGCCAGAGACAGATGGGAAGAGCAGGAACAGTTCCCAAATTTGCACTGGTCTATTGGCTCCATGAGACCCGAGTGAGATGTCCTGGATGACTTTATGAACAGCTTCTGGACTTGAGAATGTCACTGATAACCCAGGAAGGGGATTGTGCTACTTGAGTATGGTGTTTTCTGTCATGCTGCTCTCCTGCGAGAGGACTGACAGCCATACTGATGCAGGAGAATTGAGGTGCAGTGCCTGTAGTGGGGTGGGAGGGTAGAGTCTAGGTGGAATCAGCAAACCCTGGAAAACTGGTCCTCTGCCCCCTTTTCCCTAAGGATGCAACTCACTTCGTGGGTGGGAAGGGCTGTTTCAGGTCCCACATGGTCCCCCTCCCCACTCAGCCAAAGTCCAGCAGGAGTAGTGGGAACTCCAAGTTTACTCCAGTTAACTTCAGTCTGTGCTCTGGACCATAGAGCCACCTAGTGGACACATTTGGTCCTGGCCAGCTTTCCTGCCAACCAAGGATGGGATTCCTTAACACAAGTGCTGAGTCTGAGATCTTAAGGGAAAGTTTATGTTGTGCCCTCAGCTCATGAAGCTGCTTGTTTTGGTCAGGGACCTTGATTGTGGTGAGGTTCCATCTCTGGGACCTTTAGTCCTCATGGTTTGGGGTCACATCACTGTGGCAGCAATTCAGCAGCACCCAATATGCAATATGTCCTCAAAATCTTTGGCAAGAGGGGAAGGCAAATGTCACATGTTCCTGTGTGGGCTCTGTAGTGTGACATGCATTGACCTCTGAGCAGTCATCCGTGTGCACGCAAACATTTGTGAACTTGTCCTGACAGGATAGCAATTGGAAGACCTGAGTGGCATTTCACAGGTGTGACCTGTTATCCCCTCTGTTCAAAGAGGAGGAACAGGCAAGTCCCCCATGGCAGTGAGCTCCCAGAACAGTATAGGCAATAAGTGGAGAGTGAATTTATCACAAAGGAGTGTGGATTGAAATGATGGGTGTTTCATGGTGCAGTTTGAATTTGTAGGTGGGCGGGGTTGGAGTAAGAGGCCAAAGGGTAATGGGCAGAGTAGCCTTAACACCAGCAGGGCAGACTAGTCCATGCACTGTTAGAGTGTGGAGGTGGGGTAGCTGGAAACCAGTTTGAGCAGATGAGGTAGGTGGAGCATACTCAGATCTATTCCATAGTCAGTCCACTTCTAAACATGAACCCTGATGCCACTTTGAACTGGCTTGAGGAAGAGGCCACTTGTGGCTCAGAAAGGACTGCCAGCAGGCAGCCTTGGCCACCTTGGGAGGGTGTAACACACCTGTGCCTGGGAGTGCAAGCGGAGGCCAAAAGCATGTGGAAAAACCCCTCTGTCCATCAGGGAACAGGGAGCCATCCAGGTGTGAGGGCTGGCCTTCACGTCAGGTAACTTGCAGGTCCCTGGTTTGTGAGGCAAACATGTACCCTTGCACCAGCAGAAAGGAGCCCCAGGAGGGCTGGGATCCAGGGTCTCAAACATTTTTACCTGACATCAAGCCACGTGATAGAGGAGGAAGCAACAGTGTGTTTCAGGTGTTTGGAACCTGGGGACATGGAGGTGGATATGAAGAACAGTCCCAGCTTTTGAGGGCCTTGTAGTATACTGTGACTTGGTGTTGCTGGTGCATAGAGTGAGGACAGCCAGGTGGTCAGCTCACCAGCTCACTGGGTCTTTGTCTGAACCAGACACTTGTTTGGGTGTGAGTAGGCCCTGGGTTTGATGGTGGCACTGCTGATCCTCTGTTTACACCCCTCTCTCTACTCTGCAGTGACATGAAGTTGGAGAGGAGAGCCCCCTCACCTGATGTGATTGTCCTCTCTGACAATGAGCAGCCTACGAGCCCACGGGTGAATGGACTGACCAAGGAGGCCTTGAAGGAGACCAGCACCGAGGCCCTCCTGGTGAGCTATTGCCTGATGGCACCCCATGTAGAGCTGGCAACAAGGGGTCGTCTCTCCAGGTTCCCCTCAACGCTGTCCCCTTGTCCTTGCAGAAAAGCAGTCCTGAGGAACGAGAAAGGATGATTAAGCAGCTGAAAGAAGAGTTAAGATTAGAAGAAGCAAAGCTTGTTTTATTGAAGAAGTTGCGTCAAAGTCAGATACAAAAGGAGACTACCACCCAGAAGGTGTGTGTGTATCCATTCCCTCATTCAGGGTCAACGGGAACTAAAAGCCTGATTGGGGAGTCAGGGGTGCTGTGTTTTTTCGGGGGTGCTGAACTGAGGTCCAGGGTCTAAATAGAAAGTTGTGGTTCAGATTCAGATTTTGGGTTTAGCTAAAAGGATATCAGAATAAAAGGATAGCAGCAGAGTGTATTTTGGTCTAGAAAGTCTGGATCTGAATGTGTAAAAGGCTTAGACTAGAAACATCAAGGAAACAGCAGATGACCTGGGAACTTCTGGAAGCGTGGTTCCTGGCCTGCTTCCACAGGGGCCTGCCAGACATGGCTGCTCTCAGAGGCCATATCCTGGGGCTCCTGTTCCTGCCATCTACCCTGGTGCCTCAAGCTTTCTATTGTGTTGCTTCTAAACTCAGTATACCTTGTAGTACAAGATCAGGTCTGTTTCCTGGTGCCCTTTCTTTTACTCTAACCACTCTCCTTATAAACCATAAAATTCAAGCGGACTTGTGTTTAAGAGCACATGTTTCCTGCAAGGATAAGAGTGGGAGGGTGCTCACTGATCTGACCTGAGGTTTGCTAGAGCACCCACCTCCAGGCAGTTAGCAAGTGGCTTGGTGTCTGTGCGTCTTCTGATGGCTAAATCTGTCCTATGTTCCTTGTCAATTGTTGAAGACTTTGTGAAGTGACCTACCACTGTCCTTCTCAGTGGAAATGTACTTTCCAACTCCAAAGGGTGGACTAACCTTTCTGGTCCCAGGTCCTTTCCCCTCACTTAAACCACAAAGTGATGCCAAGAGTCCCCCGTGGGTGAGGGATGCTTGAAATCTCCCTGTTGTCCATTTTGAATATGTCGACTCCTGGGAAGAATCACAGAGTCGCTTACCAGGCTGGAGGCAGAATCTTTGAGAGCCTGGTACCTTTGAAGAGAAAGAAACCAATTCTCTTTATCAGAACGTATAATGGGGATGGGGCAGGGTAAGGCTGGTGGCTCTCTCATCTCCCGAGTGTCCTGTTCTCTCACAGCCTGCAGGCTCCACGGGGAGCTCTGTGACCACCCCTCCCCCACTTGTGCGGGGCACGCAGAACATTCCTTCCGGCAAGCCATCACTTCAGGTTAGTGTCCACTATATAGCCCCAGTCAGCTCCTGCAAAAGGCTGCCCATTACTTTTGAGCTAGCCAGAGTGAGGCCTTCCCTCTGGCAGCCCAAAAAATCAACTTTGTGGTCCTAAACCATGAGGCCCAAACAAGGCCATCATTGGCATCCTAAATAATAAGTTGGGGTGGGCCCCCTCCCCATCCTATCAGCACTCCTGGGAAACTGGAAAGATCTGAGGTCCCAGACTTGACCAGATTCCCTTTGTCACAATTCCTGAGGGTGGTCACGGGGCCTGATTGCTCCATGTCCTGGCTTGTTCATGGTCTCCTCTGCCCACGAGGTGAGATGTGCAATGCACCCATGCCTGAGCCCTGACTCAGAGAGATAGCACATGTCCTGGCTAGCTGGACGTGGGTGTGTACGTGTGCGTGTACGTGTGCACGCATGCACCCTGCACTCCTTGGTGGAGCTCACTTCTGAGTGAGCCCAGGTTTGTGAGCTTTTGTCAGAATCCACATTTCTTGTTCTTCATGATTAGAAGAAATTTTTTCTTCTATTGGCCCCTTTCTTTAAACAAACATGCCCTTTTACAAAAGTAAACCGCTTGTTAAAAAAAGCTGTGTCAGCTCTGGGGTTGGTGTCATTGACAGACTTCCTCAACTCGAATGCCTGGCAGTGTCATCCCACCACCCTTGGTCCGTGGTGGGCAGCAGGTGTCCTCGAAGCTGGGGCCACAGGCAAGCTCGCAGGTCGTCATGCCACCACTCGTCAGGGGGGCCCAGGTGAGCTGGGCACTGAGGGGGGCAGCCCAAGCAACTGTCCCCCTCACAAAAACTACCCTTCCCTCTACCATCCTGCTCACCATCTTGTCCTCCACCCTACTCCCACAGCAAATCCACAACATCAGACAGCATTCCAGCACGGGGCCGCCACCACTCCTCCTGGCCCCCCGGGCGTCTGTACCCAGTGTGCAAATTCAGGGACAGAGGATCATTCAGCAGGGTCTCATCCGTGTCGCCAACGTTCCCAACACCAGCCTGCTTGTCAACATCCCCCAGGTGAGAGTGCTGCAGCCTTCCCCTCCAGGACCCATAATTCTAGGGATTGTCTCCAAAACATGTGATTTGACCCACCTTGCTTCGTTAGATAGGTGGGACCTAGGGCAACCCATCCCCGTGGAGTTTGTATCTGCACACAGGGGTCCTGTGTGCAGATCTGCTGTCTGGCAGAGGTGGCTTGGAAGGAGGTAGACCTGGGCTGAGATGGGAGGTAGCTTCAGGAGCTGTGTGGGGCCAGCAGGTTTGGGGAAATAGAGTAGGCTAGTTGAGTCATCCTGTGGGCTTGCAATTGTGGGGTGCGCCCTCTTGGGCACCAGGGCTCCCTTTCTGCTACAGGCACAGCACATGAGGAAGTCCTTACAGCACTGACGTGTGTTCTTAGGCACACATACCTCACCTCTACATAGAGCTTGAACTGGGGAGAGTCTGTTTTCCAAAGAGCTAGGAAATGGGACCGGTGGGTAGTGGATGGGCTGGGAAGAGGAGCCCCATTGCAGATAAAATGATAGCTTCTACAGGGCTTTGTTGACAGCTCTGTGGACGGCTCATCATCTTGGGTGCTATATGTCTGTACCACTCTCCTCACATGAGCATGACCAGTAGGGCTCTGGGCAGCATCCTTGCCTCCTCTAAAGGCAGGTTCTTTATTATTATTATTTTTAAAAAAGATTTTACTTATTTTTGCGTAAAAGAACTGGGGTGTGGGGGATAAGATGATTCACCAGACACAAGAGTGCGGAGCAGAACAGGCAGATCTTCTGAAATACACTGCTGAGGAGGGCAGTGGAGGTCTGCTGCGCCATGTGGGTGAGCCCCCTGCCCAGGGATGGAACTCAGGCTGCTGTGGAGGGCTGTCATGGTGGTAGCGCTGAGACTTAACCCCTAGGCCACCAGGGAGACCCTAAAGGTAGGTTCTAACACAGTCTTGCTACCCTTGTGGAGCAATTTCCTCCATTTGTAAACCTTTGCCCTATTCTGTATACCCCACTGCTCTCTGTCTTGAGGATGGAGATGGGGCAGCTGTAGGGCCAGGCTGTCAGGGGTTCTCCCATGGCATCCTCTACATCTGGATGCTCCCTTTTTGAGAATGGGAGTCCTGGGAGGTGTCCAAGACCCCTAAGTTCTGTGATGTGTTGTGTGTGGGTTATTGGGGGAGGGATAGGTGCAAAGCTTCCTCAGATTCCCAACAGGACCCCTACCTCCAACTGATGATCCACTTTGGGTTTGGGAAGAGAAATCACTTGTCAATGTTGGGGTCAAGTGTCCTGGAGCAAGGAGACAAGGAATGTTAATAAAGCGGTGTGAGGGCAGGAGAAGGGGAGAAAAGGGAGTGACAACGGGGTGGGGTGTGTACAGGTGTCTAGAGACCATTCTGAGGTGGAGTCAGGCCATAGTGATGGGACTGACCATGTTCCTTTGTGGGGATAATTGCCTGGGAGCCCCACTGTCCTGGTTGTGGTAGATGGCTTCCTGGGTGTCTTTGTGGCAAATTGCAGGTTTGAAATGTGTGTGGCTCACTGGACATCAGCTAAGCCTTGCCAAGGCTGTTTGTCAGACTGGTCATCTCATGAGGTGTTGGGTCCTGTGCCATTTGCCTACATTTGCAGGTGTTCCTCTTAAGGACTTAGCCAGTACAGTGAATGGCACTATTTCTGGGTAGTGGGTGCAGCATATGGTGCCTGCCTCAGGGCAACACTCAGTGTTCTGACCATTTTCTTATCTCCCTAAAGCCCTCTGCAGCATCACTGAAAGGCACGACGGCCACCTCTGCTCAAGCCAACTCTACCCCCACCAGCGTGGCCTCTGTGGTCACTTCTGTTGATTCTCCAGCTAGTCGGCAGGCGGCTGCCAAGCTGGCACTGCGCAAGCAACTGGAGAAGACACTGCTTGAAATTCCCCCACCCAAGCCCCCTGCTCCAGAGATGAACTTCCTGCCTAGTGCTGCAAACAATGAGTTCATCTACCTAGTGGGGCTGGAGGAAGTGGTGCAGAACCTGCTGGAAACACAAGGTGGGGTCTCATAGTCCCTCTCCTGGAGCTCCCTTTACATGGGTTTTATCCAATGCGTGGCTCCTGTGTGCATCTATCATGTACCCTGAGCCATCTGGGTGCATCTTACAGGCATTTTGTCAGTCCAGCTTGCAGTGAGGTTGGATGACTTCTTAAACATCACAGGCACCTTCGGTTGGGGCTTTTGAAAACCAACCTGAGGCTCTAAGCTCATGAGCCAGAGGGACAGGCAACCACAACCCTGGGACTCTCAGTGTATGGGGAGCAGACAAAACAGGAACATGCAGCTAGGCCTCCCTGAGACTATCCCAAGTGTCAGTACCAGTGGGTGCCCGATAAATGTTTGCAGGACACAGAGACATTACTGACAGAGGATTTGGCTTCCTGGTGTCATGTGTCCCTCAGGGGTGGTGAGATCTGACTGGCCTTCTGACCTCCTGACCAAGCTCACTCGTTTTCCAACAGCAGGCAGGGTGTCCGCTGCAGTTGTGCTGTCACGGGATCCCTACATGTGTGCACAGTGCAAGACAGACTTCACGTGCCGCTGGCGGGAGGAGAAGGGGGGTGCCATCATGTGTGAAAATTGCATGGCATCCAACCAGAAGAAGGCACTCAAGGTGGAGCACACCAGCCGACTGAAGGCTGCCTTCGTGAAGGCGCTACAGCAGGAACAGGAGATTGAACAGCGCCTCCTGCAGCAGGGTGCTGCCCCCATGCAGGCCAAGGCCGAGTCGACTGCCCCACATCCCACATTGAAGCAGGTGAGAGTCCAGCCCTACTCTGTGTGCCAGTGGCCTTGTTCCCAGGATGGGGCCTCGCTCCTTTGGCAGGGAGCTGTTGTTGGCAGGCAAAATATTCCAGAGTTCTGTCCACACTCAGCCCTCATCTGCCTGTTTGTTAATTGTATGTCTAAATTGCATTTAATGGTGGTGTTTGGCAGTGAAAAATACTAATTTGCAGTTTCTTTAGACTTTGTAGCTTTCACTCACAGTGTGCTGGCTGACAAGTACTTCTTGTCTAAAAGGACTTTTTTGAAATCCACAATGAGAGATTAAAGGGGCGTTTGGAAGAAATGTTCTAGCTAAATTAAGGAGAGAAGCAAGTTTGAAATCAAGTTTTTTGATTGCTTTTTTAATGCTTTGTTGCCTACCCCTATGGATCCGAAGCTCCCTATTGGCAAATTTTTGTGTCCTTGAAAGTTACTTGTGATTCACTAAACACATCTTCTCAGGATTCCTACTTAGCCGGGTGACTATGTTATCCTTGGGAAACGGCCTGTCCTGTGTGTCCTAGGCCTGACTCCGCCACAGCTGCTCACTTTGTTCACTTTGGGTCATTCTAGACTGGCTCATGGACAGTGCTGACCTTGATTTCAACCCCCATTTGTGTAGGTCATAAAACCCCGGCGTAAATTGGCGTTCCGCTCAGGAGAGGCCCGCGACTGGAGTAATGGGGCCGTGCTACAGGTCAGAACTGTGGTGTGGGAGCCCAGGCACCATGCCACCAACCAGCCCTCACGCCCAGATTGTGACCACGTCACCAACTATCGCACTGCCTGTGTCTTTGTCTCTGTCTCTCTCTCCCTCTCCCCACCAACCCATGCACTTCCCTTTCACTCCCCTCTTGGTGTAACTTACCTGGTCTCCTGATTTTGAACTTTAGGGACTCTGTGGGTGGGAAGAGGTCAGCCAGAGCAAGGAGAGGCTTCACTGAGCATCTCACCCTCTCAATCCCTTCTCCACATGAGCTGTTGCCCTCTCTCCAATGTAGGCCTCCAGCCAGCTGTCTCGAGGTTCGGCCACGACTCCCCGAGGTGTCCTGCACACGTTCAGCCAGTCACCCAAACTGCAGAACTCAGCCTCGGCCACAGCCCTTGTCAGCAGGTCAGGTAGACATCCAGAGAGGGCTGTGAGTGCTGGCAAGGGCAATGCCACCTCCAACTGGAAGAAAGCACCCCTGAGCACAGGTGGGTGGCCCTATGGGCCTCAGAGTGAGATGTGCCACAGGAGGGTTCCTTTCCTTTAAATTTTTTTTCGCATCCCCCTTTCCTTATTTTTAGCAAAGATGTGTACGTGGGTGAGAAGAAGTGGCACAAAGGCCCCTTGACCTTCAGCCCTTCTCTGTGAGAGCTGCTGCCTGTCACTTGTCATTGAGTCTCTTTTTGCAAAGCAGGATGCCGAGAATAAGTGGTGGCTTTGGTGGATGCTAATCCTCTCACTACCTGCATACTCTGTACCTAGACTTGCAGCCTTTAACCGAGAGTTGTTCTTTGGTTTGCACATGTCGGGTGGTACAGAGTGCAAAATAGGACAAGGACATGGGAAGGAGGGTCCTGAGGCAGGGTGTTGGGTCTCAGTGGGGCAATAAACGGCTAAATGAAGGAGGCAGCTGCCTCTCAGAGTTTGCTGCATCTCTGTAAGAAGAGGAGGCACCCCCATACGTGCTTTCTCCATAGTCAGAAGCGGGAGAACTAGGCTATCTGTGTACATAAAACAGAGGAGCCCACTGTGCACATAGCAAACAAGTTAGAAACATACCTTCCTTGGGACAGCAAGCTCAGGACGGGGGTGTGGGATCCATGCTGCCTGAAAAGTGTAAACATCAACAGCAAATTTGAAATACAGCCTGGAACTGATGCTAGACTGAAATTCCTTGTGTTGGAAATTTGAGGTTTTTAAATGAGTGGTAAAGTTTGTTTGTGTGTATGTGTGTGCGTGCGTGCACACATGTATGCACACACGCACATACACAGTAATAGCAACCAAGTGAAAGCTCCTGTGTGTGTAAGGTGAACCTGAAAGGGAACATGAGATTGTAAGATCAGAGGTCAGAGTGTTGATTCACAAGGAACATTTCCAGACAGAGTTTGCCAGTGCTTGTGGCTACCCCAGGTATGACAGTGGTGAGCTGGTTTTGGAGAGCTGGCCTTGCATGGGTTCACGCATCTGACCTCAGAACACTTGTTCACTAAAACGTACTAACCTCCACCAAGAATACACTGAGTAATTCAATGATGTGGGCC
Organism: Talpa occidentalis; assembly: GCF_014898055.3. NCBI lineage: Eukaryota > Metazoa > Chordata > Mammalia > Eulipotyphla > Talpidae > Talpa > Talpa occidentalis. Next base: position 48,103,263 of record NW_023601212.1, read on the forward strand.
ACTGCAGCTCAGTGCCAGTCCTTACCCCTTGGCCAAAAATTGTTTGGGGTGGGGCGGTCAGGTCTCCATTTTCCAAAGACAAAAGTGACACTTGCTAATCATGGACATTTGGAGAACACAGAGAGAAGATAGTGATGACAGTGCTTTATACACCAAGAACAGACGCTGCATTTTGGGACTTCTTCCCCAGTCTGCTTCTGCACTCCACTGTCCTGTGTGTAAGCAGATGTCCACAGAGGGAACACTGGGCCATGTCTAATGCTGCATGGTATTCCATCATACTGACTCACTGTTGTTTGCAGTGCTTCATTGTTCTGAACACAGTGGTAAATTCCTTGCTTAGCTCTTGGCTAGCTGATGCACCCTAATTATTAATAACAATCTGTAGGGTTATCATCACAACAGAGGGGGGCCGTATCTAGAAGGCCTCTGAGTCCTTCAATTCTTCTTCTTCTTCTTCTTCTTCTTCTTTTTTAAAGATTTATTTATTTATTTATACAAGCACTGGGTACAGTCAGAAGCACCGGAGGGTAAGAGAATTCACCAGAGCCAGAGCAGGGAACAGAACAGGCAGTGATGAAATACACTGCTGAGGGGAGCAGCGGGCGCGGCAGGAGAGGTCTGTCGTGCCATGTGGGACCCTTGCCAGCGGCCGGGGATCGAACCGGTGCTGCAGAGGCTGCGGGCAGCTTCGCAGCCCAGCTCTCAACCACTGCGCCATCAGGGGAGGCCCATGAGTCCTTCAAGTCTTTTAAGCCCCGAGGCTGGTGTTTCAGTTGGCCAGAGGCGGCTCGGAGCCTTCAGACACCTCTCCTTGACACACTCTCTGTTCTGTTGCAGGGGGGGCCCTTGCATTTGTTAGCCCCACCTTGGCAGTGCACAAGACCTCCTCGGCTGTCGACCGCCAGCGGGAGTACCTCCTGGACATGATTCCACCACGCTCCATCCCCCAGTCGGCCACATGGAAATAGATCGAGCCAGCCCAGTGGAGAACAGGCTCCCTTTGTCCTCCTGCCTGGCCCTGCCACCCTCTGCTCGGGAAGACACTGCTCCTGAGAGAGCAAGTGAGCGCACTGCCTCTGTTCCTGGCTGCAGTCGCCTTCTGGTTGGAGGCCACTTCACAGGTGGATGAGGCTCATCAGTGGGGGACCTTTCCCTTGGGCTTTCTTCCTTTCTTTGCCTTTAGTTTGCCCAACACCAGCAGAAAAGCGGACCTGGGGGCTGGTTCTGCTCCCAGGCCTCCCCTTAGCCCCTGGCAGGGCACCAGGCGCTCACTCTGGACACTGTGACATGCTCGGGCGAGGGCCAGCGCCCAGGGCTTCTGAAGTTGAGCGGAGCTTTCTATTTTGTTTTCGCTTTTCCCCGTCTTAGCCTCCCAATCTCTGACTGCCTTCCTTCATGGCAATCTCTAGGCTGAAAGATTTTTTTCAAATCACCTCATGATGATGGAGTTTAAAGTAAACCGTTCAGACCCAGGGGTCCCTGCCGAGCATGGCCCCCACACCCCAGAGGGTGGGCCACTGACAGCGCCACAGCCCCCGGTGGATGGTCACCTAGCCCTCGCTCTTGCTGCTTGTCCTGGAGGGCCCTGCCTCACTTAGCAGAACAGCCAGAGAACCCAGGATTCTGGAAGCCGCACCACCTTCGGAGGAGAGAGAGGCAAGAGTCGTCAGTGGAGTCCACAGGCCTGAGCAGGAAGTTGGAAGAGGGAGGGCTGTTGTGTTTTTTGTTGTTCTTGTGGTTTATTTTATTAAATTTTTTTCCTTTTCTTTTCCTACTTATTTTAATGGATGACATCCTAAGCCTCCCTGGCCTGTGCTTACATCAGGTGTGTCCAAGTGGGGCAGCATTCCTGTCCCCCAGACTTCAGGGTTTTTGTTTGGGTCTAGCATAGAACCTTCCCATAGAGCTGGGCAAGGGTCCACCTTCAGAGTTTTTTTTAACCCTCTTTAGAGTCTGCAGAAATGTTTTACAAAGGATCAGGTCTGCCTTTAGTTGTACTTTATTTTGGTCTTTCCCTCTCCTTAAGAATCGGTTCTATGAGGAAAGTCAGAAACTGTGTGTGCGCACGCGCGCGCATGTGTTGCACTCAGGCCAGCTCCATGCCTGTGTGAGGCATCCCATGTGTTCACACTGTCTGCGTGGAGACACGGGACACTTCAGCCCCAGCCGTGGTTTTCCTATCCATGCAATTAGGGACTTAATTTAAAATCCTTGTTTTGTAGGGCTGCCTTCTTCAAACACACTGCTACCACATTCTAATAAAGGCTCATTTAACCCCCTCTCATGCTGTGTGAATATTGGTGTTTAGAAAACATTTCTGACACCTAGTTTTGCAAAACGTTTTAATTTGTTATGTACAGCTTTTCAGTTCTCGTTGATTTTGTTTTGAGTGCATAAGATAGATGGGCTGAAGGTGGGGAGGGCAGGGGAGGCTTTCATTCCACGATCCAGGGACTTGGGGGAAGGAGGGAAATTGATGTTCAGGAGGTGCGGGGAGGGTGTGTTTCTACACCAAAAAAATCAAGAGTATGCAAACATTTCTATTCCTTGAATTTTTCTGTGTGCCTGGCAAATAAACACCTGTCTTATACTAGCCTGAACTGTTAGCCCTCTCTGTTCAACAACCTGGCCAGATTGTCAGTTTGAGATTGTCACCTCTTCCCCGTCAGACCTCACTTCTATGCAGTGACAGATCAGGTGTGACATGCCAGAATCTCCCCCTTCTGCTCAGGAACCACCACTCTGGCAGGACGACTCCTCTCAGCCTTGGGGCTGTGAACAGGTCTATGAGCCTTGGGCTTGGCTCTGCCCCTCTGGCCCATCAGGGACCACTTACTGTGACGAAAATCTCGCTTTTCTTTAAAGGGCAAGAGCATGAGATGCCTTAATCTTCAGTTCTTAAAACTCCTTTCCCTTTTCTTGTTAGTTTACCCTTTTTGGTGTAATTACCTTCCTCAAATGGGTGGTTGTGATAGAATTTGTGATGTTACCGAAAGCGTTATTAAATACCTCGTGTGTGGGGTTTGGACATCCTAGGAAAGGGCTATTAATGTTAGGGTGTTCTAACAGCAAAACGTCACACACACCCAAAAAAAAAGCTGGTCTCAGTGCTGGGATCCTTGTCCTGACAGCCTCCAGGCTGAGGGGATCTGGCTCCCTTTGCAATGAGAATGTCCCAAACAGTGATTGTAACATCCCCAGTAAAATGTCACAATCCCATGATGGCAAGTGGAAACTGCAAAAGGTCAGCCACTTTGTGTGTGTGATAGCGGGGAGAAGGGGGAAATCATAGCTCAACAGTCACTTCTCCCATTGAGGGGGAGGCCGGTTTGAAGTTGTGTGTGCACACAGATAGACTCGTGTCCACTTGGAGCCACCCAGTGTCCTGTAATGTCTGGACTCTCACTTTTGACCAGTTCAAGGGTGGCCCTACTGGGGTGGCCTTTGGTCCTATCTGTTCAAGACCTTTATGAAGCAGTAGTTCACCCCAGTGCAGAGGGAATGAGGCAACAGCACAGCCTTGCTGCATCTCACAGCTCCTGTGCCTCACCCACAAGTGCTGTGGAGGGAGAGACGTGGAGTTTTTTTATGTAAATGTTTTCATCACAGGGGTGTAAGTAATGTAACAGACACCCTGCTGCTTCACCATAGGGCTTTTCTCTGATGCCGAGTTATGCTGCATATGACCTTTGCTTAAAGGACTTGGACTGAACTTTTCTAAAAAGAACAGTTTTATAATGCTTAACAAAAGTGTAATAGACGTTTACACTAGTGCAGGGTATATGGGAGGGTTATTTTCCGGGGGGAGGGTTGTCACTTGTATTTATTGTGACTCTAAATTTTTGATAATAAATGTAAAAAAATGTTTGCCATCAAACTGGAATAGAAGTTCAATAGAGGCTGGAATCAATGGCTATACACCATGTCACGGGGAGACTTTTAGAATCGGAAGGACAATAAAGAAATGGATAATGTGTCGACTATTTTTCTTTTGTCCCCTCTGCCCTGGTTTGGGGCAGATTGGAGGGGATGGCAGGGTGACCAAACAGGGAGGCAAAGGATGAGACACTTGATTCTTGAGCTTCTTTGAACTTCACTTCTCACAGGACGAAAGCCCCTGTCCCATCCCCAATCTGGGTGCTGTTAATTTAGCCTCCATTTCCTCCAGAATCCATACGGTTGAGGGAGGGGTGAGAATCCAGTGGGTTGTGCCCATCGGGGTGGCTCATAGCCAAGAAAGCATCTGCCCCAGAATGGCAGGTTTTTCCAGAGTGCTTTTCAGACTTGGGCATGGCATATGCTGTAGGGTGTTCTAGATACAGTTTCTAAGCATAGCCACTAGGTTGGATTTAAAACAATACCTTGTAAAAACTTCTTTTCAGGGGCCTCCCTAGTGGCGCAGGGATTAAAGAGCCCTATCAAGCTATTGCCAGTCACTGCAGCATGATTCCCTGGCTGGCCAGGCAGGTGACCCACATGACACAACAGATCTCTCCTGTCTCCCCTACTGCTCCCCTCAGCAGTATTTCAGTAGATCTGCCGGTTATGCTCCCCACTCTGGTGAAACCTCTCACCCCACTCCACCCCCTGCACCTGTGGCCTACACCCCAGCTCTTGTATGCATAAAAAATAAAAAAAAAACACCTTGCTGCTGTTCCCCTTAGCAGTGTATTTCAATAGATCCCCTTTTTTCTGTTTAAAAAAAAAAAAAAAAAAAAAACTTGTTTTCTGATGTTGACAAACTTTCAAGTTTGATTCATAAGGTGAAACATGATCACTTTGATGGATTCCAATGTGCCTAAACTATGACCCTGTCTTGAGTGCTTACATGATTCTGCTGTTGATAGTTTTTTGAGCTGAGGCTTCCCTGTCTCTGACCCGGGGGCTTATGACCCTCCTACAGCCACAGCCAATTTGCAACTTGCAAAAGGCACAGAGGTGGTAGGAGACATGATAAATTAACTCCCAAGTGTGTCCCACTCCACCTGTGGCTTCCTGACAGGTGCCCCGTGCCCCAATACAGGCCGAAAGTACACTTAAGTGGTGCTCTCTCATAGGCTCTGCTGGATCAGGTACAGGCTCTTCAAAAGTCCAGGGGTGAGCCTCAGGCAGCTTTTTACTGAACAAATCGGGCACTAGCACTTGTCGGGACTTACCCACTCTGAACTGAGTTGTGACCATGTGGGAGAAGTAGGCCCTGTTCACACATTCTCCTCCACGGAGAGAAAAAACGCCTGTGCCACACTGCAGGTGCTGAGATCACACCTGTGACAAGGCAAGGGGGAAAGAGCTGGTTGGTAGTGAGAACTTGACCTTTTAGGCCAAGTGTTGAATGGAGAGAAAATGGGGAGTGCAAAGACTCAAGGTGAGGCCAAGTGCAAGGCCGAGGACAAGGAGGTCTTCGAGCTTTGATAAAAGGGTGAGGATGTGGATTTTCATCTAAGTGCAGTGAATGCTCAAGAAAGCAGGCCACAGGCCTCCAGTGAGCTACATATAGCCCTCCCTAGCAACTTTGACAAGGGGTTCTTGTCCCCATTTTCCAGTTGGGCAACCCAAGGCAAAGTCCAGGTAAGGAAAGGTGTCCTGGTGAGGGGTTAAATGTTTTGTCTCAGCTCTGAAGTTAATCAGCCAGAAACAGAGGCAAGGCCTCAGTTTCTTCAACTGCAAAATAAGGGGAGTCAGGGAAGCTGACACTTAATCCCCAGGGCATCTAAGAATCAAGGAAGGTAAGCAGGGGTGGGGCACACTCAGAATCACAAAGTGGCTGCGCCCATGGGACTAAGATGGGGCAGGTAGGGTTAAGACTTAAGGAGAAGTTTACCATCCAAATGGCAGCCACTGTCAGCAAACCCAGTAACTCCTTCCCAGGCAAAATAACTTGCATACAGGCATATGAAAAAATGTTCAACATCACTTGTAATCAGGGAAATGCAAATCAAAACTACCATGAGATACCATCTTACACCAGTGAGAATGGCACATATTAAAAAAACTAGCAACAACAAATGTTGGCGAGGTTGTGGAGAAAAAGGAACTCTCCTGCACTGTTGGTGGGAGTGCAAACTGGTCCATCCACTATGGAGAGCTGTGTGGAGATTTCTGGACCTACTAAACATAGAGCTTCCATATGATCCAGCAATTCCACTCCTAGGTATTTACCCAAAGGACACAGAAACATCAATTCCAAAGAGCACCTGCACCCCTATGTTTATAGCAGCACTGTTTACAATAGCTAAGCTTTGGAAACAGCCCGAATGCCCAAAAATAGATGACTGGATCAAGAAGATGTGATACATATATACCATGGAATATTACTCAGCATTCAAAAAAGATAAACACATGCAATTTGCAGCAACATGGATGGTGCTGGAAGGGATCATGCTCAGCGAAATAAGCCAGAAAGAAAAAGAAAAATACCAGATGGTCTCACTCATAGCAGGAATTCAGAAAACCTAAATAAGGGACCAGGAAAATGAATAACCATAAGAAAGTGAAAATCAAAATCAACAAAAAACTATGAACCAGAGACATTCTATGGGGGGGGGGTGGAGGACAGGCAGGGGAGGGATTGGGGTCAAAATAAGGGAGTTGCAATTGTACGCAATTTTATTTTATAAAAATAAAATTTATTTAAAAAAAAAATAACTTGCATACTCCTCTAGGTCTTGTGGGGACCCCAATGCAGACCCATACCTTTTCCTCTTCATTGCAGTCACAGGGACTTCTGAGGGTATTCAAACCCACCACCTCCCTCCTGTCCAGTCTCACTGCCGGTTGATTCCTTCACGACATCTCAAATATCCCTGCTTTAGACCACCTCACACAAACACACCCACATTCAGCACTACTTACAATAATTTTATTTCACTTGCTCCTCGCTGAGGCACGGATAAGCCAAAACTTTTTTTGCTGAGTCCAAAGCCTGGCAGGAGCTCAAGAAATGAAGGAATCAAGAGGACCAAAGGAACCGGCTGGTCTGGCAGACTCATGACCCAACCTTGACTCCCCCTTACTGAGGAAAGCTGATGCCGCTTCCCCAACCCCAGGGTTCAAATTTTGGCTATATTTTTAGGTCCCACTCCCTCATTGACGAACCTCCTACTGTAACAGGGTGGTCCCCAGGAAAGGGGGAGGTTCCAGGTTCCCTGCCCCACCCAAGGAAGGGTGGAGCTGAGCAGGAAGAGGAGAAGCTGCAGAAGAGACTGAGGAAGGAGCAGGATGGAGCCAGGAGACCTGGAGGAGGCGCATGGAGCCTAGAGACACATGAAGAAACTGCGCTTGTCTTTTGGTCATGGACTGGGTGACACAGATGTGGGTGAGACCCATGGGGAGGTGACAATGGCAGCTTTTATCTTGATGTTGATTTTGCTCCTTTCCTTCCGGGCTTGTCTGGTTGTTTCTGGCCCTTTTCTGTGGGTCCCCACTGGAAGATGCTTTAGACTTGTGGCAGGCTTTGGGGCCTTGCTCTGGGCCAGTCCCATTTGGATGGACTTTTACCCACGAGGGGATGGGTAACTTTGGGTGCTTCATTTAGAAACTAGACTCTGCCTTACCTGTATTGTTTCCTAGTTTTATTAAAGTTCCTTCCCCTTAAAGTCTCCTATGTTTTCTGTTGATGCGGCGGATGGCAGAACCCATTTAGAATAGGCAGGTTTGCGGGGTTTGGGCTGCCCCTCTCCCTGTCCTATAACAGTACCTAGAGACAGAATCTCGCCGTTCTGCGCTTACACCCCCGAGAGAGCTTGGGGTCCAAGAGTCCAGCACCTCCACTCCGAAGACCGGGGTGTGCCACCTGGGGATGCCCCCAAGGGTGGCATTCTCCCAGCCAACTTTTGAGACTTCAATGCGGTACTCCGCAAACCTTTAAAACTTCCCCGGCAGCGCCCCCTCCCTCCCTGCTCTGTAAAAGGGGTTCATTGCTAGAGCCAGGTGCGAGGAAGAGCAAGTTTATTGCCAGTTCCACTGGGGGCAGCGCCCGGAGCAAGCCAAGCCCCAAGGAAAGCGCAACCAGCGGGGGACTGGAACCACATGGCCGCTCGTTCCGCGCAGGCGCAATGCTGCGTCTCCTCTCGTTCCGCCCCCTCCCGGGGCCTTCTCGCGGGGGAACCGAGGACGTCCACGCGCCCTCCTGCTCTCGGCGTCGTGGAGCAGGAGCTAGAATCCACGCTGGGGTAATAGTGACCCCCCGCGGGGATAGAGAAGTGGGGGAAGGGGAGAGGGAAGGGCGCATGCGCACTGGCGCCCGGCGGCTTAGGGAGACCCCCGCAGACACGCCTCCGGAGCGGGCGCCGCGCGTGCGCAGTGCTCCGAGCGTGGGACGTTGGGGAAATGGCGGGAGCCCCGGCAGCTAGCCGGAGTCCCCCGAGCGCAGCCAGCCGTTGCGCGCAACCTGGCCGGCAGAGGGCCTGGCTGACGGGCTGAACTGCAGCAGCTCAGCGATCAGGGCTTTGCAGCGCTCGGACAGCTCGAGGCCGTCGGGGTAGAGAACGCCGCGCTTCTGGCGGCGTGGCAGACCGGCGATGTCCGAGTCGTCGAAGGGCATGCACCCGGTGACCATGACGTAGAGCACTACACCCAGGCTCCATACGTCGTACTTCTTGGGGTCGTAGGGGATGCCCAGGAGGACCTCGGGCGACGCGTAGGCCGCTGAGCCACAGTAGGTGGTGCTCAGATCAGGGTAGCCGTGAGCCTGGCGGCCGAAGCCAAAGTCGGTGAGCTTGACGCGGCGCTCGTCGGGGCTCAGCAGCACGTTTTCGCACTTGAGGTCGCGGTGCACCAGGTGGTGGTCGTGCAGGTAGCGCACTGCGCCGGCGATCTGGGCGAAGAGGTCCCGCGCCTGCCCACCGGGAATACGTCCATTACGCTGCACCGCCTGTAGCAGGTCAGTGGCGGCTGCCTCCATCACGATGTACAGCTTCCCGTTGCACACCTCGATGAATTCGAAGACGTGCACAATGTGTGGGTGCCGCACGCCCCGCAGGATGGACAGCTCGCGTGGCAGGAACTTATTGACAAAGTCGGGTGGTGCACGCCGCCTGTCCACCACCTTGATCGCCACCGTGCCTTTGTACTTCTTGGACGTGGCCACCTTCACCTTGGAGTAACTGCCCTCGCCTATGGTGCGGCCCAGCTTATAGCCGAGTTCGCTTAGAAGTTTGTCGCCCGACATGGTGGCGCCTGGGGTGCGCGGGGAGTAGGAGGCGGCTGCTGTCGGGGGGCGGCCGGACTCCGATCTCGGGCCTAACCCATGGTGCTTGGCACCTGCACACCCGCACCCCCATGTGTCCACTCCCCAAGACCCCACTGCCGCGGTACCTTTTATTACCCAGGTAACAATTTCTGCCTTGTGAAGTGACTGCCGGCGTCACCCTGTCTCGGGGTGGGGCCCCCCCAGACCCCACCCTCGGGGCCCCCAAGGTCCTCGGGCTTTATGACTCATAGTCATTTTGAACGGTCAAGTTCCTGATGAGAGGCCACTTGCGAGGAGTCCCGACTACCATAGGGGAGCGGAATCCATGCCTAGGATTAGAATGGGGTGCCGCGTGAGTACGAAACTGAGCGGCAACTGCCCCCAACCTCGTGCACCCAGCCCTGATCTTGTGGACCCCAGAACTGTCCGCAGAGCCCCCTGAGGGGGAGAATACGGGAAAGGGACTCGACTCAGTGACCTGGCTCCCTCAAAGAGTTTGGGGTTTCTGTCCACCATGTGCATCGCTCCAGTTGTAAAGTAACCTGGAGATAGTTTAGGGTACCGGCCAGAGCACCCCAACGGGCTCCAGGTGTTACACCTGATGTGAACAGAAACAAGACCTCGGTAGCTGCCGGGCGGCACAGTCGCCCCACGTTCCGCGGCTTGCGGTCCCTGCATCAGCACGCAGGCGTTCCCTAGCCTCGTTCCGGACTTTCGCGACAGCTTCCGCCACATTCATCATGGCGGCGCCCTCCGTTACGTAACTTCCGCCCGCGAGCGGAACTGCAAGGTTCTGCGAACATGGCGGCGTCGAAGGTGAAGCAGGACATGCCCCCGCCGGGGGGTTACGGCCCCATCGACTACAAGCGGAACCTTCCGCGTCGGGGACTGTCGGGTCAGTGTCACCCTGTGCCTTGGGCTCAGGATCTGGGACTGCGGGACGCTGCGCCGCTTGTGGGGGTGGCTGGCGGGCCTGTTTCCCTTGCAGTGAGACGAGAGGCAGATCTAGGGGTCCCTGATGGCTTCCTTATGACAGCGACAACTTTGGTTTGTCTAGCGCTTCCTTAGCTCTTGGCCTCCTGGCAACTGCCCAGTAGGTCGACTCCGTTAATAATACCCATTTACAGCTGGTTAGGCAGATTTGTGCAGCCCGTGCCCCTAGCCCTAGGCCACACTCCCGCGTCACTGGCTTCACTCGTGGGAAAGCTGAGACTCGAGAGAAGCTGACCTCCTCCTGGGCGTCCCGGACCATAACTGGGGCGGAAGCCGGCGACACTGAAGGGATTTAAAAGGTATTCGGTTCTGTGGTTCCTCGCTGTTGCTCCATCCTCAACCCCAAAGGATGCCCCAGAAATATGTATCATTAAGTTGTTTGTATTACTGAGTTCAAAACATACAATTTTGAAAGAAAACAAAAAGTACTCATGTTTTGCATCCAAAATATACGAGTTCAGGTGAATATGTTTGTCATAACTCATCAAAGTTTACAGTAAAAACTTGTGCATGTTACATAAATTATGCTTCAAAAGACAACAACAAAAAAATCATGGGCATGGTAAAAATTGTAATAGTTCAAACAGTGGAAAAGTTAATGTCAGGTGAGAACTCAAGTCCTCCACTGCCCTTTTTTTTGTGTTTCAGAACAGAGATTGGCAAACTTCTTCTATAAAGGAGCAGATAAATATTTAGGACTTGTGGCACAGATGGTTTCTGTCCACTGCTACTGCTTCTTTTTACACTGTTTGCAAATATAAAAGTGTTTTCAGCTGGAGAGCCTTACAAAACCAAGGTACAGGCCAAATTTAGCACCATGTGGGCAACATGCTGTTCAAATTTTAGAACACCATGAAAGAATATAATGGGATCTGCCTCCATTTCTTTTCCAAGGTATTATTGTATCTCAGTATCCATATAGTGTATTTGCATATAGCTTATGCACATCCTTTATATACTTTAAGTCATCTCTAGATAATTTACAATACCTAATACAATGTAAATGTTCTATAAATAGTTGTTAGACTCTGTTGTTTAGGTATTAGTGACAAAGAAAAAGGCTTGCTTGTTCAGGACAGACATAGTCACCATAGAGTACATGTTCTTAAGTTGTGATTGCTTGAATCCACTGAGGCTATATAGCTTGCTGACAGGGAAGCCTGACTGTATCACTTAACACCCAGACCAGGGCACCCTTCACGTGTGCCACACATGGTCTATTTACAGGTGTGCATCCATGTGATCAGCACCCAGACCAGGCTGCAGAAGGATCCCACTCCTCAGGCCTCCCTGTGGGTCCCTCATTCAGCATCTCTTTTTCATTTGTACATTATAAACATGACCTTTATCCCAGTCTTCTTCCGGTTTATGACACAGCAGTGCTGCCATCTCCCCTGAATACCACTGCCTGGGATTGGGACTCTGAATCAAACCCTGTACTCTGGCCTTTGTTGAAGCATATACAAACCTGCCCCATCCCCCTCTTCTGGTGGTGTGGTCTTTGTCTCTGTACCTACATTCAGTAACTAGTTGTCAAGTGTGCTTATAGTACTCCACCCTGATGCATCCTGAGTTCACAACCTAGCTGAGGAAACAAACATACCATATCAGGATTTTTTTTTTTTTTTTTTTTTTTTAATAGAGGCATGCTTTTATTTATTTATTTGTTTGTTTGTTTTGTTTATACATGCACTGGGTACAGTCAGAAGCACGGGAGGGTGGGAGAATTCACCAGAGCCAGAGCGGGGAGCAGAGCAGGCAGAAGAACCGAAGTACACTGCTGAGGGGAGCAGCGGGCGGCAGGAGAGGTCTGCGCGCCATGTGGGACCCTCCTCTGGTGGCCGGGGAGCAGCCGGGGATCGAACCGGCGCTGCTGAGGCCGCGGGCAGCTTCGCAACCCAGCGCTCAACCGCTGCGCCACCGGGGAGGCCCCCCATATCAGGATTTTACACTGTGGTAAGAACCTGGAGAAACTTGGGCCTTCTTCAGACCAGGGTAGTCTGGAGAGAGATCTGAGGAGTCCCTAGGTGGTGGGAACAGCAAGGACAGAGGCCCCACTCAACTACCCTGCACCTGCCCTGCTCCTCTGGGCCTCCCTCCAGTTGCTTCTTTTGAGCCATGAGCCCCATGGCTCAGGTTGCCTTTAACCTACACTCACCAAAATTGACTACCTTTTCTGTCACCCAGCTTTGTCCACTCCCTTCTGCACCTACCAGGCAGGCTTTTTTTTGTAGGTCTTCAACATTTTTTTTTAAAAAGATTTATTTATGCATATATAAGAACTGGGGTACAGGCCAGAGGTGTGGAGGTGAGAGGATTCACCAGATACAGTGGGGAGCAGAGCAGGCAGATTGATTGAAATGCACTGCTGAGGGGAGCAGCCGGCGAGTCAGGAGAGGTCTGCTGTGCCATGTAGGTATCTCCTTGGCTGGGATGGAACTTGTGCTGCAGTGGCTGTGGATCTCTTCATAGGTTTGTGTCTTTACTCCTTGCGCCACCAGGGAGGCCCCGGTCTTCAACATTTTTATTGAGAGTCACATAACGTACTAAACAGCTCACACATTTAATGTGTACAAAACACTGATTATTTTTTTTTTTACTCTGTTCACAGTTGTGTGACCATCACTGTGATCTAAATTTAAAACATTTGGGCCTCCCTGGTTGCGCAGCAGTTGAGTGCTGGGCTGTGAGGCTGCCCGCAGCCTCTGCAGCGCTGGTTCGATTCCCGGGCAATGGCGAGAGACCTACATGGCGCGCAGGCCTCTCCTGCTGCGCCTGCTGCTACCCTTAGCAGTGTGCTTCATCAGTCTGCCTGCTCTGCTCCCCGCTCTGGCTCTGGTGATTTCTCTCACCCTCCCGTGCTTCTGACTGTACCCAGTGCTTGTATAAATAAATAAATAAATCTTTAAAAAAAGGGGGGGGGCGGAATGGAAAAAAAATAAAATAAATTTAAAACACTTTCATCATCTAAAAGGAGACCCCATTTCTATTAGCAGTACGCCCATTCCTTCCCCAGGACTCTGGGTGGAGGGGAGGGAGGAGGAGCCTCCCCCGCATTTGCTTTTTGTCTATGTTTTACCTGTGCTGGATATTTCACATAAATGGAATCACACATTAGGTGACCTTTTGTGTCTGGCTTCTCTCACTCAGGTTTTGTTTTGTTTTTTTAAGATTTATTTTTATTTATGCATACAAGAACTGGGGTATAGGCCAGAGGTGTGGGGCAGTGGGGGGGATTCACCAGAGAGAGTAGGGAGCAGAACAGGAGAATCTGCTGAAATACATTGCTGAAGGGAGCAGTAAGCAAGACAGGAGACGTCTGCTGTGCCATGTGGGTCAGCTCCCTGGCCGGGGATGGAACTCATGCCACAGTGGCTGATGATAGCTTGATAGTGCTGAAACTAACCCCTGCACCATCAAGGAGGTCCTTCTCTCACTCAGTTTTTGAGGTTCCAAGTTTTAGTATGTGTCAGGACTTCCTTTTTATGTCTAAGTAATATTCCAAAGTATGACTAGAACACATTTTATGCATTCATTTACCAGTTGATGGACAGTTGGGTTATTTCCACCTTTTGGCTGTTATTTAACAGTGGTTCTTTGAACATTCCTTTCCATGTTTCTGGTTGACATGGTTTCATTTCTCTTGGGTAAAATTTCACCTGGGAGTGGAATTTGCTGGTTTATATGGTAACTCCACATTTAACGTTTTGAGAAACTGCCAGACTTTTCCAAATTGACTGCACCAGTTTACACTCCTACCTGAAGGTATGGGAGTTCCAGTTTGTCTACATCTGAACACCACTGTTTTCCTTTTTTTTAAATTCTAACCATGCTAGTGGGTGTGAGGTGTATTTCATTATAGTTTTGATTTGCATGTCCTTGGTGACTAATGATGTTGAGTATCATTTCATGTGTCTCTTTGCCATTTGTGTAGCTTCCTTGGAGAAATGTCTGTTCACGTCCTTTATGCATTTTTTGATTGGGTTGGTCATCTTTTCTTTTCTTTATTTTTTTGTGGGACCCTCGCCAGCAGCCAGGGAATGAACCGACGCTGCAGAGGCTGCGGGCAGCCTCTCAGCCCAACGCTCAACCGCTGCGCCACCAGGGGAGGCCTGGTCATCTTTTCATTTTTGAGTTTTAAGAGGTCTTCATATATTTTGAATGCTGTTCCCTTACCAGAGAAATATGATTTATACTGTTATGTTATTTATAGAGACACATGATTTATATATTTAATGTACATATTAAACATATATCAGATACATGTTTGTACTGAGCTGAAATTTAGCTGATTGGTGGTGTCATTTGCACGGCAAAAGTTTTAAATTTAGTTCATCTTTTTTTTTTTTCTTTTGTCTTTCATGCTTCTGGTGTCGTATCTAAAAAACCGTTGCCTCATCCAAGGTCTCAGAAACTCACTCCTCTGTGTCCTAAGGATTTTATTGTTTTAGCTCTTACATTGAGGTCTTTTATCCATTTGAGTTAACTTTTGTGTTTGGGGGAAGGAGGGAGCACACTTTATTCTCTTGCATGTGGCTATCCAGTTGTCCGATTTGCTGAAAAGACTGTTCTTTCACCATTGAATTGTCTTGGCACCCTTGTCCAAAATCAATTGACCATAAATGTTAGGGTTTATTTCTGGAATCTCAGCTCTGTTCCATCAATGTAAGTATCTAGCCTTATGACAGTGCATCGCTATCTTGTACACACAGCTGTGGATGGTGAAGTTTAGTCCTCCAACTTTGTTCTGTTTCAGAATTGTTTTGGCTATTCTGGTCCCTTGCATTTCCTATGAATTTTACCATCTGCTTGTCAATTTCTGCAGGGCTGATGAGGGAAAGGTTGCGATTCTGGTGAGGGAGGGGGTAGGTTGGGATTCTAATGGGGGAGGTTGGGATTGATGGGAGGGGAAATCAGGACCTGATGAGGACTGTATTGATTCTGTACCTCAGTTTGGGAGTGCTGCTGTCTGAACAATGTTAAGTTTCAAGCCATGAACACAATATGTGTTTCCATTTATGTAGATCTCCTTATACATGATCAAATACCTTTCTGGCATTATCCCTGCTGGCTTCCACCACCTGACTGGCAGTTTCCAAGGCACACACACACCCCTGAGGGCCTTGACCTTCCCATCCTTAAAGGAAAAAAGAGTTAGAGCCTGTATCATTGTAAAGACTGTCTTGGAACTACAGTGGACCCACACATGGGTTCCTGTTGTGAGGGTGAGGGGTCCCCATGGGAAGGCTGGGGCAGTCCAGGTCTGTCCCTTAGGTCTGGGTGAGAAAGGAGGCCTCTGGGCCCCTTTGCTGCTGTTGAAAGCTTGAGGTGGCTCTACTGGAATGCGCTGTCTAGGGAGAAAACATTGGGAGAACAGGGAACTGGCACTCAAGCCTCTGAGCAGACATAAGAATCAGGGTACCTGGGTCTCCCTGGTGGTGCAAAGGGTTAAGACACAACCTGTGAAGCTAACCACAGCTTCTGCAGCACGAGTTCAATCCCTGGCCAGAGAGCTGCCCACATGGCGCAGCAGACCTCTCCTGTCTCGCCCACTGCTCCCCTCAGCAGTGTATTTCAGTCAGTCTGCCTGTTCTGTTCCCCACTCTGTCTCTGGTGAATCCTCTCACCCCCACACCACTGGCCTTTACCCCAGCTCTTGTACGCATAAATAAATAAATCTTAAAAAAAAAAAAAAAGAATCACGGTACCCTCACTTCCCTGCCCCGATACCATGGAAGTGCCTCAATGTAACCTCTCATTTTTAACAGGTTGAATGAACTAGGCAGTCAAAGACAGAGCCAGCTTTTCATTCCTCTCCAGGTCCAGCAGAGGTTCCTGTGCTGGGGCCAAACTGAAGAAGAAAGCTAAGGGCAGGGACCTGGGAAGCCCCTGCCAGTAACGTAGGACCCAGATTCTCAGAGCCCTGACACTGCCCTTCTGCCTACTCGGGATTACCTGGAAGTGGAACTGTCCCAGCAATCACAAGGCCTGTGCAGAGAAGAAATTGGAAAGATGAGGGCCTCCGGGCAAGCCAGCCCCAGTCAAGCCTCAGGAGATAGGGCATCCTTGAAGACCCCAGCAGGCCCCCAGCCTGTCAGTCAGGATTACAGTGGCAGAGCCTGCTGCTGCTCAGTAAATATTCATGGCAGCCTGTCCCCCTGGGTCTGGGTAAGAGGTTTCACCCCACTATGCTGAGAGGCAGCAACACCCTGGGTGCTCAGGGGTGACTGGGCATCTCTGCAGGGCACTGCCTGTCTCTGGCAGCCCTGTCCAGCTCCCTGTGGGTAGCACACAGAGAGAGCTAACCCAGGCATCCGGGAGCCTCTGGAGCGGGACACTGGCCTTCCCCATGGGGACCGGCCCGCTGACTCCAAACATAAACATAGAGACCCTTGGGCCCTCCCGCAGTCATTGCCTACCAGTACCTTCAGAAGCCCCAGCATGGGGGCAGAAGTGAGAGAAAAGCTGAGGCAGCCTGCTGTCTCTGCTTGCAGAGTGGGTGAACAGGACAGAGCGGTCAGCAACTGCTGAGGAGCAGGTCTGAGGGTGGGGGCCAGTGGGCATGCAGAGAGACAAAAAAGTATTCTGAAGAAACGGGTGTCCGTGATGGTACTGGCATCTGTGAGTAGGGTAGAGGAGGTATGAGGGGTTTCATTCATGCTGCTGGAGAATTTACAGTGATTGGCTCCTGCTTCACAAGAAGAAAGGGCTGCTTTTCCCCTGTGTGCTGAGCCTGTGGCCCTCTCCCCACAGGCTACAGCATGTTTGCTGTGGGCATCGGGACTTTGCTCTTCGGGTACTGGAGCATGGTGAAGTGGAACCGGGAACGCAGGTAGGACCCCAGCCTGAGGGGAAGGAGATACATAGGGCCCTGCCATCCCTTAGACCCTGAATATGTGGCACTGACCCAGTAGGTCCACACCTGGCCTTTACCCTCAAGAAATGAGCAGTAAACCTGGGGGCTAGTTCCCTGCATGTGGGGGTAGGGAGCGGGGAAGGCTGGAAGTGTTCTCTTAGTGTTGTCTTGTGGGTCATGAGCAGACAGCAAGTTAACAAGGTCTAGAGGCAGTCCATGTGAGACAGTGGCCTTTCTGTCCATCAAGGCTTGCAGTGGTTTTGGTGTTGACTTAGCTTCCTCAATACAGCCAGATACCCTACCAGGTGGTCCTCATTGCATTCCCCCTTGCCTCCCCCCAACACACACACAAACACACTTTGGGCCCCACCACCCTTGTTCTGCCTTTAGCACCCCTTTGAATTCTCTTACTTGTGCCTCCATCCCCCACACCACTACCACCATAAGGCAGGGAATTCTGGTGATTAGGACTGGAGCAGGCCCTGCAAGTGAAGGCTGCTGGACACAGATGATGAACTCAGGAGTGCCTGACTTGAGGCCTCCAGTTTCCCAGGATGCACCACCTTGGGGAGATGCACACAGCCACTACCCCAGTGTGTGACTATGGTGGGGAGTGGTTTGGAGGGATTGCTACCCTGGGCCTGAGGAGGGGGTAGGTGAGTAGGGAGGGCATGCGGATCTGGGGAGGGAACTGAATTTCAGACCCTTCCCTCGGATACTGTGAGATATTCCCGATGATACGAGAACAGGGCCAGAGGGCCACATCACTGGGTGTGCAGGCTCCGCCTGCCCATTCGATACCCCACAGTTATTTTGAGACAATTGGACATGGTTTTGTAAGGCCCAGAGTCCTGTGATGAACTTCCCCCACACCACAATTATCAGGCCTGGGCTATTTTGGGGATTTAAAAAAAAAATTTTATTGAAAAGAAAGTGTGAAGCCAGCAGTCTTGTGGACCAAAGCCTGCATCAGCTACCCTCCCTTCACCCTCATCTTGGGCCCCTGTGGGCAGATTCCACTGCCCAAGCCCTGTATCCAAAGGCTTGACTCTTTCCTCAACCCTTTCCACCTATTACCCTGGGTGTCTGGGCCCGTCCACCTTTCCTGTGCATCACCCTGGGTGTCCAGACCCCCTACTTCACCCTGGTCTGATCTGGGTATTGGTTTTGGATTTGCAGGCGCCTGCAGATTGAGGACTTTGAGGCCCGAATTGCGCTGATGCCACTGTTCCAGGCAGAGAAGGACCGGAGGTGGGACTGTCACAACAGTCATGGGGCAGGAGGGGCAGGCGGTCATGGACCTCAGTGCTTTGACCTGACAGCCAAAATGCACAGGACTGCCATCAGCCTTGGAGAGAGCCCCAGCAGAGACCCAAGTGGAAGGGCAGGAGGGGGCATTGGGCTGAGGCACAAGGGTCATTATGTGCAGGTTGGACAGGGGGAGGTAATGGGGGTGGAGCAGAAAGGGATTGGCACCCTTTGGGATGCTGGAGCTTGTTCCCCCACCTCTCCGATTGTCACTGTAGGGTCCTGCAGATGCTCCGGGAGAACCTGGAGGAGGAGGCCGTCATCATGAAGGATGTGCCTGACTGGAAGGTGGGTCCTGGAAGGGAGGGTAGGGGTAGAAAACCCAGAACCCACAGGGGTACTGGGTGTCCATTGTGAGGATGAGGAAGCAATAGCCTGTGATGTACCCACAGTGGCTACCAGACCTGGTGAGGTCCCCTACGCCCTTATAACCATACCGCTGTCCCTGCAGGTGGGCGAGTCCATGTTCCACACAACGCGGTGGGTCACTCCCATAATGGGTGAGCTATACAGCATGCGCCCCAACGATGAGATTGTCAACGCCACCTACGGCTTCATGTGGTACACGTAGCGCCTGCAACCATTGGACGACTGCACCCCCACCCCTCCCTACCAGGAGAGAATAAAGGCTCTAGAGACCACCCACCTGTGTCCCAGGGACTGAGTTACTGGTGTTGGGTGGGGTTGTCACAACCAGCTTGAATGCTCAGTAGAAGATTGAGGTGGGGGGAAGGGGGAAAGGCTCAAACCACCCAGAAGCTGTGGCTGGATTCACCACCTTGGGCCCCCAAACACGCTTGGACCTGCTTGTTGGCAGCCCACCCTTCCCCACTAGGGTCTCCACCAGGGTGTGGAGGTGGGTTGGGAGCCCAGAGAGCTCTGAGGCATAGGGGAGTTGGAGAGGTGGTCCTTGCCCCAAGCTCAGGACCCCGTGGCCCTGTGACCTGCCTTTCACTGTCCCTTCAGCTTTGGTTTCCCTGCCAGCACCTCCCTCGACAGTCAGGTCCCCTCAGCACCAAAGGGTTAAGTCAGCCGCGCCCTCTGACCAATGGATTCGTGCGGCGCCCTCTCAGCGTATTCTGATTGGCTGATACGAGGTGGGCGGAGGGAGGAGTGGGCGCTCCCTGCCCAGGGATGCGCTTAAAAGGCAGCGCGGCTGCCTGCGCACACCCGCTCACCTTGGCCATGAGCGGCTCAGACACCGTGGAGGCGCCGGAGGAGCGGCTCTTCCTCAGGTCAGTTGGGGCCTTTGCTCTTCCTCAGGTCAGTTGGGGCCTCCACAGCAGTTGAAGACGTGGGTGAGAGGGAGCTTGGGGTAATGGGTAGGATGCAGACTTTAGACGGGGAGCAGGGCTTTGGCGGGCATAGATTGGAGGCTGAGACATGGGTGGGGTGGGACCCTTGGGCATGGGCAGGACTCAGTAGAACAGATAGAGGCGTGACTTGGAGAGGAGCCGGGGGAATGGGTTGGGTGGGGGTCCGGCCATCCCAGTCCCACCCCAGATTTCACTGGAGAGACTAAGCCAGTCGGCAAGGCCTGCAAAGCTGCGTTGCTGGGGAAACAGCCTTCATGGCAGGCCCGCCCCTCATGAATTATTCATTAAGCTGTGACTTCACCTACCTTGCCAATCACCCCCAGCCAGGACCCATCTTCTCTATCTGTCCTAGGCATTCCAGAACCCTTGTCCCTAGTTCCCCACCCACCTGGGAAGAACAACTCTTTTTAGCTTAGGTGATCACACCTTCCTGGTGGTCCACCCCTTTTCCGTAGGATACTGAGACCTAGAGAGGGAAGTCAAGCTGGAGCCAGACTTGGACGGATTTTGAACACGCAGCCAGTTGCCAGTGGGTTGATGAATTCTGGGTCTGGATCTGGCAGCTATGGCCTTGTTTTCCACCATGTCCCAAGTGGTCATCCCGTGTCCTCTAACCTCTGACATATAACCCCAAGCAGGACTGTGGACCTCACCACAAACCAGATTCACCCAATAGCCTCTTGTCTGACCAATGTTACCCCCTGTCCACTCAGCTTTTCTCAGGCCAATTACCAACAGTGACTCAGTCTAGAGACCAGGCACACCTAGGCAGGAGGAGGAGAGTGTCCTGGAAGCTGGAGCTGTGACTTCAACTGGTGTGGGGGCTGGTGGGATGCTTTGGAGTGGGTAGGGGAGGAACTAGCAAGCAGAGAGAAGGCAGGGAGATTGCAGACATAATGGGATATGTGTGGGCTTGGTGAGGAATTTGAATATTCTCTTAGTACTGAGGAGCCATGCGAAGGTTGGGAATGGGGTGATATGATCTGCCGTTCAAATTTCAAACCCCCACAGCTTATATTGAGGAATTTGGGGGGCATGAGATTGCTGTAGGCATCATGTGAGCATGATGGGGGACTGGTGGGTAGAGGCATGAAGGTGGAGAGGAGCAGATGGAGCTGAAAGCAGGGAAGATCTGGCATGGGCACTCTGACTGGCCTCAGGGCCTTCCTCAGCCCTCCCATCGTGGAAGGGCCAGGCCCAGGTCCCTTGGAAACTAAGGCATCTCAGCCCTTCTGGGGTCGGCAGACTAATCCTGGTGCCTCACATCTATACTCTATAGGCTGAATTGGGGAGAAGCAAGAGGCACCCTCTCGGTGACCTCCCTCCTCCCAACACCTACCCATGACAGCTCTGCCTGTATCCCTCCCACACAGCTCCCCAGCCAGAGCCACTGCTGCCCTACCTCCTCCCCCTCCTGGGCTCCCAGCCTAGACTACTCTCTGCCAAGGAGTCCCCATTATCACTCTAATCAGTTAGACAGGAAAATAATGTTTCAAGTGGTGGCCAGAGGCCAAAGCTTTGGGGCACAGGAAGAAGAGGAATGGATAGTTTTCCCACTCTACTCCTCCCCCACCCTTCCATGAGGTCAGCAGCTAGAGCTATCACAAGATGGAGGAGGTATGAGCCATACTCCTAAGCTCTCTGATGTTCTTCCCTGGGAGCCGGCCCTGCCTGGGGGCACTCTTCATCTGGCCCCACCATGAGCTTTTCCCCACTTTATCCTTCAACCTCATCCCACATGGACTGCCGACAAAGCCAGGATTGATTCTGGGAGTGATGTCACCTCCCTTCCCTAAGCCTCCATCTCCTCCATCTGTGTATGTCCCCCAGAACTGCCTTCCTGACCCAATTTCTTAGTCTTGTTCACTCTGTTGCAGGCACATGGGTCTCTCATCTATTTCTTGAACACATCAAGCTCATCCCACCACAGGGCCATGGCCCTCGATGTTTTTGCCACCTGGATTACCTCCCATAGTTCTCCAGGCCCCCAGGAAACCTCTTGAATTCCCATCCCTTGGCACTCCTTGTTCCCCACCTACGCCCCTCCTGCTGCCCTGGAAGCAGGAGCTGCAAAATTGGCTGGGAGATTGTGGTTTCCTGCTCAAAGAGGAATCTCAGGATTCACTCCACCAAACCTCTGCCCTCTGTAGGTCTGCCTCTGCCTTGCTTACACCTTGTGTGTGGCCTTATAGACGGACAGTAAAGGTGAGACCTCTGTCCCCACTTCCTGAATGAACCTAGGCAAATCATTTAGCTTGTCCAAATTCTTTCAACTTTCCCGGGCCGGGCCTGGTTCTTTCGTTAGCATTATTGTTATACACACTGTGGGGTCGCTGAGTTGGGGGTAGAGTTCCTGTCTAGGGAAAGCTGGCATCAGCATTAGTCCTGCCCAGCCTCCCCAATCTGAGTTTGGAGCGAGAAACATCTTCAGATGAGCAATGCCTGCTGTCCTGCCATCCCTCGCTGCAGACACAAAATACCTGCCCCTTGGAAGCCCTCAAAACCAAGACCAGCTTGGTCCTGGCACCTGTAAGGGCTCAACACTTGGTTTAGTGCTCTGCAGTCACCACCTTAAAATTCTTAAATATTTTTATTTATGCATACAAGAACTGGGGTGTAAGCCAGAGATGCAGGTATTGTGAGGATTCACCAGAGACAAAAGTAGGGAGCAGAACAAGCAGATCTACTGAAATACACCGCTGAGGGGAGCGGCAGGTGAGACCGGAGAGGTCTGCTGCGCCATGTGGGTCACCTCCCTGGCCAGGGATCAAACTCAGGCCATTGCAGTGATAGCTCTGAGACTTAACCCCTAGGCCACCAGGGAGGCCTAAATTCTTAAAATTTTTTAAACAAGAGACCAAACATTTGCATTTTGCACTGGGCTTCAAAAGATACCCAGCTCGTGGTTCCTTCACATTCATAAAGGAAATGAGGCTCAGAGAGATGAAACAGAAAGTCAGTGCCCAAACCTTACGAGTTGATCCTATCTGGCCATAATTATTTTATCACCTCCCGTGGATAGGTTATCACTGAGGCTCATAGCCGCCTGGATTGAGCCATTAAACTCCTCGGCAGCCTTTCAAACCCAACTGCTTAGGCACCCCCAATCCAGTCTACCCCTCCAGTGACCTGGAGATCGTTCAGTAGTTTGCACTGCCTGAAATACATCTATGACCCCCCATCAAAGTCCTTCATGCCTCATTTCCCTTTGTAGGTTCCACCCCCACCCCTCCTGTACCTAAGTGGGGCCTGGTCTTCCAGAGCCTTGGGGCATTAGAACCAACAAGTGCCACCATGGTCACCAGAGGGCGCCCGCACCTCAGCCTTCTACTCAGACCTCCTGCGACCAGACAGGCTTCTATTCAATGATGTGTGTCACCTGGGGAAACTGAGGGAGGATGCTGGACTTTGGGCTACAACAGCTGCTTAAGGATGGGCTAGGAACGTTGGTAGAACATTTCTGGTTCTGTCTCTAAGCCTTTCGCTGTCTCTGTATTTCTGAGTTATCACTGCCCACTCTATCGCTCAGCACAGCGGAGGCGGCTGCTCTGGAGCGTGAGCTGCTGGAGGACTATCGTTTTGGGCGTCAACAGCTGGTGGAATTGTGTGGTCATGCTAGTGCTGTGGCTGTAACCAAGGTACTTGAATCCTAATCCCTGACCTTGACCCCATCCCATCAGGCAATCCCCTAGCACCAAAGCCTAGTACCTCTGAGTCTAGGCTGGTCCAGTTTGTCTCGCAGATGGAGAAATTGAGACACAGAGAGAATCATCACTTCCAGACCAGGCAGGACCCAAGATCCATAATATCAGAGAGGGTGAGGGCAGAGACAGGGGTCCTCAGAGAAGAGGACATTGACAGGGGATCAGAGACCAAGACCACCACAGACATGCAGACACAGGTCTGAGTTCCTTTTTTTTTTTTTCATTAAGATTTTATTTATTTATTTTTGCATAGAACTGGAGTGTAGGCCAGAGGTATGGAGGCTGAGAGGATTCACCAGAGACAGAGTGGGGAGCAGAGCAGGCAGATCTACTGAAACATAGTGCTGAGGGGAACAGCGGGCAAGAGAGGAGAGGTCTGCTGTGCCATGTGTGGGTTAGCTTCCTGGCTGGGGATCAAACTCAGATGGTTGCAGTGACAGTGCTGCTACTTAACCCCTAGGCCACCAGGGAGGCCCAGGTCTGGGTTCCTTAAGGGACAGAGGATGTGTTCTCCTGCTATGTGACTGCCTGCTTCTGCCACCTCCTGGGTCTTGGGTATGGGGGATAGCAGTTCCCAAAGTCTCAATTACCCCAAGCCATGGGTGGGGAAAATGAGGCCCAATGTTGAGAGGTGGAGAGGAGGAACCTGCACAGGGTCCAGGGTTGGAAACAGAGCTGTGTCTGGCTCCTGGGCAAACCCCCAGCCCTTGAAGTGCCTATAAGAGATGTGTCAGAGAAGCCATGTAGTGCTGGTGCCCTGTTGCCAAACCATGCCATGCCTCAGTTTCCTCCCCTGAAGAAAGATCAATAAACTGACTCCAATTAATAAACACAAACACCTTAGAAAATGCTTGAGAGAGCCAGGGCTCCATCATACAATCCTTTCCCTTTTCCTACATTTTTATTATTACCATTATATACTTTGAAAAATTCATGATCTTTCTTTATGTGGACTCATTTTTCAAACTTAAATTTCCCATTTCCAAATGAAACATATCCTGAGTCAGGTGCCCACAAAAGAAACTGGTGAAAATCAGAGCCTCAAAAGCAAACCCAGTGCAATGTAGTTTTGCCTGGCCATTTGTGACCAACTGTCCAGTTTTGCTCTGAAAGCCCTAGAATCCCCTTGGTCTCAGATAGCTGAACCTTCTCACCCTCCCTGACTTGGTCTTGGTCTTGGGTCTTGGGCTCCAGATGTGACATGGCTGGAGGCGGGGTGGGGGGGGCAGTTGAAAGTGAGTCAGGGTGGGCCTCCTTAGGACCATGCTGAACTTGGAGAGATTTGGAAAGGGAATGAATTTCTCTCTGTGTGGTTAGAGGTGAGTATGGCTGGGTTCTGTGGGCCCTGGAGCCACCCGAGGCTGGGAGAGGCCCCAGGTGTCTGTTCGCTATTAACTTCCCTCTGATGGAGCCAAACAGGCTGGGAGGGGAGAGAGGAGTCACTAGAGAGTCGGGGCAGGCCTGGAACAGAAATCCAGTGCTCATAACTACTGAATTAAAGAGGAGGACACGTACAGGTCCCCAAAGGCAGAGAGTCTGAGAGATAGACTGAGAGGATGAGATGCAGAGAACAAGACAGAGACTGGAGAGATGAAGGGGAGAGACACAGAGTCTGAGATAGAAAGAGGTGAAACAGGCAAATGGAGGGAGAAAGCAGGAGGGCATGGCATGGCAGGTTGGAAAAGTACTCCCACCCTCTGCCCTCCCCAACTTTGGGGCCTCTGGGAGGGGCCAAGGCCTGGAGACATGGGCGGGGAAGGGGCAGCCACTATGGTGGAAAAAAGTGGAAGAATGTCTGCAGCTCAGGCTGAGAATAAACAAACCACTCTCAGAGCGGCAGTAGGAAGCACGTTTTCCTGCTTGGACTTGGCAGAGCCTGAGCCAAGGACTCTGTGTGTCTCCAATGAGGAAAGTGAAGCCCTCAGATGCCCTGCCTCTCCCCCAGAATGCCTCTCCTTCCATCTAATACCTTTGCCTCTTGCCCCAAGCCCTGTTCCTATTGCTACTCTGGGCCTCAGTTTCCTCACCTGGATGAAGAGGAATTCCAGTGCCATGCTTTGCCTTTGCTGTGCCCCTTGCCAGGTGTTCCCCTTGCCTGCTCTCTCCCGGAAGCAGAGGACAGTACTGGTGGTGTGCGGCCCGGAGCAGAATGGGGCTGTGGGACTGGTCTGTGCCCGGCACCTGCGGGTGTTTGTGAGTAGCAAGTACCCCTTCAGCCTCCCAGGGTCACATCCACCCTGTCCCTGCAGAAATTACTTCTTCCTCTTGATACTGTCCTGGGGGACACTGAGGCTGGACAGATCACAGAATATGCCCAGTGCTTGCCAATGGCAGGGTCTGCTGCCTGGTGCTCAGATCTGGGGGCTAAGGGTCAATGGGGAGGATGAAAGGACCTCCAGGTCTGACCCCTTCCTGCCCCCTGCAGGAATACGAACCAACCATCTTCTATCCCACACGCTCACTGGACCCTCTGCACCAGGACCTGACCACCCAGTGTGAGAAGATGGACATCCCCTTCCTTTCCTATCTGCCCACAGAGGTCTGCACTCTTGGCCGCTGGGGAGGGGAGGTGGGGGGCAATGCCCCAAGGCAACTCCTGACCCTGCCTGCCCCCCAGGTCCAGCTCATCAATGATGCCTATGGGCTGGTAGTGGATGCTGTGCTGGGCCCCGGCGTGGAGCTGGGTGAGGTTGGGGGCCCCTGCACACGTGCGCTGGCCACACTCAAGCTGCTGTCCATCCCCCTTGTGAGCCTGGACATTCCCTCAGGCATGCCAGGTGGAGGGGGGCATGTTTGGTCCTGGGGGCTAGGGCGGAGGCTCCCTGTATCCCAGCTTTTGGTGGCCCTATCTGTCTGTCAGCCCTGAACCTTAATGTCCCCAGCATGGATAGATGGTGTATCCTGGGTGAGACTGAGGGACAGGCCCATGCTTGGATAGGAAAAAGGTTGGTGCCCAGGTGACCCCAGGTTCCCTCCCTCCCATGTCCAGTCCTGTGTGCCTGCTGCCCACCCTGGCCCAGTCTCCCGGGCAGACGTGAGCTCACTCAGCAAAGGCCTCGCCCATCCTGGCCGCCGCCCCATGCCTGTTGGAGCCATTAGGCAATGGGCAGATGGAACAAACAGCCGCTGGCCAGCCGGACCCTTCATAGCAGTGGCAAGACTCAGGGATGCCCCTGGGCTTGCAAGACCCCAGGGCCATCCCAGCAGGGTGCCATGGAACTGGGTGGGAGGGCTGATGGACAAGGTGGACTCTCAGGTCCGAGGCTTCTGGCGCACATCCGAATGGATAGCCGAAGACAGAGGGTGGCCCTGTTAGGTCAAAGAGGGCTATTAAGGGTCTCTAGTCTGAGGGTGGAGGCTAGGGTCAGAGAAGGAAGGACTAAAATCAGAGGGAGGAGGCTCAGCTCAGGTCAGAGGCAGGGAAGTAGTCAGGACCCCTAACCTGTGAGTGGAGGCTCATTTGAGAAGAGACTTCAGTCCAGTGAGGGGGTGGGAGGAGGCGGGTCAAGGCAGAACCTAGTCTGACATGAAGGCAAGGGTATCAGTTCAGAGGAAAATCTCTAGCCAGAGGGCGGACAATGGACACTCCAGGTGGGTGGGCAGGGGGGCATATCCTTTCAGAGGCAAGAACCTGGGGCAAGGAGACAGGTCTGACGAGGGAGGCCTGCTTTGGGATGGACGCAGGTCTGTCCTGGTGGAGAGGGGGGTCTAGTCAGAGGGGAGGCAGGTCGGGAGGTTTGGGCGGGGAGTCGCCTTGTTCCAAGCACCGGACTGATGGAAGGGCGCTGTGGGGCAGACCCCGGATCAGAAAGGAGAGTCGTCTGCGTGGGAAAGCGCAGCAGGTGGAATTGAAGTAGTCAGAAGGCAGAGGCCGAGTCAGGTGAAGGAGGACGATCAGCAGGGTGGGAGCAGGGCCAGGAAAATGTGAGGGCAGAGGGGAAGGGAATCACCTCCAAGGAGGGGAAGACACCGGTGGAGGGTGGAGGCGCAGTTCCTGGGGGCGGGGGGGGGGGGGGGGGGAGGAAGGCAGGTGTGACCGAGACTCACGTATCAGAGCCGAAGCCGGGTCTGACCCGGAAGAGGAAGTGCGCGTCGGGGCGCCAGGCCTCCAGTCCGACGGTGACCCCCTCCCGCCCTCCTCCCTCAGGCTGGGACGCGGAGACGGGCAGCGACGCCGAGGACGGGCTCCGGCCCGACGTGCTGGTCTCGCTGGCGGCGCCCAAGCGCTGCGCAGGCCGCTTCTCCGGGCGCCACCACTTCGTGGCGGGTAGGTTCGTGCCCGACGACGTGCGCCGAAAGTTCGCCCTGCGCCTGCCGGGCTACTCGGGCACCGACTGCGTCGCGGCGCTCTGACCGCGCCCGCGCCAATAAACGCCTTCCTCCGCGGCGCCTCCGTGTCCTCTGTCCGCGGGGTGGGCGCCGCGCGCGTGGGCAGCTCTGGAGGGACTTCCCGCCGTCTGGAGGGCGGAGGACGGAGGAGAGACGGAGCGGGAGACGCAGCCCGCTCGGTGGCCGGAAGCCGGTCGTCGGAAGAGAGACTGGAGAGAGGATTTCCAGCCTTCGGGCAGCTTCGGGCTCGACTCCAAGAGGCTCTCCCTGCAGGCAGCCGGAGGAGGACGGAGGGTGGGCGGCGAGAGGGACTCGCGGCCGGCCGCGGGGACGCGGGGCAGCCTGGGGGCGGAGGCACGAGCGGACGCACGCAGGGGGGCGACCCGCGGTGGTTGCCAGAGCCCCGGAGTCACCCGGGGGCAGGGGGCGTGGCCGGCGGGGCGTGGCCTGTCGTGGGGTCCCGCCCACACCCTCTGCCGGCGGCGGCTAAACCAGCCCGAGTCCAACCCCAGCTCACTTGTGGAGCCAGGAATTTCCCTCCGATGCTCAGAACCGGCCATGGCATCACCGCCGCTACTGCTCTGCTTCTGTATCGCCGCTGCGCAGCTGGCGGGGGCCCTAGGTGAGGCGCCCCAGACCCCAGCCCAGCCCCGTAGGCGCCCTAGTGTGGGGCAGCAGCTTGGCTTGCAGCCCGGCCTGGGGAGAGAACCCAGGGACCTCCTGATCCCTTCCCCTGGCTGGCCTGGGGGTGGGGTGAGGGGAGATTGACCCTGGGGTGGGGAGGGGTCATCCTCTACTCTCTGCCCTCCTGGAAGATAGGCTAGGGGCACCCGAAACGTAGATTTGAACATTAGGTGCCTTCGGGTTCCCGGGGACTGCGGGGTGCTCTCTGAACCCCAGTGTAAGGATCCTGAAGCATCGTTCTGCTCCTGGTGAAGAGGACAGAGCCACTGCCTCCCAATTCCCCCTCCCACACACACACCACTCAGAAAAGAAATTTCTAGCTCTGATAAACTCAGTGGGGCAGGGAACTGGGCCCATTTCTCAGATGAAGTGATTGAGGCCCCAAGAGGGAAGGGGCTTATTGGAGGCCATCAGCCAACCCAACTATCTCAGACAACTTCAGGCCAGAGAATGCAACTTAGATTCTGAGGGCTCCTTCCTACTGACAGCTTGGGTCTGGCATGCAGGGATGGAAGGTACTGAGGGATGGATTTCCAACCCCCCAAATGCATGAGTGGGAAGGCCGCCCAACCTGGAGGTAGAGGGACAGCTGGCTGAACTCTCAACTGATGAACACACCTAGGAGGAAAAATGGATCTGGGGGAGAGGGGACAGAACAAACAGGGTCTCCCCCAGACCATTGTATGGGGGCTGTGTCAGAAGGAAAGATGGCGTTTTGGGAAACTGAGATGGGGAGATCATGGGAAGGCTTCCTGGAGGAGGAAGCACCATAAAGTAGTTGGGTTTAGCTTCTCATACCCTCAGTTTTCTCCTCTGTGAAATGGGGGTGATTGTACAGCATTTTGCATAAAAGGAATTCACAATGGCCCCAATAGTGTGCTCCCTGCCCCCCCCACTCCTTCCTAAGGCTTCACCACCACTGAGGAGCCCACAGCACCCTCGTCATGGGGCCTTGAAGGTCCAACACTCGCTCCTGGCCAGCCCTCACCAGCCCTGGAGGACTGGGAAGGTGAGTCAGCCTGTGACTGAGTCCTGGCTCTCCTGTGGACTCACTGTGTGAGCTCTGGCTGGTGGGGTCACACGAGGAGAGGATACAAGTTAGGTGAAGAGGCAGAATCCCTGGACATGGTAATTCCTAGAAGTGGTACCCAGGTGGTCTACGTTTTAGGAGCAGGAAGGTGAAAGTCTAAGCTGTGTGCCAAGAAGGAATCTGGGGTAGGGTGGGATGGTGGGCCATCCCAGGTAAGGCCTGCCCAGGTAAGGCAAGGAACCAGGCATTCTGGAACCTGGGTCTCCAGTTTCTTAGGTCTGGAGTTAGGACTGGAGGGACCCTGGGGGTTGACAGAAGCAGATGACCTGTGGGAAAGTCAGGCTCTTTCTCCAGTTGCTTCTGTGAAGCAGAGATTGCCCCATGTAAACGTTTTAAGGTTCCAGATGGTGCTCACCAGAAGCTGCCAGGCCTGGAAAGACACAGCTAGGGTTGGTCACAGGTGGCTCCCTCCTGCTGCCTCACTCCTGTGGGTTCTGAATTCTGAGGGTGGGGACTGCTGAGAAGAGAAGAGATCTCAGCACCCACCAATGGGTCAGCTAATACATTAGGCACTAAAACGGGGCATGGGGGTGGAATGGAGTGGTCAGACCCCCTGATCCCTTTACAGCTCCTGCTGCTCTGGCGGGTTCTGGGCAGCCCGCGAGCTCTAGGGGCTAGGGGAGGACCTCCTCAGGCACCCGAGGGTGGGCAGGCTGCAGCCTCATCGCTGCACGCTGTGATGGGCCTGACCCAGTGGCCCGGGTCCCAGAGCGTTGCTGTGCTCGCAGAGGCCAGCGAGTGGACGTCCTGGTTCAACGTGGACCACCCGGGCGGCGACGGCGACTTCGAGAGCTTGGCCGCCATCCGTTTCTATTACGGGCCGGCCCGCGTATGCCCCCGGCCGCTGGCTCTGGAGGCGCGCACCACCGATTGGGCCCTGCCGTCCGCGGTCGGCGAGCGCGTGCACTTGAACCCCACGCGCGGCTTCTGGTGCCTCAACCGCGAGCAGCCGCGCGGCCGCCGGTGCTCCAACTACCACGTGCGCTTCCGATGCCCGCTTGGTAAGGGAGGGCGAGAGGCTCGGACCCGGGCATGGGCGGGGCCGGGGTAGGCGGTGTCGAGATAAATTGGGGAGGGGGGAATGGAACCAGCGGGTGAGGTCGTGGGTGCGTGCGGCAAGAATGGGGCCCTTTGGGGAGTGGTCAGGGTCTGGCGGACCTGGACGACGGAATGAAGAGGCGGGACCCTTTAGGATCTAACCCACAGAGAAGCTAGACCAGATAGGGCCCGTGCTTTGAAAGGTAGGGTCGGGGAAACAGCTGGTGGGGGGGGGGCAGAAAAAGGCCCTGAAAATCTCCCTGTCGCTGCCTTCATTTGTGCATCTGTATCAGCTCCGTTCTGTGGAGTGTTTTGAGCCCAACAGTGGACGGGACGCAGGGAGAACAGTGCGGCTAACCTCGGGGAGCGTTATGGGGGGCGGCGGTGGGACACTTCGCTGCACCGTCCACAGGTGCGCCTGGGGAGCACTGAGGTGGCCGGTGGGCAGGACCTCTCCTGAGTTCTGCCCTTTGCACGCGCGGGGGCTTTCCCCAGTCTCACCTTTCAGGAGGCACAGCCCCGGGGGTGGATGGCGCGTAACCCTCCCTCGCTCCCTCCCTCCCTCCTCGCAGAGGCCGCTTGGAGCACCTGGGGCCCATGGGGTCCCTGTTCAAGGAGCTGCGGGCCAGGCCGTCGTTTGCGCCGCCGCAGCTGCCCAAGCCCCTCCGGGGATGCGTGTCCCGGGCGTTCCCTGGAGGCACAGAAATGCGTGAGACTTCCTTGTCCAGGTAGGCGGGGGACGTCAGCAGGAGAGGCGCGGCCTTGCGCGGGGCGGGGCCGGTTGAGAGAGGAACCTGTAGGAATGGGCAGGGCCTGCGAGCGGGAGCGGGTCCTGGAGGGCCTGAACTTGGATCCCATGAAGTTGGCCCTTCTTTCCCTTCTGGGCCCTATCCCCTCCGCCCTACCCGCCTCTTAGCCCCCACACCCAGTAGATTTGTGAATATGTACATCTGACCCACTGGGCACCATCAGGGGCCATGTCTAGGTATGGGCAGATCCGAAGGGGCACTTCCTCCGTGTCCATGGCAGAGTGTGTGGAGATTCCTGTGGACATGCATGCATAGAGGAGCTGGCTAATAAACTGCGGTGCACGCACGTGTGGCATTTGCAGTCCCCACACGTTCCCCACGCCCACGCGGACACGCGCTCACACCCTGGCAGACAGGATGCCCAGGCCCTCCCAGGGCCAGACAGCAGGCCAGCCAGGAGGCGACTGGAAATTCCGATCCCGCCTGGGCTCCACAAACACGGTCTGGAGACTGTGCCGGCAGAGCCCAAAGCAGGGTGGGGGAGTATGGTGGCCAATGGGGTGGTGGGGTCCCCACCCTACCCAGCCTGACTCTGCCCTCACGGCGCCTCTGCCCTGAAATTTCCAGTGGAATTTTCCATTTTATGGAGAAACCACGGGATTGGGAAGGAGATGTTCTCAGTCCAAGACCCAATCCTTTCCTGGGCCCCCAGCCCCTGCCTGCACATTTGCTCTCAGGCTGGAGAAGTCTCTGTCCTGTGAGAGGTACCTCTCCTGTCCCCAGCTCCAGGACATTCTCCTACCCCTCTACATCCCAGGTCCCTCCCCCAACCCAGCCCCGACTACTCCCTCTCTTCCCCCTTTCACACTTAGGGCTGCTTCAAAGGGGCCATGCTGAAGCATCTCAGGAACATGAGGGGAGAAATCTGCTGAGTGATTGAGTAGCAAGTCCTCCTCAGGAGGGAGTCAAGTGGTCCCTCTGCTCCTCTACCTCCCTGTGTCTCCACCAGGGTGCAGTCCCAAGATATGTGGATGCCCTGACCATGTTCTCCTGGGCCTAGTGGTCACCCCATCTGGCCAAACACTGCCAGGAGCCAGGGTCTCTCTGCAAGACCAACCTGGCACTTTGACGACCAGCGATGACCAGGGAAACTTCCGGATGCCTGGAATCTGTGCCAGCAGCCGGGCCAATGTCAGTGTCCAAATGAATGGCTTCTCTGCGGGCATGGCGCAGGCCCAGGCCAATAGCTCCGTCTCTGCAGTGGTCACTGTTGTCCTTGATAAGTTGGGTAAGGAGATGAGGGGACTGAGGCCTGGAGAGGAAGTTCTGGGTGACACTGAGTACTTGTGAGCAGGTGATCCGGAAGGACTCAGTGGGGGGAGAAATAGCATGTGATGGAGAAGGTGAGGTGTGGAATTGCAGAGGGAAGCACTGAGATGGGGTACTCTCTCAAGCAGAGTGGGTAAACCTGAGTGAGAGGAAGGTCATCAGAGGAGGCACAGGTGAAATAGGACATCTCCGGAGAAGGGAAGGATGGGCTCTGCTCTGGGAAGTGTTGTTGGGAGAGTTAGGATGGGGCAGTGTCCTGATCTTTGCCATCTTGTCCCCAGAGAAGCCCTACCTAGTGAAGCACCCCCAGTCCCGAGTGCGAGAGGCTGGCCAGAATGTGACCTTCTGCTGCAAAGCTTCGGGCACCCCCATGCCAAAGAAATATGCCTGGTGAGTGTCCTGCTCCTTGCTCAATGGCCTCACACCCAGCTTTGGGGTTGGATTGGATTTCTTATGACATGTGGTGCCTGGGAGAACTGGGAGAAGCTGCCGTCTCCTTGGGCTGCCTTCAGGGTGGGGGCAGATGTAGCTCTTCTCTCATACCGAGAGTCCCCACGGTGTTGCTACCCTCCACCCAGGTTCCACAATGACACCCTACTGGACAGGCGAGAGCACAGGTATGGGGCCCACCTGGAGCTTCAGGGGCTACGCCCAGACCAAGCAGGAACCTACCATTGCAAAGCGTGGAATGATGCAGGCGCTGTTCGTTCAGGCACTGCCCGGCTCACCGTGCTTGGTGAGCATCCTCAGGCCCCCCAACCCTGAGCAAGCTCAGACACAAAATTGAGCCCTGATTCCAGCTAAAACTGTCCTGCAAATGGAGCTCCAACTTCAGACTGATCTCTGACCTCGCTGAGTCTCATGCCAGGCCGTCACTGAGCCCCTGGGTTGAGCTCCTGGCTCCAGTCCCCACCCCTGGTCTTGGTCTGGGATGGAGCATTCCCCTTATCCTGATCTGGCCAATTTCTTGCTCTCCAGCACCAGGACAGGCAGCCTGCGACCCCCAGCCTCAAGAGCACTTGATCCAGCTCCCAGATGGCTGTAGTCAACCAGGCAGCGGCCCCACCTACCTGGACGTGGGCTTCTGCCCTGACATCCTCTGCCCCAGTCCTACAGGATCCAGTCCCCGCTGTGGTGATGCCAACTCCCGCTGCTGCTCTGTGCGCCGCCTGGAGAGCAGGGAGATCCGCTGCTCTGGCTTCCTCCTCCCAGTGAAGGTGGTAGCTGAGTGTGGCTGCCAGAAATGCCTGCCCCCTCGGGGACTGGTCCAGGGAAGAGTGGTTGCAGCTGATTCCAGGGAGCCCTTGAGCTTTGCCCAGATCCTACTGGGTCGGGAGCCCATTGGCTTCACCTCTTACCAAGGTGACTTCACTTTGGAGGTTCCACCCTCCACCCAGCGGCTGGTGGTGACTTTCCTGGATCCCACTGGTGAGTTCGTGGACACCGTCAGGGTCTTGCCTTTCGATCCTCGGGGTGCTGGGGTGTACCACGAGGTAAAGGCCATGCGAAAGAAGGCCGCGGTCATCTTGGATGCCAGTCAGAGCAACACTATCCCCCTTGGGGAACTGGAAAATGAGACCCCCTTGGGTGAGCTGGTCCTCCCTCCGGGATCCTTCCGCAGAGCTGACGGTAAACCCTACACGGGGGCTGTGGAGGCTCGGGTGACGTTCGTGGACCCTCGAGACCTCTCCTCGGCAGCCGCCGCCCCAAGTGACCTGCGCTTTGTAGACAGCGACGGCGAGCTGGCGCCGCTGCGCACCTACGGCATGTTCTCAGTGGACCTCCGAGCCCCGGGCTCAGCCGAGCAGCTGCAGGCCGGGCCCGTGGAGGTGCGCGTGGCCGCTGGCCAGATCCGCATGATGGGTCATGCGGAGGCCCTCAAACTGTGGTCGCTGAACCCTGACACCGGCCTGTGGGAGGAGGAGAGCCACTTCCAGCGCGAGGGGTCCTCGGCCCCGCGGGTGCGTCGGGAGGAGCGGGTTTTCCTGGTGGGCAACGTGGAGATCAGAGAAAGGCGCCTGTTCAACCTCGACGTGCCGGAGCGCCGGCGCTGCTTCGTGAAGGTGCGCGCCTACGCCAACGACAAATTCAGCCCCAACGAGCAGGTGGAGGGGGTGGTGGTCACGTTGGTCAACCTGGAGCCCGCCCCCGGTTTCGCCGCCAATCCGCGAGCCTGGGGCCGCTTTGACAGCGCCGTCACGGGCCCCAATGGCGCCTGCCTCCCTGCCTTCTGCGACGAAGAGCAGCCAGACGCCTACACGGCCTTGGTCACGGCCACCCTGGGTGGGGAGGAGCTGGAGCCCCCGCCCTCGCGGCCCCGCCCGCCGCCGGCCACCCTAGGCGTGGCCCAGCCCTACCTGGACCGGCTCGGGTACCGCCGTACAGACCACGACGACCCCGCCCTCAAACGCAATGGCTTCCAGATCAACCTCGCCAAACCCAGGCCAGGCCACCCCGCCGAGGCCAAAGGCCCGGTGTACCCGTGGCGTAGCCTTCGGGAGTGCCAGGAAGCCCCGGTGACTGCCAGTCATTTCCGCTTTGCGCGTGTAGAGGCGGACAAATACGAGTACAACGTGGTCCCGTTCCGTGAGGGCACGCCAGCCTCCTGGACCGGAGATCTCTTGTCCTGGTGGCCCAACCCACAGGAGTTCCGGGCCTGCTTCCTCAAGGTGAAAATCCAGGGTCCCCAGGAAT
Organism: Talpa occidentalis; assembly: GCF_014898055.3. Classification (NCBI taxonomy): domain Eukaryota; kingdom Metazoa; phylum Chordata; class Mammalia; order Eulipotyphla; family Talpidae; genus Talpa; species Talpa occidentalis. Next base: position 48,138,546 of record NW_023601212.1, read on the forward strand.
ACATGATCCGTTCCCACAACGCGGGGGGTAGCCACCCGCGTACCCAGGGGCAGCTATATGGGCTTCGGGATGCCCGGAGTGTTAGAGACCCCCAGCGCCCCGGCATCTCCGCTGCGTGTGTGGAGTTTAAGTGCAGCGGGATGCTGTTCGACCAGCGACAGGTGGACAGGACGCTGGTGACCATCATGCCCCAGGGCAGCTGCCGCCGGGTGGCTGTTAACCCACTTTTGAGGGATTACTTAGCTAGGCATCCCCCACCTGCTCCGTCTAATGACTCATCAGCGTTCGCCATGCTGGCTCCTCTGGACCCTCTGGGTCACAATTATGGTGTCTACACGGTCACTGACCAGAGCCCAAGGCTGGCCAAGGAGATTGCCATTGGCCGCTGCTTTGACGGCTCCTCTGACGGCTTCTCTAGGGAGATGAAGGCAGATGCTGGCACAGCTGTCACCTTCCAGTGTCGGGAGCTGCCAGCCGGCAGGCCCAGCCTTTTCCAGAGGCTGCTGGAGTCCCCAGCGCGAGCGCTTGGTGACATCCGCAGAGAGATGGGTGAGGTAGTGCGGGCACAGTCCCAAGCCACAGATGCCCTCCGCACGCGTCGGGCCAGGACCCGGCAGTGACCTGGGCTCTTGCCTCACAACTCTGCCTTGCTCCAGACTCCTCTGCCCCCCGGAAGTCTCACCCCCTTTTTCAGATGGTCCCTGCCAAGTCTCTGGGCCCCCTCTTCCACCTCTGTCCAGAATTGAGTGAAGGCCAGAGCTAGGAGCGTCTGATGGTGGAATCACCAGGCAGGTGATTGCTATGTCACAAGAAAGAGAGTTCACTGACTGTGGGAGCAGCGTCCTGGGATACCCTCAGGCAGGAGGGAGTTGTTCCTAGCTCATATGCCAGCTGATTTCATGTGTATTTTGATGTTGATTTCAGATATTCTACTCCTTGGAATTTCTGACCTTTGCCCTGAAGTTCCTTCTTCGGGGTGCTTTATTAGGTCCTTTGCCCTGAGCTTTGTTCTCGGGGTTATTTATTGAAACAAAGCTTGCAGGGCTAGTCACCGGGGAGAAGAGGGTCCAGACTGGGCCAGTGAAGGTCTGGGTAAGGGACTTCTTGACTCTGGGGCTGGAGTGGGGCACAAGTCTCATGTTTGGTGCTTCAAGACCCCCCTAACCCCCCAGGAGGTAGGGGCAGGGAATCCATTAAAGATGCTTTTCATTTCCATCTTCTGAGTTCAGTGTTGGGTTCAGGGTGGAGGCAGTGACGGCTGGACCCAGATGCACCTGGGTGGGCAGAAACACACACAGGTGCAGATATGCAAGCAATTTCATGGATACGCCTGACACAGCTCCATGGACCCTGTTGACACATGCAGAGTGTGTCTGTGACACGTGTGTGCCGAGCCGACTCGTGAGTGACCTGAGCCTGCCCGGTTTTGACTGCTGAACATGGCAGCAGCTGCTGCCCTGGCCTCCTGCACTCCTGGCTGTGGCCAGCAGCTCCCGCCTGGCTGCACGCCCTGGGACTGCAGTGGGCCAGGAGGGGCCTGGCAGGAAGGCAGGCAGGCATCAGGAATCGCGGCTGCCCTGGGTTTCCTCAGCTGGGGTCAGCTGCCCCTCCCTGGGCCACACCCGACTGAAGCCCTGCATGTTGACCATGTGGTGATGGGGCTGCCCAAGCCCTGGTCCTGAGTCTTTGACCTTTCCAGGACCCGCAGTCTGGAGTTGGCAGAATCATCAGTTGCTCACACTCTAAGTACTCTGGACACCCCATGGGCAGGCGCTCTTCTTACCACACCCCTACTTTCTAGACAGAGAATCTGAGGCCCCAAAAGTAGAGGTGAAGGGCTGCCTGGGCCCTGAAGTGGGTCCCAGTGACTCTGGGGGCTCCCTGGAGCAAATACATGAGACTCCCTTGGCTGAGAGACTTTGGCTCCTGAAAAGCACCTAAGTGCGAGGGACTTGGCACCAGAGATGTGAAGATCATCTTGGGGAAGGGATGATGGCAGAGGGTGAAGGTGTGGGGTGTTTCCCTAGTCCAGGGCATGCTCAGGCATTTGTACATCTACCTGCCCACCCCTTCCCATGTACGCTCTCCTCTGCCTGTTGAACATTTAGAGGTGTCAGCTCTGTGCAACATCAGGAACCCAGAGAGGACCTGGCCCTGGCAGGGAGAGAGGCCCATACACAGACCCCAATCCCTTTTTGGGGCCAGTGCTCAGCCCCTGTGGTCCACCAGCTCCTTTCCATCTGACAACACCCTACCCTTTCGGCCCTCACACTTTCCTCCAGCCAGGAGGTGGATTTGGGGGCCTGGAGGGTCATGGAGGAACTGTCAAACCCTGGAACAGTAGCCCTGGTCTATGAGGGTGGACCCTGGGGCTCTGCTGGAGTTAAGATTTGGAGGGCCCAGGTGCCAGCACCTGCCTCTTGCCCTGGGTAGGCTGTGGCAGATGAGAGAGGGGAGATACTCTGAGGCCTTTCAGGAGCCAGGAGCATGTGCATATATCTGGGACTTATTGTGTTTATATCCCCAAGTGACAGGGCTGCTCAAAAAGGGAGGTCCCTACCCCCATTAAGGGCAACCTGGACTCTGGACCTGCCTGCCCCCGAGCCCTGCTCAGGGCTGTCTGCTGGGGTCCAAGGGAGCCACAGGAAGGGGGGCACCTCCCCCTGGAGCCATCAGGAGAAGCTGGTTTCTAGGCCAAGCGTGATGAGGTGTCAGTTTCCGTGGCCAAATACCTTTCATTGAGAAAGTGTTAGGACAGAGGCTGCTGCCAGACTTGGGGAGGCAGGGTACAGGGTGGTGCCCTTCCTAGGGCAGGATAGGGATGGGTGGGTGTCACCCTGAAGCCCCTTCTCTAGATACTGGAAGGAAGTAGCCTGGGGGCAGTGGGGGGAGGGAGGATGTGTTCCAAGCAATGGCACAGCCCAGGCCAATGGCTGGCATGGGGCAGGAATTATGGTTCCAGTTCCTCCCCATCTTTGCTCTTTCTTCATGGGGATAGCACTGGGTCCCAATTTCCAGATGAGGAAACTGAGGCCTCAATAAAAGAGAGCCATCACCGTGAGCTGATAGCCCTGTGCCTCCCCAAGCCTTAAGAAACCGCCCCTTCTAGTCCTGAGCCGGGAGTTTCACCCCCGCCACCCCCCTGCATCTCTGGAAAGTTGGCCATTGGCCTCCTGGTAAATTCACTACTTCCCCCCAAACTGGGGCTGCCAGATCACATCCCCTGGGCTTGGAGAGGGTGGGGGAGCAACTTTCCTCCCCCCAGGGACCCTGGCTCGGCTATCCTCGGGTCAGCTCAGGGCACAAGGAAGCCCTTGGTTCCACCCACGGCATCGTAGACTTTTATAATTTTAGAACCAGGGGTTCTAAAAATTCCTAGCACCATGAGTGGGAGAAAAAAATCTTGGAACAATTCTTAGAACATGAGAGTCTTAAAAACCACTGGATCCAAGAGGAGGACAATAAATATGGACACATACTAAATACTGACCGGATGCGAGGCTTCCCTGCTTCCCCAAGGCCTAGCTCGCTATAAGGGCAATTAAAATGTTTATTGCTTTGGGTGCTCGAGATATGCTTTGAAGGAGGGTGATTTTCATAGCTTGCCCAGGGTTACACAGCAAATTGGGACACCTCTGATGGGGGAGGGGTAATATTTTCCAGAGGAGGGGATACAGGTGCTGGGTCTTGAAGGATATGTAGGGATTTCCCAGGTGGGAAAGGCAGGAAGGATATTCCAGGCAGCTGGAAAGGTTCATGCGAAGGCTGGAGGAGGGAGACGGGAAGCAGGTGTGGAGAGCGGCAGCAGGGGGACAGCCTAAGCTGTCCCACACAGGTGATGGGGAGCCACAGACAGTGCTGGAGTAGGGGACGCTTACATAATTTCTCATAACAAAGACTGCCCTGGAACTGGTATGGGATTCAGATTGTTGGAAAGCATTTCTTTCATGGAACCGGGGTCCCCCCCCCCCCCCCCCCACTGCCTCGACATGGCAGCAGTTTGCTAGGTCCAAACCCTGCAGCCCAGCCCCCCTCTCCCTGGCTTTCCTCCCTTCCCCCTTCACCCCCTCCCCTCTTGTCTTGGCTGAACATCCCTGGCTCCTTGATCAGGGCCTCGAGGACCTGGCACGGCCACCCACCACTTCCCTGGCCCTGTCTGTCTCTCTCATCAGCTCTGGGAGTTGGCTATGACCCAGTTTCAGACCCTAAAGATGGGAGCCAGTCTGGCTGGAAGACTTGGCTTCAGTCAGGTATTGGGGGGGGACGCTTGGGTGCATGCAGCCAGGGCCTGGGGTGGGGGTTCTGGGCAGGCAGGAGATCCCAGGGATGTGGGAGCAATAGGCACCAAGATTTGGGGGTGGATGCTTGGGCCACACCCTGCCTTGCCCATGGTCACAGCCCCCGTGCAGCATAACAGATGTGGCACATGGAGCCAGGCGCCCTCACCATCAGTCCCCAGGTCAGACTCTCCTCATACTGCCCTGGCCCTGTTCTTCCAATCAGACATGCCCTCCTACGCCACCCACCACCTTCTTGTCATCACCCATGTGGCTGTGCTGACACTTCCAATGGCAGTCCCCACACAGCCGTACCTCCCCGCCTGCAAGGTGCACACAGATGGATTTGCCAGACAAGCTAAACACTCCCCCCCCCCCCACCCTGGACATGCTGGCCACCCTGGTCCTCATAGCTACACAGGCAAAAGCACCTTGGACACACAGGCCCAAGAGCAGCCGGGAGCACCTTTGTGCCATGGGACATTGACACCCCCATGGTCACCCTGAAATGCTAAGCACTTGGGGATGCTCTGACCCCACTTGAGTTGGGGTTAATTCTAACTGTTCCAGGACCCCCCCCCCAATCCAAGCACACTGGCCCACAAGGTAACTCCTACCCTCTCAGGGCCTTGTGCAAGGGGTGGGTGGATGGGGGGCTGGAAACTGGGGGGGCCTCAAGGTCCCAACTGCCTTTCCTGGGAAGTCCTGAATCTCTTCCTGCTGACTCAGCCCTGGGGGCTGTCTGGCCTGGGCCGGGTGCTGCCAAACCTCAGGTATGTTCTCAAAGACGGGCCTGGCAGGGCCTTCATCAAGGCCGGCTGGGGGGAGAAGGGGGCAGTGAGCATGGAGGGGAGTGGTTCTCTCTCAGAAGGCAACCCTTTCCCCGGCCCCAGACAGAGCTGGAGCTTTAATGGTAGAGCTCAGGCCAGCTTGGTAGAGGCCCAGTCTGGTAGCTCACACCCCAATTCTGCCCAACTTGGGGCATGTGAACTCTCAGCAAAGCCAGGATCCCTCCTAAAGGGATCCTGCTCAGCGTCTCCCTGCCCTTTAAAGATACAGCTGTCTTTTGAGGTTGGGGGAGGGGTGATGGGGTGGTAGTTAGGGGGAAGTTGGGCTGGCTGCCCATCCTGGGGCCCTGCACCACAAGGACCCTCACCCCCCGACACCCATACTCACCACAGACATGTGTACACACATGCTCACATATGATGTCTACATGCAAACCTGTTTGTGGGGATGTGCTTAATGATGCCCAACTCAGCCCTGGACTGGCCCTCACCAAGTCCTATTCTGAAGAGTGAGACACAGCCAGACATGGACACCCTAACCTGTGGGGGCAGATAGGAAGACAGGGGCTGGAAAAACCCAGAGGGGGCCAGGAAGGTTTTCAGAAGAGGGCATTTGATAAGGGAATTGAAGGGTGAATAGGAGTTTGTCAAACCAAAGTCAAATGTCCAAAGGTCCCGAATGCTGGTTTTACAGTTTACATTTTGTCCCTAAGGACTTAGAACAAGGGAGGGACACGGTCTGACAAATCTCAGTTCACCACCTCTGCTTGAGGACCCAGACTCTGCCCTCAGGGAGCATTTAGTCCATTTGGAGGTGGAATAAGACCTAGCCAGGAGGGATAGAACAGACCTCAGCTTTGTAAAGCACTGCTTTGTACTGGGTTGGAGCCGGTCAACAATCCTTTAAGGTAAGTTCAACTAACATCCCTATTTCATAGATACAGAAATGGCCTGAGAGGAAATCACTTGCCCAGGGTACCACAGGGAAGGACACACATACAACCTTGGCCTCTGACCTGCAATTCTGGTCCCAAGTTGACCCCAAGGTTTGAAGCCAACCCAGAGTGACTCAAACAAGTCAGCTTGGCCAAGGGTGGTGTCTTTGCACCTGGAATCCTGGCTGGGGAGAGAGGACCCCCTATGGGTCACACAAGCTCCCTCTGGGCCTCTTGGAAATGACTGGCTCCCATCCTGATCATTTGATTGCTGAAGAGCTTTAAAGGGGGGCTTCTAGGCAGAGGGATGTCTGACAGGGCCTAGGGGTGTTTCTCCAATCTTTCTGGGAGGCCTGGGCCCCTGGCCTTGGCCCCCACCCCCCGCCCCTGCTGTCTGGCCCAGATGAACACAAACACTTGGAAATGGCCGACCTAACGGAATCTAGGTTGTGGTCAGGCCGTAGCTGAAGAAGCCACTGGAAAAACACGCAGTCCACGAGGCCAGGCCCAGCTTACATTTCACCAGGCAGGAGTGGCCTGCCTGGCGCCTGGAGTTGAGGAATGTCTGTTCCGTAGTTGTTTGGAACCTGTTGTCTGACCAGGGAATACAGCCGCCGGGCAGTGCTGCCCTGTCATCAGCCTGTGACCTGACTTTTAGTGTGTCCTTGGAGAATGAAGCCTCTTGGATTGATCTCCTGGCCCAGAGCAGCTATTAGAGATGCCTGATTTACTTGAATGCCCCTGATGATGGGGAGGTGACCCCTTTACAGCTGTCAAATCTGGTACCTAGGAGCCTATAATTGGGGGTGGTCTCCCTTGAATACATGGAGGTGAGGTCAGTGCAGCCCAGTGTCCTTTACCCCCACTCTTCTGTGGGCCCAGTCTCCCTCAGGGCCTCTGGACCTTCCCAGGCCCTTTGGATTTAGTGTATCGCAAACATACATGAATGTCTCTCCCCAGAATGTGCCTCTTGCCCCATGTCATGTTTCAGTACTATCCATCTCTCTATCTGCCTAGAGCCAAAGTCTGGGTTGGTGGCCCACACTGAGTACCTACTGGATGCTGAAGGATTTTGCTGGCATCTTCTGATTGACCCCTCTCAGTGAGGCTGGCCCCGCTTTACAGACAGAAACTGAGACTCAAAGCGTTTACTTGGTGTTCTGGGATTACAAGGGCAGATTCTGGAAGTGAAGCCGATTTCCTGATAGTGATGGGTCAAGTGCCTGGGCCACACTGCTTGTTGACTGGGATGCCTCCTGGTGCCCAAATAGGGAACTGTAGCCTGGGTCACAAGTGGACACTAGTGTATTGGCTGGTCATTCCATGTTCCTTCTCAGCGGGGGCAGGGGTTCTGGCTCTGAGTGAGCCCTGCTGGGCCACCACAGAGCCCTGAGCACAAAGCCTGGCCTCTTAGGTCAGGCCCAGACCTGACCCTCAGTTCACCACTCACCTCTCAGCCTGTTTCCCCAGCTGGGGACAAGACCCACGGTGACCTTTTTAGGTTGTGGTAAACACAGGCTGGCACGCACCAGACATTTCGTAACTGCAATGGTTACCCTCAGTAACATGCAGTAGAGAAACAGGGACTTTGAAATGGGGTATCCCAGGCAGCCCCTGCCATTCTTCTCTCCCTCAGCTACTGCCAGTCCCAGGTTTGTTGTGTGTGGGAGGCTAAAACTTCCCCAATGCAACCAAATCAGGATCTCAGTTTCCCCACCAGGGCCTAAGGTCCTTCAGGGTTTCTCCAGGGGCCTGATGTGGCTGGCCTTGAAAAGCTCCTAAAGTCTTGGGGGAATAGGACTCTTTATAGGGATTGGGGTATAGGGCCTCAGTATGCACTGATGAAGGGGTGCTGGAACTTCCACTTTGAAATTTGATGTGGGGAACCTTGAAACTGCGTGTTGGGACCTTGAAGCTGCCACAGCACAACCACCTTGGGCCTGGACCTCTGAGGCCTGGATTTGGAGACCCCTTTAGACCTTCCCATGCACTAGCCCAGGACATTTGGAAATTTCTATGAGGGCTCAGGCATGGAGAGCCTCTGGATTCTCATGTGGGGGGCTTCAAAACTCTCATTTTGGGGATCACAACCTTATTGGTGGCCCTCGGAGGATGGGAGGTTGTGGCCATTCTTGCAGGTGGGAGACAGGTACAGAGAGGAAGGAAACCTGAAAAGGGTTTGGACCTGAGCTCCTCTAACCCCAGAGTTTAGGGAGGGGGAGTGGGCCCTGTTTGCCACTGTCCCCTCTGTCCCGGGAGACCCTGACAGCTTCCCTGGAGAAGGAGCTGCTCTGCTCCCGAGCAGCTGGTGCCAGGGGTGAAGCAGCAGGAGAGGAGTGGCAGGGTCAGGATCCAGGCAGGGCCAGAGACCGCGATAAGGGGAGGAGCCAGATGAGGGGCGGGGTCAGAGTCGGGGTCCCGAGTGAGAGGGGGTGGGTCAGGAGAAAGGCGTGGTCCTAGAGGACCGAGATCACCTGGCAGTGGATCTCCTAATTCTGCGAGGTTTCAGGAGAAATGAAGCACTGACGAATGACCGTTGTGGGGTGACTGAGGTCGAAGGCCTCCACACATAGAGCACGGCGCTCCTCATTTCTCAGCCCTTCCCAGGGCTCCCGTCGGAAAATTCCCATCGCCCAGGCAGGCGGAAGGATGAGGCCCAGAGAGGCTAGGAGTCGTGCCGAAGAATATACATACCAGAGCCCCCCCAACCCCCGCCCCCGTGCCTGCGGGCTCGTGCGGCAGCGCCCGCAGTCAGGCCTGCAGGCACCCAAGTTGTCCCATCTTTGCCCAGAAAAGGAGGGCAGTCCCCCCAGCCGCAAACCCACAACTGAGGTCCTAGTGTTATAGGGCAGCCCCGATACAAAACGGGGTGCCTGACTGTGGGTCCTCACCCGCGCGCTTGAAAAGACTTATCAATGCTCTACTGCAGGCACACGCGAAAGGTTAATAAAAGGTTTATTCACAAGGGAAGGGCAAATGAGGAAATGTACAGCTCAGGGAGAAAAGTGGGAGACAAAGTTTTAAATGCGTCCTACCCGATCCATCCCAAATGGCGCTCTGAGAGCTGGCCACGAGCCAGGAGCTGTGAACCCAGGAGGCGAGCGAGAGAGCGAGAGCCCCAAGGCCCACGTGTTTGGTTTTTATACCCAACCTGGCTGCTTAACCCCACCCTCAGGTCCCAGCCACCCTCCCTTGGTGGTGACGGGATTTGTCTTTCCCAATGTCTTGATGGCTTTGGCCTGGGGTGGGGGTGGGGTCCACAAAGCCCACCCGGGATCAGCTCAGGACATCCTTTCCCCTAACACTAGGACGCTGGCTGCTGTGAGGAGGGGCGACTGGAGCAGGAAGCTGAGAAGGGAGCAATGTGGTGGGGGTGGGCGCGGTCAGGGACCCCTGAGCGTGGGGGTCTGGGTGGGAAGGGATTGGGGAGTGGCCTGGGAGCGAAGGAGAAAGGCCTGGGGAGGGTCAAGCTGTTAGCCAGACAAAGAAAGGAAGAAAGGGAATGTCTTCTGCAAGGGCCCTGAGGGGGAAATGCGCTTTTGGAGGATTCTGAGGGGCCCTTGAAGAGGGACATGACGTCAGAGACGGACCTTGCTGGGCCCATTAAGGGCGAAGGGGCGGGGACTGGACACTGGGAAGAAAAGGAAAGCCCAGTCCGGTAAGCAGGCCGGATCCAACCCGCTGTGTATATCGCCCCGTGGCGGCCCGATGGGCCCGTCTACCCTCGAGTCTACCCTCTGGCCCTCACAGCCTGGCAGATCTTGACCAGACAACCGGCTTCCTGTCTTGCTGTTGGGTGTTCTCCTCAGCAGAGTGGGCGTGAGATAACCTTCTGGAGCGCCCCCTGCAGGGACACCAACCTTAGAGCTTTGCGTGGATGTGTCCCGTGGTTCCCACTGAGTCCTGCTTCACAGAGAGGGAAACTGACGCTCGAGGAGGGAAGTGCATGGGATTCAGAGGCAGGACTCAAGCTGGGCCCTGACTGGGTACTGGCCCTCTGTGTGGTCCTGCCCCTCCTGAAGCTACCCCTGATGTGAGTTGCACAGCTGATGCAGGTGGACCAGGTCAAGGATGTTAAGGGCCTGTGAGGTCTCAAGGGAGGTGGGCAGGGTCAGGGGCCAGGGAGCCCAGAATGTGGGGGGATAAGACCTGCATACACACTGCCCTGTGCTTCAGTTTCCCCAATTCTTTGAGGGAGGCAAGTGAGAATAACAGCACTCTTTCAAAGTTCCCTTGTTGGTCTTGGTGCCTGCTGGCATTTCTTGCGTGATTGGGTGCAATTCTGGGACAGTGGTGTCCTCTTCAATGCTGCTTCTCTAAAATTTACTTTAAAATTTAGGTCTGCTGGCTCCCTGGCCTCAGGATCCTACAGATTTGGGTTTTGAGATAGAAAGCGCCTTTCCAAATTCTCATTCTTCCAAAATAAAGAGCCCTAAGGATCTGACAGCCCAGCACCTGCCCCCCTCAATAGGCCCCAAGGCACAGGTGACAAGTGTGGGTCTGTTAGGGGGAAAGGATGTATTGAGCTAAATCCATGCAGGCTTTGTGGACTCCACCCCCACTCCAGACCAAAGCCATCAAGACATTGGGAAAGACAAATCCCGTCACCACCAAAGGGAGGGTGGCTGGGACCTGAGGGTGGAGTTAAGCAGCCAGGTTGGGTATAAAAACCAAACACGTGGGCCTTGGGGGCTCTTGCTCTGTCTCTCGCCTCCTGGCTTCAGGGCTCCTGGCTGGCGGCCAGCTCTAAGGGTGCCATTTGGGATTCCTGATCAGCGGATAGGGTAGGACGCATTTAAAACTTTGTCTCCCACTTTTCTCCCTGAGCTGTACATTTCCTCATCTCCCCTTCCCTTGTAAATAAACCTTTTATTAACCTTTCGCGTGTACCTGCAGTAGAGCATTGATAAGTCCTTTTAAGCGCACGGGTGAGGACCCACAGTCAGGCACCCCGTTTTGTATCGGGGCTGCCCTGTAACAGGTCCATGCCTAGGCAAAGAGCACCCATTCCAGGTATTTAGCCACCACTTGAAAGCTAACCTAAAACCCAGCCTCTTTTATCTCCAATCAATTCTAGATGTTGTGCTAATTAATTAGTATGAGTAACATTGAAATATAAACTGTGTGAATCAGGAAGAAACTTGGGACTCCCTGACATAGGGGTAAGTCTCAGTGCTATTGATGCTGTAATTGCAGGTTTTCAGGCCTAGTCTCCCAGCCAGGAATGGATCCCAGGCTGCAGCGGCAGTGCTGAGTCCCAGCCACTAGACCACCACAGGCTGGTGTCTCACGAAGCCGCAGCAGGAACTTCTCTGATGCTCAGGCTGTTATAGGACAGGGAGAGGGGCAACCCAAACCCCGCAAATCTGCCTATTCTACATGGGTTCTGCCATCCGCCGCATCAACACAAAACATAGGAGACTTTAATGGGAAGGAACTTTAATAAAACTAGGAAACAATACAGGAAAGGCAAAGAGTCTAGTTTCTAAATGAAGCACCCAAAGTTACCCGTCCCCTCGTGGGTAAAAGTCCATCCAAATGGGATTGGCCCAGAGCAAGGCCCCAAAGCCTGCCACAAGTCTAAAGCATCTTCCAGTGGGGACCCACAGAAAAGGGTCAAAAACAACCAGAAGGGGGCCTCCCTGGTGGCTCAGAGGTTGAGCGCTGGGTTGTGAAGCCGCCCGCAGCCTCTGCGGCACCGGTTCGATCCCCGGCTGCTCCCTGGCCACCAGAGGAGGGTCCCACATGGTGCACAGACCTCTCCTGCTGCCCGCTGCTCCCCTCAGCAGTGTACCTCGGTCCTTCTGCCTGCTCTGCTCCCTGCTCTGGCTCTGGTGAATTCTCTCACCCTCCCGCGCTTCTGACTGTACCCAGTGCTTGTATAAATAAATAAATAAAAATCTTTAAAAAAAAAAATTATCAAAAGAAGTCCAGGTGTAAACCACATTTAAAAAAAAAAAAAACAACCAGAAGGAAAAAAACAAAATCAACATCAAGATAAAAGCTGCCATTGTCACCTCCCCACGGGTCTCACCCACATCTGTGTCACCCAGTCCACGACCAAAAGACAAGCGCAGTTTCTTCACGTGTCTCTAGGCTCCATGCGCCTCCTCCAGGTCTCCTGGCTCCATCCTGCTTCCTTCCTCAGTCTCTTGTGCAGCTTCTCCTCTTCCTGCTCAGCTCCACCCTCCCTTGGGTGGGGCAGGGAACCTCCCCCCTTTCCTGGAGACCACCCTGTTACAAGGCAAGCAAGGGAAAAGAGGCAGATTTATTTAGAGAAAGAAAAAAATTTTTAGGGAGAAAATGAACAGAAATAAAGTGGGACTCCCAGGCCGGTGGAACCAGGCCAGGGAGGGGCAAAGGAGCCAAAATGGAGTCGGGCCTCAGGGAATATAGACCTTCTTTCCCTGATATTCTAAAGCTCCACTGGTCTCTGTGATTGGTTAGTTGTTGGTGGTCTCACTGCCTGTCTCTGTGCCCAGAAATAAGTCTCTGTGTCCCAGCCCTTATCTTAGCATACTTTTGTTTATCATTCTTGTTCTGGAATGTCCTGTTGCCCCTAGTCCTGGGGTGTTTGATTAGTTCCCTTTGGAATTTGTTGCCCTTATCTCTGGAGCCCTCCTTATTCCTCCGAGGCTTTTCCTATTCTATTCTGACCTTAAGGGCTCTCCCGCTTGCCCTTTGCCTCACTATCATAGCTACTGCCTGAGTTCAATAACTGGCCAGGGATATAACTCACATGATGCAGGAGACCTCTCCTTTCTTGCCCGCTGCTCCTCTTAGCAGCATATTTCAGTACATCTGCCTGTTCTGCTCCCCACTCTGTCTTTGGTGAATCCTCTTGTTATAGGACAGGGAGAGGGGCACCCCAGACCCCCACAAACCTGCCTATTCTACATGGGTTCTGCCATCCGCCGCATCAACACAAAACATAGGAGACTTTAATGGGAAGGAACTTTAATAAAACTAGGAAACAATACAGGTAAGGCAAAGAGTCTAGTTTCTAAATGAAGCACCCAAAGTTACCCATCCCCTCGTGGGTAAAAGTCCATCCAAATGGGATTGGCCCAGAACAAGGCCCCAAAGCCTGCTAAAAGTCTAAAGCATCTTCCAGTGGGGACCCACAGCAAAGGGTCACAAACAACCGGACAAGCCCGGAAGGAAAAGAGCAAAATCAACATCAAGATAAAAGCTGCCATTGTCACCTCCCCACAGGTCTCACCCACATCTGTGTCACCCAGTCCACGACCAAAAGACAAGCGCAGTTTCTTTACGTGTCTCTAGGCTCCATGTGCCTCCTCCAGGTCTCCTGGCTCCATCCTGCTTCCTTCCTTAGTCTCTTCTTCAGCTTCTCCCCTTCCTGCTCAGCTCCACCCTCCCTTGGGTGGGGCAGGGAACCTCCCCCTTTCCTGGGGACCACCCTGTTGCACTCTCACCCCCTGCACTTTTGGAAGAACTTCTGGCCAGTTCTACCCAAAAGTTAAAAAATAAAATGTTAACAGCTTTGCCACATGGACACTTGGCCAGAGGGGTCAGCTTCACCTGGGAGCTGAGAAAATACAAATTCCTAACCAGCCCAGATCCACTCAACCAGAACCTGCATTTATTTGTCTGAGAGGCTCTGGCCTAGACCTCTTGTTGGAGTCCCTTGACTGGAGACTGAATCAGTCTTATCTCCGTGCCTGGAATCCCGCCCAGGTTGCTGTAACTTCTGCCTCAGGACCTTTCCTACTAGGGGTCCTCGGTCTCTGAGAGGACAGAAAGCACATACCTGGAGCTCCTGGCCAGATGACTGGAAAGCTGACTTCCCAGTGCCTGGAGAAGGGGGACTACAGTGTCCATCCACCTCACAGAAGTAACCTGGGACCCAGATTCCACCCCTGCCCCGAGTCTGTTTCCCACCAAACTGGCTCAATGAAGCAAGACAAAGCTATGCAAATACGGTGCAAATTTAATTCCAATAAAGTGACTCATGTAAGTTACATCAAATAACAAACATGCAAAAGCACTCGAAGTAAGGGACCTGGGTTCTCAGTTGCACTGTGTGGGAAATGTTTAATAATGATAATAGCAACGATGGAGGTCCCTTTCCTGCCTGAGCACAGACCCTTACGCAGATCACTGTCACAGGCCAGCGGTCTGCGATTGCTGTTGTGACAGCTCTTCGGGTCAGGGCTGGGGCTCCAGAGCGCCAGCTCTGTCTCTGCAGGGTCTGTGGGTCACAGCGACCCCTGGTGGCCGTTGGTTGGCTGAAGCGGTTGGACCTCTTCTCACCCTCATCTGCTGTGGCTCCTGCACGGATGGCCCTCACCTCAGGTGAAATCCCTGATCATGCATCAAGTCTCAGGTTGGCGGTGGCGGGGGTGGGCGTGGGGGGGATGTTAATGACCAGGCCTGCCTGAGGGAGTGGTCAGATTTCCAAGGGGAGTTTCCAAGGGTTCCGGCTCCCCTTGGATTTTTGCAACATATATCGTCCAAAAGTGTACAGAGAAATAAGCTCTCTGGTTGCCTCTCCAGAGGCCACAGCTATGACTTGTGCCTCCTTCCAGAGATATTTGGATAAAAACCCCCTTCCCCACTTTAAAAAATGCACACAAATTGTCTCCCTCCCTATTCTTTACACTTAAGCGTGGTGCAGAAAAGCCGCTTGTCTTTTGCAGGGTTGTAGAGTATTCCACTTCATGACTGAACGAACACTGATTTAAACAATCGACAAATGACAGACTTTTTTTTCCAATTTTTTGCGATTACAAAAAAACATCTTGCATTCATATACATGTAACTGTAGAAAAATTCTTAGGAGAATTGATGGGAGAAAGGGTTGTGCATTTTTAATACTAACAGATTCTAAAATATTGCCTTCTTGAACAGCTGTACCGATGAGCAGTCCCACCAACTCTGCCTCAATGTCCTCACCTGTCACCTTGAGGCCTCCGTCACCACCGGTTCTCAGCAGGGAGGCTCAGGGAGCATCTGGACACTCCTCTGTGCTCCTGCAATGTTTAGGCTCTAGTATTTGAATAGTGCATTATAAAATGTTAGTAAAAAGCGACTTTGGGGCCTCCCGGGTGGCGCAGCGGTTGAGCACTGGGTTGCGAAGCTGCCCACAGCCTGTGCAGCGCCGGTTCTATCGCCGGCCGACGGGCGAGGGTCCCACCTGGCGCGCAGACCTCTCCTGCCGCCCGCTGCTCCCCTCAGCAGTGTACTTCGGTCCTTCTGCCTGCTCTGCTCTCTGCTCTGGCTCTGGTGAATTCTCTCGCCCTCCTGGACTTCTGACTGTACCCAGTGCTTGTATAAATAAATAAATAAATAAATAAATAAATAAATAAATAAATAAATAAATAAATAAATAAATAAATAAATAATAAAAAAAACCCAACCCGACTTTGTGTAGGATTTGACCTGGGAGGGTGGGGTGGGGGGTAGGGAAACAACCCCAAAAGGGCAGCTCCATGACTGCAGCTCCAGAACCGCGACCCGCGTGCACTCCGCAGCCACAAGGGGGCGCGCCCGAGCGGCCGCCACGCTGACCTGCGGGGGAGCGGCGCGGCCACGTCCCTCGCGGACGCGGGCCGCGTGGTCTTCGGGGCCCTCTCCCCCGCCTCCTCTGCGGTGCTCAGACGAGCACTTCCCGGCCTCTCCTCTCAGCAGGGCCTGCCGGCCGGCTCTCCCGCGGCCGTTGCCTCCGTTTCCCTTCCCATCAGACTCCGGAGACCGCTGGGCTCTGAATCTCCTGAGCGCGGGAGCCTCAGATGCTCCCCGCAGCCAGAGGGTGGTCCCCGCGCGCCCCTGCCCCACGCTGCTGGCTCTGGCGCGCTCCTGCCCCTGAAATCTGTCCTTCCCACTTCCTCTTCCGTTGTTATTCTGGCCGCTCCCCACTTCCACTTTTCTCTCTGCAGAGCAGACTTCTCCCCAGAACTGGCTCAATCGTCCAGCAGCAGGATGGACACACCCAGCCTGACCATCTAGAGCTGAGCCGCCTTTCTTCCTCAGTGTCCGCCCGGCTCAGGCCGCCAGCTCCTGCTGACCAGCAAGCTCTGCAGGGCCTTCCCTTGTGTGGAGCCCAGCGGGTTCCTCCTCTGCACTTGACCACCTGTCCCCTGGGTGACAGCAGGACCCTCCCACACCTGTCTGCAGCCTGTTTCACCACAGCAGTGGAGCAGTAGCCCGTGAAGACTATTGCTCACAACCTGGCTCTGTCCAAGGGCCACCACCTCTTGCTCTCCCACCTGTGTGGCATCTTGGGTCAGGGCAGTGCCTGTCCTGCCCACCCCTCGTCTCTGCATGCTCCCTCACTCTCCCCCCTAACATTTTGTCTCAAAAGACACCTTCCCCAGTGCAGTGTCACTCAGCCATCAAAAGGAGTGAAGCTCTGGCACAGCACAACATGGACAACTGAAAACATCATGCCCAGCAAGAGGCCAGACACAAAAGGCCACACAGTGTGTGATCCATTTATATGAAATGTCCAGAACAGGCAAGTCCACAGACCCAAAGCAGATCAGTGGTTGTAAGAGGCTGGAGAGGGGGATGGGGAGTGACTGTTTATGGGCATAGGGTCTCCTTTTGGTTGATGGAATGTTCTAGAACTAGATTGAGGTGGTGGTTGCAGAACATTGTGGGTGTGATTGCCACTGAATTGGTCACTTAAAATGACAAATTTTATTCTATATACATATATGTATTAAAATCACAATTAAGAAAAAGGTTAGAAGTCATCTCATTCCAAGGCCAGCCCTGAGTTGACCCCCGAGACTTTTCTGTTCATGTCTGTTCTCTTTTCTCTCTGGAATGTAGCCTCATGGGAGCAGGGGCCCCATCTGTGGGGTTAATTGGACCAAGGACAGGCACCCTGGGCACAGAGAGGGAGTCAACTGCCCTCTCTGGCTTCAAATGAAGGAAATCCAAATTACCGAGGGGAGGAAAACCCATAGGATGCAGTGAGGGTTGGTCTTAGCTGGTGCCAGCCGGTGTGTAGAACAAGCCAAAGCCAAAGGTGGGCAAAGGGATCATGTCTTCCCTCTCGTGTCCAGATGCCCCTCCTGTCCAGTCATGCCCTGAGCCCCACAATATCCTGGACTGACTGAGATCCCCTGCTGTGGTTTGGGAGCTTCCCAGCACCCAGACAGCTCCTACTGTTGGGATGGGGCTTCAGCACAGCTGGGAGGGCTCAGTGGAAAGGTCACAGGTGCCCCAGGAGGCCTGGATAACTGCTTCCCCAAGCTGAGGGGCACCATGGGCACATGGTTGTGCTTTGGGAGTCACATAAATATTCAGATAGCCCAAGCAGCTCCTGCTGTCGCACTTCATTCACTGCAGAAAATTCCTTGCTAGACATGGAGGTCCCCACTCCAAGATGCACTGTGAGGAGAAAAGCAGGGTGTGTCAATTGGGGACACAGTGGACCATGCTGTGCTGGTGGCTGTGACACAGCAGCCCCTCCCGCTTATGGGAATCCTCTAGCTGGGCCTTGTATCCGGCTGCAGTGGTGGCACGTGAAGTGGGTGGGGGCAGGACAGGCAGTTCTCTTAGAGCCTGTGGTCAAGAACCAAAAGTAGGGTAGTCAAGATTTGGGTGCTCGCTGGTACGGAGGAGCAGGGACATGTCAAGTGACAGACCAGGCCAGACCAGAGCTCATTACAGGTCACTGTGGGAGCTGACGTGTGGGGTTAGGGCCGCGGTGACACTAGTTGATGGGGTTGTGGGTGGCCTGCTTGGGTCCCACACTGGCCTGAGCCCGGGAGCTCCACCATCTTCAGTCCCAATCAGGGAGTAAGGAGGAGCCAGAAGGGAGGTCCCATCTGAACTGGTGAGGGGGTAGAGAAGAAAACCAGAATGGGGGGCCACTAGGGGTCCAGACACAGGCCAGCAGGATTTCAAGAGCACAGATGCAGGGAAGTAGCTAGAAGTCGATTGTCTTTAATGACATTTCAACTGAAAATAGCAGAACTTGTATAAATAGCCAAAAAAGAAGAAAAATTTCAAAATTTCAACCTCATGACAGACTTAAAACCTGTCTGAAACGATGTAACAGGAGAGTGTGGGAAGGTAGGCAGGGGCCAGTGAGTGGGTGTGAGGGTTCACAGAGGATGCACAGTCACAACTCACCCTCCCAGCCCCCCACCCACCCCCCGGAGCTGTACTCTTCCAGGGCACATCTGGTGGTAAACAACGTCAGAATTGAAATAAGTCAAAAATTTAATGGGACAATTTGTGACAGGCCCTCTAGAAAAGATGACTCACAGTCCTATCATAACATTACTATTGGAAAACCAAACTGTGCTGGGGAAATGAGCAGTGACTCAGCTACTTCGAGCTGAGGGGGTGCTGTCTTCGGGAGGGTTGGCATTTCTGGGGTAATCAGCAGAGCGCTACAAAGGTGAGAGCCAGTGAGCCAGAGCAGGCCACACAGTCCTCACAGTCCTCTGTTTTGCTAGTGCCCATAGCTTCATTAGATACATCTAAGGTGCCACTGTGGGGTCTGCAGCAGGTGAAGTGGTTGAAGTGAGGGGTGTGGACCCCTGCTAGCCTGGCCCTGTAAGCTGAAAAGCCAGAGCAGCAGAAGGGAGGTCATGAGGTTGATGGCTGTCCAGTCCCCCATATCCCTAGGTTCCTGAAGTTCTGGAAGTCTTGAGATATTGAGAGGGATGTGGCCCCCAATCCTGACTGGCCTCACATGCTGACCAGCCACTGAGAAAGTTCTGGATGCAACAATCATTTTCTTCTCAGTCACCAAAATGGATCTTCATTCTGGCGCAGCTGTGCACCAGCCCTGGGCACCTGCCTGAGGTGGGTAGGGTCCGAGCCCTGTGGGGCTGCATGTTCCCAAGGTCAAGGCCTTGTTTGTCTGCCCTCAATCTGCCCTGCAAGGCACAGACACTCCCTGGGAAGGGAGCCTCCTTGTTCTCAACAGCCAAAGACCCATTCAGCTGCCATAGGTTATCTAGTCCTTTGAGGGGAGTGAGGGCACAGGGCCCCACAAAGCTGTGCCCCCTGAGGCATCTCTGTCATTCTGCAGTCATCACATGATGGACTGAGTGTCTGACGGGCCTCCCTTCTTGCTGGGACCTCTGAGGGAGAGGCCCTGGGACCCAGGACCACAGATTTCTTCTCCAGAGGTGGGCTGGAGAGAGGCAAGGGTCCACAGGAGATATGCATGTCCCTGGGGCTGGTCAGCAGGAAGGAACCGGAGGAACTTGGAGGGAGTGGGAGGACAAGCCTTCCAGCCCTGAGAGTCTAGTGACTCCCCCGGTGGGAGTAAGGGTCCGTGACTCCCAGGAGCATCCAGCTCCACAGAGAAGGTCTCTCATGGCCTGGCCCGGCCCACAGCCCTGTGTGGTGGGGATGCCAGCAGGGGAGGGACGTTTCTCTCCCATCTCCATTGACTTAATCAGGATCATCACTAAGGAGAACAAAAATCTCACAGTTTCAATTAAGGAAGAGGTGTAGGCAGTGAGCAGTCAGGAAGGGCCTGGGGTAACGGGTGCCTCTTGCCATTCCCCAGACATTATACGAGTGACCATCTCTGGATGGGGCCTTGTTCACCATACCTTGGCACTGCCTGGCAACTGCCTGGGTTTCCAGACTCCCTACTTCAGTGGTGTGCACTGATGCTTTGGTGTAAATGGTGGCCTCTTCTTGAGATGTCTCCATGTTCTTTTTTTTTTTTCTGTAGAAGAACTGGGGTGTAGGCCAGAGGTGCAGGGAGTGGGGTGAGAGGACCCACATGAGACAGAGTGAGGAGCAAAAACAGGTGGATCTTACTGAAATATACTGCTGAGGTGAGCAACAGGCGAGGCAGTAGAGGTCTGCTGCGCCATATGTGGGCCAGCTCCCTGGCCGGGGACCAAACACAGGCTGCAGTGGTGACAGTACTGAGACAACCCCTAGACCACCAGGGAGACCCTCCATGTTCTTTTTACTGGATTCTTTATTGCTGAATCAATTGGAGACCTGTGGACATGTGGAGACAGAAGTTGCTGGTAGAGGGCCTCCCTGGTGGCACAGTGGGTTGAGCGCAGCGCTGTGAAGCTGTCGGCAGCCTCTGCAGCATGGGTTCAATTCCTGGCTGGCCAGGGAGATACCCGCATGGCGCTGCAGACCTCTCCTGTCTCGCCCGCTACTCCCCTTGGCAGTGTTTCCTGTCGTCTGCCTGTTCTGCTCCTCACTCTGTCTCTGGTGAATTCTCTTACCCTCTCACACCTCTGGCCTGTACCCCAGTTCTTGTATAAATAAATAAACATCTTTTAAAAAAATTAAAAAAAAAGAAGTTGCTGGAAGACTTGACCCAGTGAGGAGAAATGAAGGACAGATCTTGGGGTTCCTGACCAGTGACCCATGCCAGGGAAGAACATCTCTGACAAGGTGAGGCCCTGGGGCTGGACCCAGGGTCTTGTCTGTGGTGGGTGACAGACACCCTGGAGTCGCTTGTCTTAGGAGGAGGGAGGGAGGAGCTATGCCCCTTAAGAACTAGATAGAGCCGGAAGCTAACAGAAAACAAGAATTTGTCCGCTCACCACAGGGGAGGCAACAGCTTAAAGTCAGGGAATCTTTAGGGAAAGCCAGAGCCAGGGAAACACACATCCCCGGGGACTCAGAAACCCCGTTTTTGGGAAATCAATCTAAGGGAAGAACGGGATTGAACCCCAGACTTACGCAAGAGTAACAGATGAGCTGATGGGCAGTGGGAAGGAGCGGTGGGTAGTCCTCAGAGCCGGCCGGGGTGCCTTCGTCACTGCTCTCTGAGCAAGCAGTCTTGGCAGGCAGAGGAAGATGTCGGCCCAGGGCCAAAAGGTGGGAGCCCCGCTCTGACCAGCCAGCCCTCTAAGGCAGGGCTTCTCTCCAGGGGGCCCTCTGGGGGGGCTGTCCAGTGTACTGTGAGGTACAGAGCAGCACCTGGCTGCCCCAAGAGCTGTGACAGTGAAAATGTCCCCTGTGGGCAGAACCGCCAGGTGAGGTTCCTTCCTTTGAGAACCTTCTTTTGAGCAAGAGGCATGCAATTGGAGACACCTCAGTATTCCAAGTAAGGTGCCAGTCCCTTCAGGGACCTAGACACGCCATATAATAAACAGAGTACAGATGTGCTACCGTGGTCAGACTGTGGCAGCCTATGGTTGTATTATGTTTCGGGGCTGTGGTGACCTGTGGTCTTTTAGAAAGTCTTTCCTTTAATGCCTCAGTGTCTCTACATGATACTCTCAGAGTTCACCATGAAAAGCTCCTGTGTGAAAGAAAGAAAGAAAGAAAGAAAGAAAGAAAGAAAGAAAGAAAGAAAGAAAGAAAGAAAGAAAGAAAGAAAGAAAGAAAGAAAGAAAGAAAGAAAGAAAGAAAGAAAGAAAGAAAGAAAGAAAGAAAGAAAGAAAGAATAAAAAGAAAAGAAAGAAAGAAAAAAAAGGCCCGTGTGTGTGCTCCCTGCTCCTCAGTGTCCTGCGTGTCCAGCAGGGGGCGGCTTTGGTCCCCACCTACCTACTAGGAATGTGCTGAGATGTCTGTGTGGGACTCAGTTTGTAGAAGAATGGCAACCGGCACTTCCCATAATGAAATCAATTGACATTTTGGAGGAACAAAGAGCAAACTTCCTGTGTGGTCATGGAGGGAAGCTGGTGGGGTCTGGTAGCAGTGGAAAAGCTGGTCCCCACTAGGGTCACCCTCTCCCTGTGGAGTGCCCCCAACCCTAGAGCACATGTGGATGTACACCCATCTGCACTCTACAGCGTGGGCCCTGAGGTGAGTCTGCTGGTTCTTCATTTGTCCCTGGCGGCAAAGGAGCTGCCATGCTTAGCTTTCTTTCTGGCCTTGAGTCCCAGGACGAGGCCCTCAGCCAGCACTGGCCTTGGTTTTGGTGCTGAGCCACCACAGCCACTCTGTTGTGGCTTCAGGTGTGACTGGACTCTTGCAAGGCTTTGCTGCCTGCTTGGCCCCCTGAGACCTGAGTGCCTCGGCCTGGCAGGGCTGGGTGGTGGCTGGGGCACAGGTCCTGAACAGCCAACTGGGCTGGAAACAACACTTTCACTGCGTAGCAGCAGGAGGGGTTGCCTCACTGGGGTGGTGTGCTTAGGAGCTGGTACCCGGAAGCATCAGCAGTGGGCGTGTCACACCGACTCCCTTCCACACTCATGGTGCCCCTGCTGTGGTATGGTCCCGCCTCATGTGTGTGGGCTGCCTGGACTCCCACTTTCAACTTTCCCAAATGTTTCTTGGGCTCTCAACTTAGCTCCTCTCCTGAGGAGTCACCACACAGTGTGGGAACCCCAGACTCCCAGGGGCTCCCATCACCGATACTGTTGTCTCTCGTGAGCTTCTTCACACACTGCCTTATTTGAGAAACAATCTGTATGCACACACCTTATGACTTGTGAAGTGTAGCCAAACAACTTATAAAGTGTAACCAAACTTATGTACTGTAACTAAACTTATACAGTGTAACTGAACTTACACTGTGACTGAATTTACATGGTATAACTGAACTTGTTATATACTGTAACCAAAAGTACATACTGTAACTGAACTTGGATACTATAGCCAAACTTACACACTAACCAACTAATATACCAGAACTAAACTTACACAGTGTGGCTCAGTTTATACAGTGTAATAAGACTGATACACTGTACCTGGGCTTCTATATGTAACTGAATGATCTTTATAAGAGACCTAGTCTATTATTGTGAGTCCAAATTTTGTAAGTTCTTTTGCTACTACTAAATATATACAGCCACCTTTCTGAGCTGTGTACTAGCACACTTTCTGATTAAAAAAATATTAAATTATACAACTGCAATTCACTGAACACCGCATCCTTTTCCTCAGGGATTCACTCCATACCCATCGCCTGAGGGACCTCATACACCACAACCACCACCTCAGGGACCTCATACACCACAACCATCACCTCAGGGACCTCATACACCACAACCATCATCTCAGGGATCTCATACACCACACAGATCACCTTAGGGATCTCATACACCACAACCATCACCTCAGGGACCTCATACACCACAACCATCACCTCAGGGACCTCATACACCACAACCATCATCTCAGGGATCTCATACACCACACAGATCACCTTAGGGATCTCATACACCACAACCATCACCTCAGGGACCTCATACACCACAACCATCACCTCAGGGACCTCATACACCACAACCATCACCTCAGGGACCTCACACTCCATACCGATCACCTCAAGACTCCCTCACATTTATTTCATCATATTGCTGCAGGGAGTCCCCAAGTCTTATAGTGGGCGTGCTGACAGCAGGCCTATGTTCATACCACAGAACTGGATCTGAGGCAACCACATACTTTGAACCTGGACACTTAGCTCCTGTCACACACTGAATGGACTTCACGGCACCCCCACTGCACTTAACTTTCCTCCCTCTCATGTTCAGAGAGGCATGGCCGGCTAGTACTGTCACCAAGAGAGCGTGACATTGCCCTCTTTGTCCATTTCTTCTTTGTTTGCTTTGCTAGTGTAAGGATTGCTTAAATGGAATAAAAATACTCATTCAGCACTTCCGTGGGCTGCTTGCTAAAATGCTACTGCTTACATCCGCAAAGAAAGACAGCCTCAGCCAGCATTACTGCATGAGAATCTAGTAATGCCTCCACACCCCCATCTATGATTTCTAGAGGTTATAACACCAGCAACCAATATTTCTGATCGGCTTCTATGACTCTGTTGGGTGATAACACCTGTGGCTGGATCCCTGGATGGGCTTGGAGTTTCCCAGACTAACTTAAACTCAGCCAGCCCTGTTTCGGTTCCTCTTCCTAAGACTTGACCTGAGGATTGAGGGAAGTGGGCAGTTGTAGACCTAGTTACTTGGAACCACAAGCACAGGCTCATCACAGCCTTGCAGGCACTCTGCTTCAGTTGGATGGCGCCATCCAGATGGCGTTGAACTTGCTGTGGATGATGCTAACCAGGTGCTCGATCTTCTCAGTCTGGATGGGCCCCATCCTGCTCTGTTTTCAGAGGAGGTTGGCAACATGCATGGTGAACTCACTGCAGGCCTGGGGGAGAGACATGTAGGCTAGCCCCTGGCTACCTAGCCAGCTGGCTTGGGGTTCCACGTGGGACAAGCCATCTGTTGCCACTGTGGCTCCCACACAGGCTGGCTACTGAGAAGCGAATGCAAAAGGCTTCTGGAAAAATCAGCCAGGTTTACTGTGGGACCAAGTATGTGTCCTCCCTGGTCTGTGACAAAAAAGAAAGGCAGCGAGCATTCCATGTTTGGCTTTCACATGATAGAAAGATTACCTGTTCCTATTTCTCTAGCTCAGAGTGGTCAATCCTTTGGGTCTGGGACGGCTTAGCCTTGTAGTCAGAGTGCTCAAAACAATTGTTACTTGGACAGACACATGGTGTCGCTGTGCTGGCTGCCACAGGTCCTCCTCGTCCTGGTGTGTCTGGCCTCAGCCAGCAGCACTTTGTCCAGTTTCAGGAGCTGAGTGGGAATGGGGGAATTCTCTTCCTGAACCTGAATGCACCGGATGCTTATGACTGGATAAGAGATACTGAACTGAATTAGCGTCCCTGTCTGAGCAAAAATTGCCACAGAGAACATCAGCATTGGCGTCTAGACTGAACACTCTTCACAGAAGCTTTGTGGGGAAAGGAAGCCTTCCTTTTAACTGCAATAGACACTGAGTAACCCACTGAAACACTGGCTTGACCTGTGTGAACCTGTTGTGTCTGTTGCACCTAGTGTGTGTGTGTGTGTGTGTGTGTACTGTGTAAGGTGGGAGAGGAAAAGTCTAATCCATAAAATGCCTGAAAAGATAACCTAACCCACTGAGAGATTTCAATCAGAGAAACAAGAAGTTGGCCTGACAACTTGGAAAAGCTGAGCCTGCTGGAGGGCAGGGTAAGGCCAGCAGGGAGGTGGTGGGGAGAGCAGGTCCCTGTGGAGGAGGCAAGAGGGAGAGTCCTCAGGATCCCTGATGACTGGATGTGGGTGTGAGAGAAAGATGAGGCGGGCAGCTCCCATTTTCTTCCCACTGCAGCTGGCTCAGGGCAGCAGGTGAAAGTGAATCATGTGTACACATAGGGGTATGAAGTTAAACTCCCCAAATTATGTAGTTATGTAAATGGCTGACAAAGTAATATAATTTTAGGAAAAGAAAAGGTGTCACAGCCTGGCCCTGACCAGTAAGCATGAGGTTCAGGTTGCTGAGGCAGCTGCTTACTGGGAATTGAGAGGACTAGTTGGGGGAGGGGAGGGGCAGGTAATGTGATCCACATGTGATGTGTGTTGAGGAAATCTGTATGTATCCATCTGTTCCTGCTGCTGTACCCATGAGAAGAAAGCCATATCCCCTGAGTGCTGGAAAACCATGGACATTTAAGGGACAGGCGCCTTCATAATCCATTACTCATGGGGAACAGAATATCCTTGTGGTAGAGCTCAAGCTCTGGTATCAGAATTTCTGACTTTGAATCTTGGCAGCTGTGTGATCTTCCAGTAAATATTAACTTCTCTGTTCCTTGGTTTCCTCATATATAAAATAGTAGTGCTTGCATCGTAGGTTTGTTTTGGGGAGGGAGAGGCTCCTGCAAGGCCTACAGAGTGAGGTGCAGGTCCAAGAAAGTGGTCTTGTGGGGACCTGTGTTTTCTTTGTTTCTTCAGTGAAAGAAGAAATATCTGCAGAGAAAGGAACAGGTGGAAGACTAGGGGAGAGGGACCCTACAGCAGGGGACAGGGAAGGAGACAATGATATCTCTCTAGTCTAACTTTGCAGGAAAACACAGTCTAAAGTGTTTTATTGGAAACAGGGTCTGTTAACACTATCAGTTAATAATGTTTCTAAGGGGGGGGCTCAAATAAAAATTGAGTTTAATCATTTCATATAGATAATACTCATCCATCACTTGTCCCTTTCTTGTTCTCTACATAACAGATTAACCTTTTCTGTGAAACACTCAGCCAAGAGATATTCTTCTAGAAAACTTCCTTAAAATATCCACTTCCATTTTCAACTACACATGCATCAAGTTTTATTTATTTTTTTTAAAGATTTATTTATTTATTTACTTACTTACTTATTTATTTATTTATTTATTTATTTATTTATTTATTTATTTATACAAGCACTGGGTACAGTCAGAAGCACGGGAGGGTGAGAGAATTCACCAGAGCCAGAGCGGGGAGCAGAGCAGGCAGAAGGACCGAAGTACACTGCTGAGGGGAGCAGCGGGTGGCAGGAGAGGTCTGCGCGCCATGTGGGACCCTCGCCCGGTGGCCGGGGATCGAACTGGCGCTGCAGAGGCTGCGGGCAGCTTCGCAACCCAGTGTTCAACCGCTGCGCCACCGGGGAGGCCCTGCATCAAGTTTTATAAACCAGAAATCTGAACTGAATTAAAAAACAAATAAGTATATACAAGGTCTGATGACAAAGTTGATATTTAAAGTTACATACACCCTATCTTCTCCCTCTCCCAAGCGATGCTCTATTCATTTACGACATGTTAACCAATATTGAGAAAAGTGAAAAGTTTGCAAGTAGAATCAACACACTCAGTTACACTTTCAATGCAGAGCAGGTAGTAGAACTGTCACAGGAATGCAGGGATGCAGATGCCATAAGCACGCAGGTAGTGAACCAGGCAGGTTGTCACACACATTAGCTACACAACAGCTAACACCTGGGACTGGCTAAATACATTATGGTATGTCTATAAAACAATATGCTATAAAGCCACCCATCGGCATAATTTTAGAGCCTTGTAAATGACATGAAAGTGTGTGTTTCTTCTTGCTGCTGTATCAAACTGATCACAAACTTAGTGGCCTAAAACAACACAAATTGCACAAATTGAAGAGCTCACAGGTCTGTATGATGGAAGTCCAACACTGGTGTCACCTGGCTAATGTCAGGTGTCAGCAGGTCAGTTCCTCCTGGATGCTCTATATCTTCTTGAAGATCCAGGCTCTGCCTTTCTAGTTTCCAGAGGTGCCACCTCCCTAGCTGATGGCTTAAGGCCATCAACGGGGTATCCATTCTTCTGATATGACACTGTATGTACCTCCTGCTCCCTCTCCTACTGCCATAGACCCACAGCATAATCAGGACAGCTTCCCCACCTTAAAGCCAGATGGGGCGATTATTTTGCTTCACACAGAATGTTCAAAAGCTAGTCCTGGGTGAACAAAGTAAAGGAAAAATCTGCTTCTCAGCTCAGTCTTTGTCAAGGTGAATGCATGAGTATGCATGTGGAGGGGAGAGGTAGGAGAAAAAGGGAGAGGGGCTGGGCCTCCCTGGTGGCACAAGGGGTTAGGCACTGTGCTGTGAGGCAATTCATAGCCTCTGCAGCACGAGTTTGATCCCTGGCCCGCCAGGAAGCAACCCACATGGAGCAGCAGACCTCTCCTGACTCGCCTGCTGCTCCCCTCAGCAGTGTACTTTAGTCGATTTGCCTGTTCTGTTCCCCACTCTGTCTCTGGTGAATCCTCTCACCCCCCGCATCTCTGGCCTGCACCCCAGCTCTTGTATGCATAAATAGATAAACCTTTAAAAAAAAAGAAGAAAAGAAAAAGGGAGAGGGGCAGAGACTGGTTAAATAGATAAACAGGAATTAGACAACCATTAGCAGGGAAACAGTCCCTCCCTCCAGGGCCCTTAACGTGCCCTTAATGTACCCTGGGGTAGAGAGGCTACCTCCACACTTTCTATTACAGCCTCAACTGAGTTAGGGAAGGGAGTGGTCAGGGCTGGAGCATGCGGCTTAGTGACAGGGCATGTACGTGTCCATGAGTGTGCACACATGGGTGCAAGGGCACTCGAAGGTAGTGTGTGTGTCTGCGTGTGCTGTTGAACTGCTGTGGGGTGTGTGGTAGTCTTTCTTTCATTCTTTTGTTTATCCAACAACAAGCATCTGTGAGTCTGTCACGAGCCAGGCCCCGCACCAGATGTTAGAGATGGAAAAACATACCCAAAGACCATGTTGCTCACTGGCCTCAAATTAGGAAGACAACACCCTGCCAATTCTTGTTTCTCTTCACAGGATATGCAGGGGTGCAGGCTTTCCGGAGCAAAGTTGAAATGGTGACTAATCTTTGCCCTCCAAATTCCTGTTCTGAGAACTTGTCTTGCAAGTGCGTTGACACCTGTAGATGCCAGAGCCACAGGAGCCACGTCACTGCACTGCTCGTAAATGTCAAAACTAAATCTCCCAAGAAAAGGAGACAATTTGCTGTCACTCCCCAACCCCACTGTTAACCTTGCCTGGGTCTTGGGGTGCCATTAAGACAGGCAATCACACCCTACAAGCTTTATTTCTTTAAGTCTGTCTATTGTTGCAATATGCATGGTAAAAGTAAAAGCAAAACTTGAAAAAAAAAAGAGTCCCCTGTGCTTGGCCTCACCTGTCCCTGCTGTGGATGTGAGCGCCCAGGGGCTGCTGTGGGCTTCGCTGCTGGCAAAGTGCCGTTGCCTGCTGTCCACGGCTCCTCCCTGCAGCCCCTCATTTGTCCTCCCAGTACACCATCTGGGGCTAATGATGTCATTAGATACTTCTGTCATTAATTACAACAAGCTCATTTCCAGTCGACTGTGCCAGAGTGTATCAGACATGCTTTTAATTTCCCTGGGACCCTTGATCAGGGACCAGGAGCTTGGTTCAGGGACACTGTCTATTGGAGGTTCTCAGAAGAGGAGGTGGGACCTAAAACACAGACATCCCCCTCCCCAACCACCAATATTCTTTTCTTTTTAATTAATTGATTAATTGATTAATTTTAAAAAGATTTATTTATTTATTGCACAGAAGGACTGGGGTACAGGCCAGAAGTGCAGGGGGTGAGAGGATTCATCAGAGACAGAGAGTGGGGAGCAGAACAGTCAGATTTACAGGAATATACTGCTGAGGGGAGCATCAGGGAAGAAAACAGAGGTCGCTGTGCCATGTGGGTCACCTCCCTGGCTGGGAATTGAATTCAAGTGGCAGAGGTGATAGTGCTGAGACTTAACCCTTAGGCCACCAGGGAGGCCCCTAATTAATTTTTGATTAATACCCTCATCAGATATTGTCAGCAGAGTGAATTCACCACCAAACCACCCATACATAATCCATCACCATGGTTCCAACTACTGGTTTTCTTTTCAATTTACCGAGGTATAAAAATGCTAATGAACCAAATAGTGGAATAAAACAAAGTTGTGGCTACCCATGCTTTTGGGTATGGGTATGTTTTTGGTAAGACACAATGTGGAACTGTATGGACAAAATTATGTCCCGCCCCCCCCCCTCAATTCACATGTTGAAGCCCTAGCACCCGAGGGACTGTGTAGAGACAGAGCCCATGGGGAGGTGGTTAAGGTGAAATGAGGTCATAAGGCCAAGGCCCTGATCTGTAGTACTGTGGCTTTCTAAGAGGAAGAGAGTCTCTCCCCTCCTCCCCATGGGAGGACACAGGGAGAAATTGGCCTCTGTGAGCCATCAAGAGGGACTCTCACCAGTAACCTAATTAATTGGCTCCGTGATCTTGGACTTCCAGTCTCCAGACTGTGAGAAAATAAATGTCTGTTGTTTAAGTTGCCCCAAGCAGACTAACATAGGAACAAGTCTCCGTGTCCTTCACCTGTTTCCTTCCTTTTTTTTTTTTTTTAAAGATTTATTTATTTATACAAGAACCAGGGTACAGGCCAGATGCACGGGAGGGTGAGAGGATTCACCAGAGACAGAGTGGGGAACAGAACAGGCAGACTGATCAAATACACTGCTGAGGGGAGCAGCGTGCAAGACAGGAGAGGTCTGCTGCGCCATGTGGAACCCTCACCTGCCGGCCGGGATTGAATCAGTGCTGCAGAGGCTGCGGACAGCTTCATAGCGCAGCGCTCACCCACCTGCGCCACCAGGGGAGGCCCCTGTTTCCTTCTAATGGAGCAAAGAAAGCCTGGATGTTTGGGTGGAGAAAGGCTCAGAGGTGAAGGCTCCTTCATCTTGACCCCCCAGCCCTGCCCGCCTGTCTCCTTGCCCCCTCAAGAGCTTGTGCTTGGCAGCAGGACTGAGCTCCCGTGTGCTGGGTGGAGCCACCTCTGGGACGACCGGGCCTGGAAGTCAAACACACGATTGACAGCAAGTTGTCAGATGTTCGAACTGGTCCATTGGATTGGTCACTTCCCAACTGTGTGGCTATAAATGTGCCACTGCCCTCTGCTGCCCTTAGCTGTGACTGAGCTGCTTAGAACATTTGATGGTGGATGACCCCGGGTGGGTCCGAAGCCCTCCAGGGTGCAGGACTTGGTAACCAACCCCCTCAACTTCACAGGGGTGACACAACCCACCTCCCAAGATGGACTAAGCGATGAGAAACTGGAACAGAAACAGGCATTGAAGTCCAGTGCAAATGGCTACCTAAGGAGTCCTCTGTTGACAGAAAGATCCAGCCTGGTGTCCTCTGAGACACCTTCCTGAGATGTCCGCTCAGCTCCTGGTCAAGTATCCCCCAGAGGCTCACAGGCCGTCCACCTTGACCCAGGGCCCTAACAGTGCATGAGAGTCTCTACTGTGGCTGTGGAACTAGACCGCCATAGCCCGTTGCTGTCATTGCCACTGCCCCAGCTCCTGGATCATGCCTGGCCTCCAGCATCATGCTCCAGAAACATGAACTTGTGCTAAGAAGGCCATCTGATGGACAGGTGCTACCAGGTCCTCCAGGAGAAGAG
The DNA here is from genome assembly GCF_014898055.3 of Talpa occidentalis. NCBI lineage: Eukaryota > Metazoa > Chordata > Mammalia > Eulipotyphla > Talpidae > Talpa > Talpa occidentalis. The sequence goes on from NW_023601212.1 coordinate 48,169,227, forward strand.
AGCCCCCTTTCTTTAACAAGGCGCTTCAGAGAAGAGACCTGTGAAAGTCACCCTCTCGCCACTGTCACAGGCCAGCTTCACTCAGGAAGAGAGTAGAAAGTCTCACCCAATGCCCAGCACCCAAGTCAGCAGCATGTATGTCTGGGCATCAATATATGAACCACAACCAAGAGGACTGATCTCTGTCCACAACTGCTGTCTCGTTGGTCCCTGTAAATCACCTCAGTGACAAGGAGAGAAACCGTGATTCAAGACATGCAAAAAAAAAAAAAATTCAAATAACACTCATTAATGATAAAAACCATTAGCAAGCCAAAAATAGAAAGAACCCTCCTCAACCTGGTAAGGGGCATCTCCCCAAACCTACAGCACACTGGGTTTTCCCAGTACCCCTCCGGAGCACAGCTTTAATTCAGACTCTGCAGGGAAGCCCCTTTCAGCTTTGTCTGCAGGAGCCTGAGGGGATGAGACCAGGAGCCTGGGGGGGACAGATGGCAAGGTGAGGCTGGGGACGTGACCCACTTGTAGGCTGAGGTGTCCCGGGGTTGCTGTGTAACAGAGATGTGAGGTTCCCTCACTCCCTCCAAGAAAAGGGAGGTTCCAGCTTCCCTGCCCCACCCGAGGAAGGGTGGAGCTGTGCAGGGAGGGGAAGCTGAGAAAGACTAGGGAAAGGAAGACGGACAGACTACGAGAAGCCCGGAGGAGGCACATGGAGCCGAAGACACATGAAGAGCTGGGCTTGCTTTCCGTGCTTGGCCTTGCACCCGGGACTCGGGGGACGTGCACGGAGACTCTTGCAAGAGAAGTGGGTGAGAGACCTGTGGGGAGGCTGGCAAGGGCAGCCTTTTTGCTCCTTCCTCCGGACTTGCCTGGCCCCTTCTGCCCCTTTCCTATGGTTCCCTGGCAGAGGGTGCCTTCAACTTGTGGCAAACTTTTTGGCCTCAGTGGTTCTGCGTTTGGCCCAAATGGGGTAAATGCCTTGTTTGGCTGGGCATGTACCCGTGAGGAGGTGGGTAACTTTGCGTTCTTCGTTTGGAAACTTTTAACTGTATTCTTTCTCTTCTCTTATTGCCTCTAATTGTATTAAAGTTCTTTTCTATTGACGGTTTTATGCGCTAAGAGTATGTTTGTCTTTATGCAGTGGATGGCAGAACCCATTTAGAGTAGGCAGGTTGGGGGTCCCGGGGTGCCCCTCTGTCTGCCCATTAACAGCTGGAGGCAGCCAGGCAGGGAGTCACCAATGGCCTCCAGCTGGGCTCAGTGCTGAACAATGGCATCCTAACTGCTGGCCACCCACACCATCTTATCAAGGGTTGTTTTGTATTCTTGTTTCCTGGGATAGTGGCCTTGAGTTCTTAATGCCAAATGAGAACAATTAGGGAACATGGCTGGTTGATGCTGAGGACTGTTTGCATTCTCCTTTGACAAAACATTGCTAGGTTAGCTCCTTAAGCAGCTTTCTAGATAAAGTCTTATTTTAAGTCACTGAACTTTCTCAGTCCCAAAGGACTCAACGAAGAATATGTAACAAACTCTCACAATTGCTGCATGCACTAGATATTCACCAACCTGAAGGGGCATCATCCAATGCATATTTGAAGCATTTCTAATTGTCCTGGTATCATTGCTAAATTTAAAAACTAAGCCAGGGACTCCCTGGTCGCGTGAGGGGTTAAGCACCACACTATGAAGCAATCCGCAGTCTTTGCAGCATGAGTTCGATCCCCAGCCGGCCACTGAGCAAGCCACATGGCGCAGCAGACCTCTCCTGACTCGCCCGCTGCTTCCTCAGCAGTGTATTTCAGTAGATCTGCCTGTTCTGTTCCCTACTCTGTCTCTGGTGAATCCTCTCACCCCCTCCCCCCATCTCTGGACTGTACCCCAGCTCTTGTATACATAAATAAATGAATCTTTTAAAAAAACAAAAAACTAAGCCCCCATTCCTTGTCCAGCAGACAAAGTTTGGGAGGCTTGAGTGGATGAAGGGAGTAGATGGGACTTCCCTGGGAAGTTAAGCTGAAAATCTGAGGAGCTGATGATCCAATATGCAAATTGAGATAATCAGTCAAGGCCGCCCGAGACTGGTCACCCTAACTAGTCAATGACACCTGGAGTATAAACAGAGCCCCGGGACCCTCACTCTCTGGGCAACAGATGCCTCCTGTCTTGTCTGCTGCTCCTCTTAGCAATATTTCAGTAAACCTGCCTATACCGTTCTCCACTCTGTCTCTGGTGAATTCTTTAACCCCTATGCCTTTGGGGTCCAATTCTCTCCATGACACTAAATTAATTCTCAATTAAAATACATCACAACCTAAGTGCTGAAACTTTAACCAAATGTTCAAATTAATTCTCATTTCAAAGTACATGTTTGTTAATGAAGACTCTGTGATTCTGTCCTAAATTATGGTATGAATTGCAATGCAAAGTAAACATGATATGCAGTTGGTTTAGGTTTTCCTTGCACATGGCAACAGGGCAAAAGGAAAAGGCAGTGAAGTGCTGTCATAAAAACTGTGGAAAGTGAAGTTTCTAGAAAATGAGCCCACTGTGAGTTTGCCTGTGAGGAGCTGCAAACAGCCCAGCACAAGAGCTAAGAAAAAGAGCACTTAAAGACTGTGTTTGGTGGCGCAGCGGTTGAGTGCTGGGTTGCGAAGCTGCTCACATCCTCTGCAGCGCCAGTTCGATCCCTGGCCACCGGTGAGGGTCCCACATGGCGCGACAGACCTCTCCTGCTGCGGGCTGCTCCTCTTGGCAGTACTTCGTCCGTCTGCCTGTTCTGCCTCCTGCTCTGACTTTGGTGAATTCTCTCACCCTCCCGCGCTTCTGACTGTACCCAGTGCTTATATAAATAAATCTTAAAAAAAAAAAAAAAGACTGTATTTACCACAAACAATTTTATTTCTCATGCAAAGAAATGCTCAATTACAACCGAACAATACCCAACGGGAGCCATGGGGGTGTCCTAGAAGATTCTGAAGGTGGACTGCTGTCCTCACGGTGTGACCTGTATTTTGCCGAGGTGACAGCCAGTGGCGCTCTCCTCAACGTTGCCTGCCCGCCCGCTCCCAGCCCAGGAGTCAGATGTTCAGGCCTATTCAAGGCCTAAACTCTCCTAAGAGGAACTGTCCGGCACTGTTGATGGTAAGCAAGTTCCAGGTGATAGGACAAAGGCATTTTTTGCCAAGAAAGATTAGCCACTTTCACACCACCCCAGTGTTTACTGGTGCTGCACACAAGATGGGTGTTCCAGTTCTGTTATGGGTGTGGCCACCCCTCAGGCACCCAGAGATTTCACGGGCTGGTGTTCCAGGGAAGAACTTAGAAGACAAACCAGAAACAAAAGCACAAAATAAATTCAGGGGAAGGGTAAGCCCTACAAAATCTGAACAGGGTAAGAGATGGTACAGGAACATGCTGCTTCACAGGAATCTGTGTATGTCAAGGCCTGAGCCTACAGCTCACTCTTCTGGAGACGGCGCGAGCTTTGCTCATGTGACATACAGTTCAACCGCATAAAGAGAATTATTTTGTGTTTTTTGTTATATTTGCAAGGTTGTGTATCCCTACTACTGCCTAATGTTTTCACTACTCCCAAAGAAACCCTGTCCCCTTTAGCGGTGACCCCCTCCCCCCAAAGCCCCCAGCCTCTGGAGACCACCAAGCTTTTTCTACCTGTCTATATGTTTTGTAGAAATCGAAGAAACACATGGGGAATTTTGTGTCTGGTTACTCCTACTCAGCATGAAGTTTTCAAGGTTCACCCACATTGAGGCAAGTGTCAGGCTTCACTTTTTTTGTGGTTGAGAGACATTCTGTTACAGAGCAACCCCGATGTAAAATGGGTTGTGTGACTGTGGGTCCTCATCCGTGTGCTTAAAAGGGACTTATTAATGCTCAAGTGCAGGCACACACAAAAGCTTAATAAAAGAAAAAGAGGGAGATAAATTCATGAATGCATCCTACATGTTCTGTTGACCTGGAATCCCAATGACCTGCTGAGAGCTAGGGAAAAGCCAAGTGCCGTGACGCCAAGAGAGCGACCCCAGCTCACATGGCTGGTTATATACTCAAATATGGCTACTTAAGTCCACCCTCAGGTCCTCACAACCTTCCCTTTGGTGATCATGGGATTTGTAGTTCCCAGTGTCTTGATGGAGTGGGGGTGGTGTCCACAAAACCTGTATGGAGTTTGCTCAGGACATCCTTTCCCCCTAACAATTTCACTGTGTGGATAGACCATGTGGTGCTCCTCTAGTCACAGTGGACATTGTTTTTTCCTCATAATCCTTGACTTGCATCTTTGTATGTATTGTAGTCTCCCCTTAACTGCAGTTTCAGCTATCTGTGGTCAACCTCCACCCCAAAATATCTTGTATGATAAGATACTTTGAGAGCAAAACCACATTTACATCACTTTTTTAAAAAAGATTTTATTTATATACAAGAACTGGGGTACAGGCCAGAGGTGTGGGGGTGAAAGGATTCTCCAGAGACAGTAGGGAACAGAACAGGCAGACTGACTGAAATACACTGCTGCGGGGAGCAGCGGGTGAGACAGGTGAGGTCTGCTGTACCATGTGAGTCAGCTCCTTGGCCAGCCAGGGACCAAACTCATGCTGCAATGTTGCAGAGGCTACGGATTGTGGATTGCTTCACAGTGCTGTGCTTAACCCCTTGCGCCACCAGGGAGGCCCTCATTTACATCACTTTTATTACATTTATTATTATAGTTGCTCTGTTTTATGCTTGTCTGTTGTTGTTAATCTCTTTCTGTGCCTGGTAATTAAACTTTGTCATACACGGGCCTCCCTGGTAGTGCAAGGTTTTTTTTTTTTTTTTAAAGATTTTATTTATTTATTTATATAAGCACTGGGTACAGTCAGAAGCACGGGAAGGTGAGAGAATTCACCAGAGCCAGAGCAGGGAGCAGAACAGGCAGATCGATGAAATACACTGCTGAGGGGAGCAGTGGGCTCGGTAGGAGAGGTCTGCACGCCATGTGGAATCCTCACTGGCAGCTGGGGATGGAACCAGCGTGGTGGAGGCTTGAACAGGGGGCGCTGTGGATGCTGTGGGCAGCCTCGCAGCCCAGTAAGGTGTTAAGCACAGCACTGTGAAGCTATCTGCAGCCTCTACTCGAATGAGTTCGATCCCTGGTCTGCCAGAGAGCTATTTCAGTCAGTGCCTGTTCTGTTCCCCACTTTGTGTCTGGTGAATCTGGCACAGGCACCTCTGGCTTGTACCCCAGTTCTTGTATGCATAAATAAATAAATCTTAAAAAACAACAACTTTGTCATACATGTGTGACTGAGGAATGCCTTGTTTAATTGCATTTGGCTATAACTAATTCAACTGTAAACAGCCCCCTTGGGAAGGACACTGCTTAATCTACAGTCCCACTGGACCCACAGGTCGCATCACCCTGACATGGGTGTGTGGGAAAGGATGGTCCAAACAGCCTGGGAATCAACTGCCCACCCCCAGGAGCTCAAGTCCCTGACCATGTGTGAAGAGATGTTGCACGTGGGACTCAGTCCCACACAGACCATCAGAAATGGGATCCAGGTTCCAGAAGAAGTCACATGCAGGCTCCAAGCACATATGTTGGGACAGACCCAACCAGAAGGCTGAACCTATGATACTGCAATTGCAACAGATCTGATTAGCTGATGTAGAAGGAAAACAAAGGTAAAAAAACCTGTTGGATGACTTATGCCCGACAGCCCTCAGCAAGGCCAATCAATGAACAGTGGTCAGGAAATAAAAGGGTGTTCCCTTATATTATGAATTATTTATATTCACTCCTCTGAAAGGCAGCACAGAGAGATTTCCTTGGCTGAGAGCAAGGCTGGGGAATGGGGACTTCTTGCTTCTCAGAGACATAGTGAGTCAGAGGCTGACCAAAGCAAGACAGGGATGTGTTCTTGAGACCAGCTTCTGGGACAGTCTCAGTGTGGGGATATGAGGAAGGCTTCAAGAACTTCCCAGGACACCAGGCAGCTTTTTTGTGGGGCTTCCCCCATGCACACGGGTCCAGGCTGCCGGCCTGCGTGCAATCCGAGATCCAAAGGTTTTTACATAAGTTGGCACTCAGAGTCTTTGGGGGCAAAGCCTGATCCACACTAGTGTGAGAACGTTCCTGCTCTGGTGCCAACCACATGGGTGGAATGCAGGCTGTGCTCCAGACCTTGCCAACACAGCACGCCTAAAATCCAGACAGTTCTGGATTCTGTAACATACCCAAGGGTTTCAGGAGAGGTTCTGGGCTTCCGCGCTAAGCTCTCCAAAAAAGTTTTATTTTGTTCTCCTCAGGATGGCTCCTCTAGACACCAAGGACGGCTGTTTCAAGGGAAGGACTGGGGGGTAGGGGAGAGTGGGGCACCGAGGCTGTCCTTGGTCTTCAGAGGCTGACACAGGCAGGCCCACGTGGAGGACTAGGGAGCATTGGGAAGATGATCCCACGTCCTCCCTCCTTCCACAAGTCAGAGGTTGCAGAGAAGGCACTTCCTGGAACTCTGCCAGGTCTGTCTGCCATCACTGGGATTCCACAGAAGAGGTTTCTTTTCAGGATGATACAAACTATAAGCCTAAGTCAGGTCGCAGACATTCAATCTTCCTGAAGGACATATAATGAGCAGGATGAAAAGGGTTTCAGTCACCAGAAACAGTTCACCTTCAACAATGATGTGAGGCACGTGCACTGCGTACCAGGTGCCAGGACAGCCGGAACATAGCACACCCTGGGCCTGTGCTCACTCAGGAGACAGAGGGCGAGGCAGGAGCCATGAGGAGGCATCTGCTCTTGCAGATGCATGGAGAGCACTCGGGGTCAGTGGGCATAGCCATGGGGTACAGGGAAGATTCCCCTCCTGAGCCAGTCAGGGTGTGCAGGGGCAGCACACAGGCTGGCTGTGGGTTATTGGGGTGTGGCTCTCTGTCTCCAGATCTTCACTCTGCTTATAGGCAAAACAGGAGTAAACACGTGCCCCCAGACAGCTGGAATGTTGGAATGATATTGGTGAGCACCTCGGCCTGCATGCTGTCAGTGTCCTCCAAACTTTAAATGCTCTGTACAAGTTTGGTCTTTAACCCAAAGGCCTGCTGTAGACTTTAGCCAGAGGAGAATGTGAGAAATGAGGGCTCGTCAAGAAGTTGTATGTTGTCTCCCAGAGTGGGGGTTCCTGGGAGGCCCAAGTCACAGGATGGCTTATCATGCAGTGGCTCCTGGATCCCAGGGTGCAGGACCAGGATTCATAGTTTTCTTGGGGCCAAGACTTGGTCACTCCTGGCTCGGGGAGGCTGAAGCAGAACCAAGATGATTTACCTTTCTGCCACCAGGTGCCCATCCTGAGACAGGAATGCTGAGTGCTGCCCATGTGTCAGAGGCATGACATTCAGAAGTGTCCAGATCCAACATGTGTCGCTTGTACTCTGAGGCCCACAGCCTCCTCGGGACTAAGCCTGGGCGAGTCAGAAGCCCTGTGTGTGGTCCTGGCAGCCTGGACCCTGAGAGCCTGCTGGGAGGATGGGACAGGGTGACAGCAGGGGCTAAAATGGACACCTTAGCCTGTTCTGGTGACAGCAGGTATCAATCTTGTCTTCTCCTGAACCTGCTGAGATTGAAGCTGATGAACAGCTGCAGTCACATTCAGCACAGATGAAGCAAAAAGGAAATGCACCCAGATTATGTACTCACAGCTCTCAAGAATGGTCTCCTGCTCATTCCAAGCATTTCACTGATAAGAAGAAGGTTGGTCAGAACCACAACTGAGATGACCACTGATCAAACTACTTTTAAAAGTTGCTTTTGCTACTACTGGAATCTTTTTTTTTTTAAAGATTTATTTATTTATGCATGCAAGAGCTGGGGTACAGGTCAGATGTGCAGAGGGGGAGGATGAGAGGATTCACCAGAGAGGGGAGCAGAACAGGCAGACTGACCAAAATACACTGCTGAGGGGAGTAGTGGGCGAGACAGGAGAGGTCTGCTGCGCCATGTGGGTCAGCTCCCTGGCTGGGGATCTAACTCATACTGCAGTGACTGCGGACAGCCTCGTAGTGCTGACGTTCAACCCCTTGCGCCACTAGGGAGACCCCACTATGGGAGTCTGTATCTTGTACAGCTAAGTTGCTGTTGATAAAAACCTCAGGGGTTTTTTATTCACCTAAGGAGCTATAATGAGGCAGCTGACTGCTGTGGGATCAGGGAGTCTCAAAGGCTGCCTCTGGGTAGGTGTCAGGCAGGGGGACAGCACATCTCCATCAGAGGCACTGACACTTGTTTACTTTGAGGGTGACCTACATCACACAATTCAGCTGTCCTAAGTAGCCGGTATCTCCAGGGGACAGACTCAAAGCTGGTGTGTCCTGGGGGGCAGCTTCTCTCAGTGAACAGGACTCTCAGATTTACTCAGTTCATGCAGAACATTGAAGAACTAAGGAAGGGAGCCGAATTCACTGCCAACTTGTGTGTCTGGGTCCCAAAGAAAGCCCAATCTTTGCGCTTCCATCTGCCGGAAGCTGTAACATCTGCTCTCCATTATTTAAATAGGGAACACACAAGGCAAGCATTAGACATTCAAACACCTGTGAGAGGTGTTGGGCAGAGGCCGGGGTGGGATGTCATGGCCCCAGGGTTGGGGGCATCTGTGGAGAGCGCCCTCGCCCAGGGTGTCAGAGCTCAAGCAGGGGTGGAGGGCATCACAGGACAGTCCACAGCCCCAGCATGGTGGCGGGTGGGAGTCAGGGGCCAAGGGAATGATGAGGGTCCATGTGAGAATGGGGACTGCGTGCACCTGATGAGGAACAGATTCAATAAGTAAAAGTACTGAGGATAATGGGAGCAGGTTCCATGGTGAAGAGAAAGGATTACAAATCTGGAGAGAAGAAAATAGGATGAACGCTGCAGTTGAAGAATTAAAGATATTGGAATGAACTCATGGTTTTCAGCATATATAGATACAGAAAAAAATAGATGTGTGAATGTGTGTTATGTGTGTACACTCAAAGATATTCCTTAGCTGTCCCAGAACTGCAGTGCAATAGCAACGAGCACACTGAAGGCCAAGATTTACTCTAAATGGAGCCAGGCTCTTTAAAGAAATGGCTGACTCAGGCTGCCACAGAGAGAGTACAAAATGAGCCCAGGAGCAAGTCAGGGGGTGCTCAGAGGGTGATGCAGGCAGGTCAGAAGGACACTAAGCCAGCCTGAAGAGGCTTCTACCAGCCAAATCTAGGCGCAAATGAACAACGTGGCACCTGACTGTGATAAAACAGGAGTGCATGAATTAATACTGAGACAAAACACATAAACAAATCAATGGAAGATTTAATGAAGAATGGAATTATTTATTTAATCTCAGAACACCTCCCTACAGAATACAGGCAAAGGGAGCAGCTTTACAAAGGAGAAATCTGGCAGACACCTTCTCACCTTAGTGGCCCAAGGGTTAGGGGGCACCAAAGTTAATGTCGCCAGTAGAAGATAGATTGAATATGGGTGGCACCAACCAGCCTTTGTAAGGGGAAAACAGGGTGTCATTTTGCTTTGAGGGCATGTAGTATAAACCCAGTCCTGAGGAAACATCAGAAAAACCCAAATGGAGGGATCTGCTTGTGATCTTCCAGACGGCCGACATCGTGAATGTCAAGGAGAGATGGGGGCTTGTCCTGATGGAAAAAGACCACAGAGACATGATATCTGAACACGCAGTAGAGGCTGAGCCACATCCTTTCCCACGAAGGACAGCACTGGGGCAACCTGCAGAGCTCGAGTGGGTCTGAGGACCCAGGACAGTGGCACGTCCATGCCATTCCCTGACTGGGGGGCTGTCTGTGGGGGACAGTGAATGTCCTTGTTCACTGGAAACAAGCTTGAGCATGCAGGGCTCATGGGAATTGTGGTAGCAAATTACTTACTCTCAAATAGTTGAGGGAGAAAATGTACTTGGAACTTTTCTATAAATCTGTGATTGTTTCAAAACAAACAGCTAAACACACAATCAAACCTATCAGAACAAGTGTAGGCCACTCAAGTTACAATGGTTTTGTAAACTAAATGGAAAATAAGCTTCCAGATTACAAGGTGTAAGAGAATAAAAAGTTAGGACAAAATGATACGCCGTACTGCCTTTTATGAAAAAGATAGCAGATATAGTGTTGGTTTCTACCTGGATTAAGGAGTGACACATGTATTCTTGGAATACATGTGGTTCCCCAAGACTGCTACTATCAACAAAATATTTTTGAAATGTCAAACAATGATATTATTATGCCTATCACAATGAGACATCACTTTGTACCCATTAGGATGACTATTATCAAAAAAACAAAACTGAAAATAACAAGTGTTGGAGAAGATATGGAGGAACTGGAAGCCTTGTACACTGCTGGTGGGGATGTAAAATGGTAAACCTTCTGAGGAAAACAGTCTGGAAGTTTCTCAAAAAGTTAAACATAACAAAATTACCATGTAATCCAGCAATTCCACTCTTGGGTATATACACAAGAGAAATAAAAGCAGGATCTCAGATATCTGTACAGATATTAGCAGCATTATTTGCATAGCCAAAAGGTAGAAAGAACCCAAATGTCCCACAACAAATGAACAAATTATGGTCCATCCATAGAGTGGAACATTATTCAGCCTTAAAAATCCTGACATAGGCTACAACATGGATGGCTCTTGAGGACATGATGCTAAATGAAATAAGCCAGTCACAAAAGGACAAATACTGTATGATTCCACTTATATGAGCTGCCTGGAGGAGTCAAACTCATAGAGACAGGAAGTGGAATGGGGGGTGGGGCAGGGAGGTCAGTGTTTAATGCACATGGAATCTCAGCTTGGGAAGATAAGAAAACTGCAGAGGGAGGGTGGTGACGGTTGTACAACAATGTGAATGTGTTTAATGCCTCTGAACTGTATGCTTAAAAATGGTAAATAGGATAAATTTATGTTGTCTAGTTTACCACAATAAACAATTTTCAAACTGTGGAGGGAAAAGAGAATATCATGTTCTTAGAGAATTTAGGTGAAACTTAAATGTAGGTTTAAAATGGAATTTCTTAAAATGGAAGACACAACTTATGAAGCTCACTGCAGCCACTACAGCACAAGTTTGATCCCCGGCCAGGGAGGTGACCCACATGGCACAGCAGACCTCTCCTGACTCGCCCGCTGCTCCCTCAGCAGTGTGTTTCAGTCAGTCTGCCTGTTCTGTTCCCCACTCTGTCTCTGGTGAATCCTCTCACAGCACTATGAAGCAATCCGCAGCCTCTGCTGCACAAGTTCGATCTCCGGCTGGTCAGGGAGCAACCCACATGGCGCAGCAGACCTCTACTGCCTCGCCCGCTGCTCCCCTCAGCAGTGTATTTCAGTCGGTCTGCCAGTTCTGTTCCCCACTCTGTCTCTGGTGGTCCTCTCATCCCCCTCATCTCTGGCCTGTACCCCAGTTCTTGTATGCATAAATAAATCTTAAAAAAACATAAAACGGAGGGCCTCCCCTGGTGGCACAGCGGTTGAGCGCTGGGCTGAGAGGCTGCCTGCTGCCTCTGCAGCGCTGGTTCATTCCCCGGCGCCGGCGAGGGTCCCACAAATATAAATAAATAAATAAATAAATAAATAAATAAATAAAATGGAATTTCTCTTTTAGTCATCAGATAACTACCGGAGGCGTGGCCAGGAGCCAGACTGCTGTGTGGATGAACTCACACCGTCCTCAAGACCCCTGAGCTGAGTATTATCATGCAATTCACACAGGAGTGCCAGGGACAGAGAAAGGCTTTGTCACTGTCCACGTGAAGTTGTGTCAATCTCCCACCAAAACTATGTTCAGAAGGAAACGTGTTCACACCACATACATACTTTCCCTAAGCCCTGGTATATCCGAAGTGCATGCTCTCAAGTGACACACCAAATTTAAATAACTGACCTCAAGAGACCAACTTGCTCAAAGAAATCAAGTGACAACCTTTCTTTTTTCTTTTTTTAAAGATTTATTTATTTAAGCATGCAAGAACTGGGGTACAGGCCAAAGTTGTGGGGGTGAGAGGATTCATCAGAGACAGAGTGGGGAGCAGAACAGGCGGATTTACACTGAAATACACTGCTGAGGGGAGCAGCAGGTGAGACAGGAGAGGCCTGCTGCACAATGTGGGGTAGCTCCCTGGTCACCTGGAGATCGAACTCATGTTGCAGTGGCTGTGGATAGCTTCACAGTGCTGTGCTTAACCCCTTGTGCCACCAGGGAGGCCCAAGTGACAAACTTTCTATTGATGATCTTTGGTTTCAATGATACTGTTGTCTTATTAGGTGGCTTTTCTTCTAAACAATCTTCAAGTTGTTCTTAACCTTGACTAAATGATCAAGGTCAATGGCTCTGGTGATAGGATATGTTGACAGCATGTACCTTTAACATGCACTAAGAAGGACAGAACATTGTTCTGTGAGATTCTTGCCAACGATGTACAAACTCAGTGTAATCGCGAGGAAAATGGAAAAACCACATTGAGGGCACAGAATAACTGAGTGGTTCTCAGCAGGAGTGTGAAGGAAAGGTCCAGAACTACCACCGATCAAGGGAGACTAAGGGAACATGATGACTGAATGCAATGTGGGATCCAGAACCAGAAAAAGGGTGTTAGGTCAAAAACTGAGGAAATCTGAATGAGGTCAGTTGTTCAGTTAAAAAAAAACACTGATGGGGGTCTCCCTGATGGCACAGGGGTTAAAGACACAGAGCTATCAAGATACTGCCAGCCACTACAACATGAGTTCGGTCCCCCCCTGGCTGGGAAGCTAACCCACTTGGCCCAGCAGACCTCTCCTGCTCCCCTCAGCAGTGTATTTCAGTAGATCTGCCTGTTCTGCTCCCCACTCTACCTGGTGAATCCTCTCACCCCTGTACCTCTGGCTTACACCCCAGTTCTTGCATGCATAAATAAATAAATCTTTAAAAAAAAAAACCACAACACTGGGCCTCCCTGGTGGCAGAGCCGTTGAACGCTAGGCTGAGAAGCTGCCGGCAGCCTCTGCAGCGCCAGTTGGATCCCTGGCCCCCGGCGAGGGTCCCACATGGCGCGCAGACCTCTCCTGCCACGCCTGCTACTCCCCTCAGCAGTGTACTTTGTTAGTCTGCCTGTTCTGCTCCCTGCTCTGTCTCTGTTGAATTCTCTCACCTTCCAGCGCTTCTGACTGTACCCAGTGCTTGTATAAATAAATAAAATCTTGAAAAAAAACAAAACACTGATTGTATGCGCCAAAGTTAATTTCCTGGTTTTGATAATCCTGAAGGTGTTAACAGTAGAGGACACTGGGAGAAGGGTATACAAGAAGTCTCTGTACAGAGCTTTTTGACTTAGATTGGGGATACACCCTGATAAACTTGTCATGAGTTGAAAATAGCATTAATTGAGAATGCATTTCATAGCCTGAAGCTACTGAACATCACAGCTTAGCCCAACCTAGTTAAAACATGATCAGAATACTGACATTGGCCTCCAGTTGGGCAAACTCATCTAATACAAAGCCTTTTTTATAATCAAGTGTTGAATATCTCGCGTAATTTATTGAATCACACAACATGGCTGACTGGGAGCTGTAGCTTCTGCTGCTGCTGGGAATCACAGGAAAGCATCACACTGCTTACTGCTAGCCCACCTGTCACTTTCACACCATTCATTGTGAAGTTGGAAAATCATAAGTCAAGTCTTCACAAATCAAGGACACCATCTTCACCATTTGAACTTTTCTGCAAATCTATCTATTTAATCTATCTGAAGAATTTGTGGTGGCATCCATGGTGATGACTTCAAACAACATGACAACAAATACACACAATAGTAACAAGCCACAAACAGGAAATGGTCATTATTTTCTCATCTGTCATCTTTTTCTTTTCTGTAACCAAATGCCAAGGGGACTTTTAGGTCTTAGATGAGTGCAATTGCTTGTTACATTGGCAACGGTACTTTTCTTGCTATAAACTTGAAAGTAAGTGGGTTTGGTGTAGCAGGAACAAGGCAGGAACAAACCACCTGATGCTGAAAGATGTGTTAGGAACAAACCAGGACTAGAAGTGTGTGACTGTCACCATCCTGGACCCACACAGGAAGCGTCTTCTCAGCAGCTTGTCTTTTCTTTGATATCACAGAGCACACTGAAAAGAGCAGTCTCATTCAATGGCAATCCAGAGAATGCTTTCTTAAAGAGAAGTGTCAGAGAAGTATGTGAGAAGAAGAGTCATCCTGTCCACAGGATGTCCATCCAGTCCAACTCAGCCCCCATACTGAGTTGGCCAGTTCTGAATGTTGACGTCCTCATAGGAAGGTACATACAATAGCATTTCATATGAATTTGATTTGTGCAATATTCAAAAAGAGCAAGATAGAATATTCAAAATATTTTCCTTTATGTGTGCAATTTTTAAAAAAATATTTATTTATACAAGAACTGGGGTACATGTCAGAAGCGTTGGAGGGTGAGAGGATTCACCAGAGACAGAGCGGGGAGCAGAACAGGCAGACGGACCGAAGACCCTCCTGAGGGGAGCAGCGGGTGAGGCAGGAGAGGTCTGCTACACCATGTGGGTTTCTCCCTGGCCGGCGGGGAACGAAGTGGTGCTGCAGAGGCTGCGGATAGCTTTGCAGTGCTGCCCACGGGGAGGCCCTATGTGTGCAATTTTAAACAATGTAAATAATTCAAATTTAAATAATACAACTCATCAAGAGCATGAAATTTCAAGGTCCACTGATTTTGTAAAAGGAATAGTGAGGAACAACCTCTCAATCAGTGGGTGGAGCTTTTCAGACTTCACCCCCCTGAGCAGGGATTCATGGGGAAAAGGGCCAGAGCTTGGGGCCTTTGGCAGTGGAACTGCTGGTAAAGAGGGTGTCTGTGGAGAAGCCACCAGCTTGCCACTTACCACTTTGGCTTGGACCTTGGTCTGTGCTCAGTGGATGCTGACTGGTGTAAGACACCTGGCCAGGTGTCAACCTATTAATAAATTCTCTCTCAATTTTCCCTTTTCTCATTCCCTGTGTAAAGAAATCCTGATTTGGGGGTTCCCCGATGGCGGAAGAGGTTAAGATGCAACCTATGAGGCTGTCCGCAGTCTCTGCAGCATGAGTTCGATCCCTGGATGGCCAGGGAGCTACCCACATGGGGCAGCAGACCTCTCCTGACTCACCTGCTTCTCCTCTCAGCAGTGTACTTTGGTCAATCTGCCTGTTCTGTTCCTCACTCTCTCTGGTGAATCCTCTCAACCTGCCATACTTCTGGCCTGTACCCCAGTTCCTCTATGCATAAATAAATAAATCTTTAAAAAAAGAAAGAAATCCTGATTTTGTTTTTTACTTTTTTTTTTTTTACTGTGTGTTTGCTTTTGGGTCATGTCCTATGTTAAGTGCATGTTGAGCACCCACCAACCCAGTCAATCTACTTACCCTGGGTTTGCTCTGTTTTAGTGTTTTAGCTCACAAAATCCCCAGCAGTTTAAGTGCCAAAAGCCCTAGCTCCGCCCTAGCTCCACCCTTTCCCTCATCACCCCACTTAGTGGGTGGAGCTGGGGAAGCTCCTACCATAGATTTTACTGTGAGCACCATCCTCTGGCTCTGAGGTTTCTCCTCACTGTTCCTCTCATACTTCGAAAGCTGTGCTCACACTATTGCCCTAGAGGGGCCCAATGGCAGTAAGGACCCCAGTTGTTCTATCTCAGTGACATGTGAAAACTTAGTAGGTGTTACCACTATGTGCCGCACATTATACTAGTGTCAGAAAGTCACAGACAGATGAGGTTCTGCTCAGAGTGTGGTTAATGTGGAAGAGGTGAGACACCAAACACACACAAGAAAACCACCCGTGGAGGCAGGTGCTTTGTGGTGACCTAATCTGAATAGAGTGATGACTAGAAGGCTTATTGGAATTCGCAATTTTCCAAGGTGATATCAAACTGAGATTGGAATGACAATAGTCCAGCAGGAAAAGGGCTGAAGAGAGTAATAAGTTTTAGGTAGAGGAAAAAGACAAAAACCCTGAGTGAAAAAACATTTTTTTTTTAAAGATATTTATTTATACAAGAACTGGGGTACAGGCCAGATGAGCGGGAGGGTGAGAGGATTCACCAGAGACAGAGCAGAGAACAGAACAGGCAGACTGACGAAATACACTGCTGAGGGGAGCAGCGGGTGTGACAGGAGAGGTCTGCTGCGCCATGTGGGACCCTCGCAGGCTGGCCGGGATCGAACTGGCGCTGTAGAGGCTGCAGACAGCTTCACAGCCCTGCGCGCGACCACCTGTGCCACCAGGGGAGGCCCAACATTTTTTTTTTTTTAAGATTTATTTATTTATACAAGCACTGGGTACAGTCAGAAGCGCGGGAGGGTGAGAGAATTCACCAGAGCCAGAGCGGGGAGCAGAACAGGCAGAAGGACCGAGGTACACTGCTGAGGGGAGCAGCGGGCGGCAGGAGAGGTCTGCAGGCCATGTGGGACCCTTCCCGGCGGCCGGGGATCGAACCGGCGCTGCAGAGGCTGCGGGCACCTTCGTAACCCAGCACTCAATCGCTGCGCCACCGAGGAGGCCCTGTTTTTTTGTTTTTGTTTTTTTTTTAAAGATTTATTTTATTTTTTTATGTAAGAACCGGGGTATAGGCCAGATGCGAGGGAGGGTGAGATAATTCACCAGAGCCAGAGCGGGGAGCAGAACAGGCAGACTGACGAAATACACTGCTGAGGGGAGCAGCAGGGGAGGCAGGAGAGGCCTGCCGCACTATGTGGGACCCTCGCCAGCCAACCAGGATAGAACCTGCACTGCAGAGGCTGTGGTCAGCTTCACAGCGCGGTGCTCAACCGTCTGCGCCACCAGGGGAGGTCCAAACATTTGTTTTTTTAAGAGATTAGGATTATATAGGGTAAAGGGGTTGAAGGAGAGGGCAACGTGAAGTTAGAGAGATAGCAAAAGTCTTGTAAGTCATGGGAATGACTGTTGTGGTTTTTGTTTGCTTGTAATGGGAATTGTGGTTGGGCAAAAAAAAAGGCCTCCAAAGATGTCCATGTGCAAATCCTCCAAACCATGAAGATGCTACAGATGTGATTAGGGTTAATGGTCTTGAGGTGGGGGTATTAACCTGGATTATCCAGATGGGCTCAATGTGTCTTTAAAAACAGACACCCTCTCCCACTGAGGCCAGAGAAAGAGATGCCATGACACAGGGCTAGAGATGGTATGTTGTTAGGCTCGAAGATGGAGGGAGCGACTAAGAGCCAAGGAATGCAGGTGATCTCAAGATTGGAAATGCAAAGGAACCAACTCTCCCCGAGACTCTCCAAAAGGAAAGCAGTCATGCTCCCACCTAGATTTTGGCCCAGTGAGACATTTAATCTATAGAGATGGAAGAAAATACGTTAGTGGTTATTTGTTATGGTGGCAATAGAAAACTAATACAGGTAAAGAATGTTATTGCCACAGCAGAAAAAGATGCCTGAAGACAAACTTCTCAAGTTTTTATAATTGAGAAGAATTAAGCATTTCAGTGATTGTAGAATTTTATTTTCTAAACTCAGATATTAAACTTCTTAATAAAAAAATACTAATATAGGAAGCAATGGAGGATTTTACAGTGATTCTCGCATGGTATGAATTAACTTTCCGAGTGCTGATTTTTTTGGAGATGTAATTCAAATAGTATAAATTAAAAATATGCACCTTAAAAATATTCACCTTAAATATACATCAGTGGCTTTTAGTAAATCCACAATGTGTAACCATCACCACTATTTAATTCCAGATCACTTTCAGTATCCTCCAAAGCAATCCTGTTGCCATTAGCAATTGCTCCAAGTTCTCTCCTCCACCCATCTGGCAACCACTAATCTAGCTCCATAGATTTGTCTCTTCTGAGCATTTTATACAAATGAAATCATACACTGTGTGGCTTTGTGTGATTAGCTTCTTTAACATGATTTCATGAGTCATCCAAGTTGTAGTGTGTTTCAGTGCTCCTTTCCTTGTTATACCTAAATAATATTCCATAATTAATGGCATCAGTTGATGGACATTTTGGTTTTTCCCATTTTTGGCTATTGTAAATAATGCTGCTGTGGACATTCATGTGTAAGTTTTCATGTGAACATAGGCACAGGGAGTAGAATGAGAACTTTATGTTTAACTTTTGGAGGAAATACCGAAGTAGTTACATCATTTTATATCCCCATCAGCAACTTATGAGGGTTCCAATTTCTCTGAATCCTGGCCAACATTTGCTACATTCTTTTTTATTATAGCCCTCCCAATGGGTGGGAGATGATATCTCATTGTGCTTTTGGTTTGCATTTTCTTAATAGCTAATGATGGTTAGCACCTTTTCATGTGTTTATCAGTCAGTCTTCTTCGGAGAAATGTCTATTCATATCCTCTCATTTTTTTAAATTGGGTCATCTTTTTAATCACAGAGTTGTAAGAATTCTTCATATATTCTGGATACTAGGCCTTTATCAGATATATGACTGGCCAATCTTTTCTCCCATCCTGTGAGTTGTCTTTACTTTTTTGAGTGTCCATTGAAGACAGTAAATGAGTTAAAATTCAGGCTTTTTTCCACCCTTCTGCCATTAACCTATATGACTGGCACCTTAGTCTTGAACGCCTTCCACGATCATGGACACCTGTGCCGAGGGGTGAGGGGATAGATGGGTGGTGTCACTTTGAGATCTCGAGAGGAGCCAGCCAAATACTGAGAGAAAAAGCTGATCTGTCCCGATTCAGCATTAAAGGCCTGTAAAATGTACCGAAACCTCAAAAACTATCTTTTCGTCCATAAGAACTGACAAGGATAGCTATTGACTTTAGGACTTGGCAACTGGATGGGTGAAGAGGTTGAAGGGAGCAAAGTTTGGGGAGGAGGGTCTGCAAAGGAGAATTGTGTTTTGATCAGTTACACTTGTGATACCGCTGAGCTACTCAAGAGGAAGCATCAGGCAGGCCGCTGAGCTCGGCACGTGGACATGAACTCAAGATTGAAGATAAACAATATAGTGATAGGAAGTCCTGGGCATAAAGACAAGTACTTAAAGTTGTGAGACATGAGGAAATCACCATTGGACAATGTTGACAGAGAGGGGTCCAGGGCCATGGACTTGAAAAAGCCTGTTGTGGAGACTGGGATCAGTGAGGAGGAATCAAGAAAAAGTTTCAAAGAGGGAAGAGTAATCTGTGAGAAATGCTTCTGAAGCAAAGCAGAACCCAGAAGAGATACTGGGTTTAGCAACATGGAGGTCACTGGTGACTCAGCAGAGGGAAGAGAAGGTTGGGAGAGAACCTGCGGAGGTAGAAAAGTGGAAGTGGAAACCACAAACTCTTGTCATTTGGTCATGAAGGAGAGCGAAGAAGTGCATCAGGTGCTAAAAGAAAGGGTGTGTCTTAATCAGATTTTAATTTTCTGATTGTGGGGTAAATGAATTATTAAAGCTAGTTGCTTTTTGTGCCACTAGCCTCTGTGGTTGTTGCCTGCGGCCTTGATGGTGTTAATGCAGAAGGCGCTTAGGAGTGTGGACACCTGGAGCATGGGTGTGTGAATGTGTAAGTGTGCACACCTGAGCCTAGAGGCCAGGGCTATAAGGGCAGCATCACTCAGAGATGGACAGCAGCTATGAGAAGAACAAGCGGTGTGACTGCAGAAGAGGGAGACCACGAGAGAACACCAGAGATCCCAGAGAAAGTGGGGGGCTGGGAGTTTCGGTTGGCACATACTTGCTTCCTTGCATTCCAGCCTCCATGCCTGTGTACTTGGTTAGCATAGCGTTAAAACATGAAAAACCCACCGAGGGCTCCGGTTCTCTCCTCTGTCTGCCTGAATCCACAGTGAACCTGTGCTTGCTGACACAGTAGAGAACTTAGCACATGTTTATGTGCAAAACGTTGCTCTAGAGGGAGAATTTACTAAAGCAAGACAGCGAGGAGAGTGGCAAGCGCAGTGGTGCGTGGCCATGTCAGAGCTGCTGTGAACACCTCTGCTGAGTGCTATACCATTTAACATTTACTATTATCATGCTTTTAAATCCTGTAACAGTCATCCAAGCATCCATTATTAAAAGATGCTGAAGGTCAGATAATGTACTTGAGAGTCGATAACTTCGCGACTGAAGGCCAAACACCCGCCCAATGCCTGTCAATCTGTGGGAAAGTGTCCTCATTTCCAAATGCCTTCCAAACTCACCATGTGTCCCTGTGGAATGCCTTTCAAAAGGCTAGAGTTGGAGTGCAGAACTTAGATCTCTGAGCCCCAAATATGAAAATATTTATGGGAGATTTGATCTTCTGTAAATCTAAACCCAAACATTGTTATATAGTATATGGTGACTGATCACACAGGATAATTGGTTTAAAATATTTTCCTTCTATAAAAGCAGTATTACTGTAAATGTAACTCTAAAATGTGACAGAAGAGAAGGAAGTAGGTTGTTCTGTTTGCCTAAAGGGGACTCTAGGAATGCTTATCCCCAGGAATGTTTATTCTGTTTGTGAAATATCTTTCCTTAGATTCAGTGTAATACACCTTGTAATGTACACAAAGGAATTTCACAGATTCTGTAGTTTCTTGTGAAAAGAAAACCAACAACTAAACTTTGAGCATGTTTTATATTTTTTATTTTTTTAATTGAGGTAACACTGGATCACAACACCGTATGATTTAGAGGTGCAGGATCACATCCTTCATGTGTGTGTTACCACACCTTTGAGCATGTTCTTATCCTTCAGATCAAGCGCTTTCTTATCCTTCAGATCAAGCACTGGCAGCCAACTCTTCATATTACCTGAAGTGGGACAATCCAGTGCGTTCACAGTATCATCAAAGGGAATAAATTATCTTATGAGACAGACCCCTTCCCACCACCAATGAGTATATCTTTCCTTGAGTTTGGGCAGAACCAGTCCAAAGTGGCAAAGATGATGGGATAGTCTTTCCCACGGTCATGTTACATTTGCCACAACTCTGCCTTGGCAGATGGGAGAGTGTCATTGCCAGTGACCATTATCTATGACTTTACCTTACCAGAGGATCACCCTCCAAGGGACAGTGGTAGGGAAGAGCAGATGGCCTCTTGGAGCTGAAAGCAGCTTCCAGTTGACATGACAGCCAACAAGAAAACAGGGCCCTCAGTCCTAAGGCTGCAAGGAACTGAATTCTGGCAACAACCCCATAAGATAGAAGTGGACCCTAAGCTCCAAAGAGGAACACAGTCTGGCTGTCACCTTGACTACAGGCTTGTGAGACACTAAGCAGAGGACCCAGCTCAGATGTGCCCAGACTCGATCCATGGAAACTGAAATCACAAATGTATTTTGTTTTGAGTTGCTAGGTTTGTTACAATGAGTTACATAGTAATAGACAGCTGACATAACTAAATAGATCCTAAATCAGATTGGGGAGAGAAAAATGTGGTCTGTGCTGGTACCCCTAACAAGTATGTGACATGTTTTGCCCAGTCCAGCTATTTGAATTAAGAAAATAAAATACAACTGTGTATGAAGAAGTAAAATTCCAGTGAATGAGCAATAACTCCTTTGAAAAAAGAGACTTTAGATCATTCTTCTAAATTAAAAAAATTAAAAACCTAAACTGTGAATCCGTTAAAAACTAATGTTAACAATCTGTAGCAAAAGTATTGAAAGTCATATAGACTCATGACAGAAAATCAAAGTACAGAGTTTTTTCCCACTCCAACTCCACTTATTCAATATTTATAGGAAGAGCTACTACAGCTGGTCACTGTGCCAGGGCACAGAAACATGGCAATGGGTAGATCATAAGCCACTCGTTCTGGTTTCTATCAACAGCATATTATAGTTCCTAATTTTAGCTTTAATTTACTTTTCCAAATTATGGAACAATCTGCCTTCCTTAATAAGATATCACTCAGGAATCTGATTGAGAAATATATCCAGGGATCTTGACCCTGCGGAGTCAAGACACTCCTTGAAAAAGCTCCCATGAGAGCAACAATGATTCTAATACCTTGAACACAGATGGATCCGAATCCCCTTATTCTCTTTTCCAGGATTGTTTCAGCTGACCTAAATAGTATCATGCACCTCTTGGAGATAGACTTAGGTATAAACAAAAATCGGGAAGACTTGTTTCCAACCCTGAGGAAATAAAACCTCAACGGAGAGCCTAGAAATTCACAGAAGGTGCTGAACTCCAGAAAAGAACATAGCCCAGAATCTGGATGCCCATGGCATTTCAAAATAAGATTCTGTGTAAAAGTGAAATTGGACAGAATCAATCTGAATAGATGCACAGATGCCATCATGGACACAAGCCAAACTTTTAGGTTAAACTAAAACCCAAAAACGCTTAAGTAAATGGGGAATGGGAGTATGTACAGATCTCCAAGTTCAACCCTGGAAATGATTACAGCAATTTAAGAAAAATGAAGCCTTGGATGAAGAGCTAGTTTGGAGCCAGGAAAATTCTTTAAAATGACAGAACGAATCTGTATGACTCAAATAGAGAATAACCTTAAATGGAATAAATTTAAGGTTGTGAAAAGCTCATTACAATACTCTTATTTCCTAATTTGTCCACAGATTGGTCATGATCAGTACTGTTGCTACATTTCCTACTCAAAACCACACCTTCTGGTCTCTCCTGATCTGAAAGGTGAGATGCTTTCTCATTGCCTGCTTCCAGGAACTTCAACCCCGCACAAGGCACTTGAGGCTCTTCACCCTTCCTCCTTCAGACCTGGTGAGGTCCTGCTCCTCTTACGAGTCCAGGACCCCAGTAGGCTGGCCTGTTCCACCCTGGTTCCATTACTCCCTTCTTGCTCCCTTTAACACATTTATTACAGCTTGGATGTGCATGAGGAAGCCCTCAACTTACCCATTTTGGAAACTCCAGGCACACTAGCTGAGCAAAGACACCTTGAACTAAACTGAAGAAAAGGTAGAAGCTAGAGATGTCAAACTGACAGAGAGTAGAAACGAAGAGTCTGACATCCCCAGACTTAACCCGGGCAAGCAGAGAAGTGACAAGGCAGCCTGAGTACTACTGGAACCCACAATCAAAGAAGTGGGCAGGAGAAGCCACCAGCACAGAGCTCAGCTGGGAGCCCTCCTTTTGGTCTCTTTTCCAGGGATGAGCACATTCCACTCTAGAAATGAACAGTGTGTTAAACTGTTTAAAAATACTACATGAGAAGAAAGAAGTAAGATCAAAAGGGTAATAGCCAAAAACCATCAGATTTAAGCAGGAGGAAGGTACGAACAAAGGAGAAAGCTGCTTTATTCTGGAGTAACAGTAGGAGCCAGTGCCTCACTGTTGGAGGTGGGAAAGGGGCTCACTCTGAAAGACAAAATATCTCTGGGGCCTCCTTGGTGATGCAAGGGGTTAAGATGCAACATATGAAGCTGTCTGCAGCCACTGAAGCACGAGTTCGATCCCCGGCCAGGGAGCTACCCACATGGCGCAGCAGACTCTCCTGACTCACCCACTGCTCCCCTCAGCAGTGTATTTCAGTTGATCCACCTGTTCTCCTCCCCACTCTGTCTCTGGTGAATCCTCCCTCCCCCCACACCTCTGGTCTACACCCCAGTTCTGTATGCATAAATATATAATTCTTAAAAAAAAAACATTTCTGAAGACTAGATGATTGAGAGATGCTATTGACTATTGATCTTTCTTCTGGTCCAGGACAAATACTTAGAAAGGTCAGGGTACCTTGAGAAGTACTGATACAAGTAGTGTAGCAAATGGAATGCTCTCTCCTTGCTTCACAAGGATGTTAAGGCCATGACTGAGCAGCAGCTGAGGCAGGCAGTCACTCCACCCTAGTCCCTTTCAAAAGCCATTCCCTCCACTCAAGCCTGATGGGACCACAGTGTACACTTTCATGCTCCGTGTCCTCCCTGCACACATGAGTGTTCTCTCCCTAAAATTCCATGCCTTCTTTCTCTGGGTAAATCCTCAAGTCTGGATCACTGTCCTTTCTTTGCTCTCATCCCCTGCTCTGATTTCAGCTGGACTCTAGGGGCCTAACGTCCGTACTCCACAAGCTCTCATGGCCATGGCACAAAATTAAGATTTACTGAGTAAATGAGACTAAATCTCTAAGGATGAACTTTAAAAAAAATCCTCTGAAGTCTTTGCCCAACCATCTGATCTCCCATAGCACCTGGTTACCTTCAAGCTCCTTGGAGCAGGAAGTGATGTCATACTCTAGCGTACCCCTGGGAGGTCTGGGAAAGGAGGATGGGCGGCAGCTCAGCATCTGAGTTCAAGAGCAAAAGGCCAAAGCTCCATCCGATCGCCCCCTTGTTGTCTGACCTCAGGCAATTACTTACCCACTCAGGACAGGTTCCTCATCCAGAAACTCAGTGAAAAATGACCACTTCCTAGGGTTATTGAGAGGTTTAAATGATGAAATCATGGTTGTCATCATCACCGGAAGCACTCTGTAACCTGTGTCAATAGTGCCTGTTCATGTGAAACTTTTTATTTTCCTTTTTTGGATTTATTTATTCATGCATACAAGAACTGGGGCACAGGCCAGAAGTGTGGGGAGGGATGAGAGGAATCACCAGAGACAGAGTGGGGACCAGAACAGGCAGATCCACTGAAATACACTGCTGAGGGGAGCAGCAGGCGAGTCAGGAGAGGTCTGCTGCTCCATGTGGGTCACCTCCCTGGCTGGGGATCGAACTTGTGTTGCAGAGGCTGTGGATAGGTTCATAGTGCTGCGTCTTAACCCCTTGCGCCACCAGGGAGGCCCCTCATGTGAAACTTTTTAAAAACATTCTGCACATTGCTTACTCATTAATAAAACCACTTCGAAAGGAATTTTACCGTGATCCCAGATTTTAGATAGCTTCAGAAACCCATTCTAAAAACAACAAAATTCAGCTCTTAGGAAAAGTACACCAAGACTTGTTTGGCACTAGACCATGCCAAGCTGAGCATGCTGACCTAACACTTCTAAGTGGGATAAGAACAAAGAATGCTGGGCAGTAAGACTGGCAGCAAATTAACCTCTTTAAGGATGATGAAAATATGAAAATTTCAACTCTAAATTTTTACTTAGGTTTGGACTAATAGAGCCTCTCACACTAATGCTATCTGGCTTTGGGAACTTCCAAACCATAAATTCCTCCTCTGACCCCTCACATTCTTTGAATGGGTGAGCTGAAAGCTGCTCACCAACAAGCATTAACATGCATTCTTCTAAAGGTCTGTGTCCCCGTATTTCGTATTCTGAAGGGACTGAGATGAAGAACACACCATTTCAGTTGACAGTATAGGCCTTGCCACTCAGATAAGTTCTAAGAATAGTCAAAATTACAGAATATCTCTCTTTAATAATTAGAATTTAATACACATACGCAAAATCAATCTTTAAAAATAACGGAAGAATTAAGAGTCATGCAGATTTCTACTAGTAGAAAATACCTAACAAATAATACATGTAAAAATAAAAAAAAATTCAGAGAAATCTTTTCTCTTTTTTCAAGATTTATATTATTTATGCTTACAAGAACTGGTGTATAGGCCAGAGGTGCGGGGTGGGGGTAAGAGGATTCACTAGAGACTGGGGAGAATAGGCGGATCTACACTGTTGAGGGGAGCAGCGGGCAAGACAGGAGAGGTCTGCTGCGCCAAGTGGGTTAGTTCCCTGGACAGGGATGGAACTCATGTCACAGTGGCTGGTGATAGCTTGACAGTGCTGAAACTTTAACCCCTGTGTCACCAAGAAGGCTCAGAGAGAAATCTTTTCTTCCCAAGAAACTCTAATAGATTGCCTAAAGTCCAACTTCTAAAAATCTTTTTTTGTTTCAGGTATACCACATCATATGTTATATTACTTGCTCTTAAAATATGTATAAATGAATGGTCCTCCTGGTGGCACAGTGGTTAAAGTCTCAGCGCTATCAAGCTATTGCCTGCCACTGCAGCATGAGTTCGATGCCCGGCCAGGGAGCTAATCCACATACGATGTAAATTTCAGTAGATTCACCTGTTCCGCTCCCCATTCTGTCTCTGTTGAGTCCTCTCACCCCCTGTAATGCAAGCATCGCAAACTGGGTAGGTTCATCACCAGTTCAAGCAGCCGTATTGGTGTTTCAGCTATTTTCACGTTCTCTGCCGTACTCTTTCTCTTTTCTGATTGTTCTGGTCGTTCCTGTGGTGCTGCCCTTACAAGCCCCATCTCAGCCCAGGTGAATCCCACCTACATATGCCCACAACCCCATTCCAGGTGCCCACCATCAGGCATGCATTCAGGACTGCAGGGATCCATCATGAATCCTAATGGCGGGAGGGTAGGAAAGCCTGACAATTATTACCCTACTCTCTACTCTGGCCATTGCCTCTCTGGGCTGTGGTCCTAGTATTGCTGGGCAGTATACAGGCTGCTTTTGGCCACCGAGGCCTACCGGCCATCCCTTGATTTTCATCTCCTGGAGTTTTACAAATGATACCATCCACCCCGAGGGTCCCAAAAACATAACATCAACCTGTGAAGGTTCCTCCACCTTGTGGTGGGATTGTAAGTCCAAGTCCATTGACTCCTCCCTGCATCAGCACTGGGTGAGTTCTGAATCGTGGTCCTCTTCTCCTATGATTCTGCTGTATGAGTTGGTCCTCTCCGGCCGTTTTCTCCTCCACTAGAGATCTTGTCCCGCAGCTCCCAGACCTTGTCCACCTCCTGTGCTCCTGCGGCGTCTTTAGCTCTTCCCGAAGCTCCTGGACTTTGGTCAGCTCTGGTGTTGCCGTGGCACCTGCAGTGTTGTCACAGGCTCACGGTCTGCTACTCCTCAGTCCCTCCCGAGGTCTTCGGAGGGCTCCATACCCGTCTGCATCCAATCACTGTACTGACTATGCCAAATACAGTGCAACCACCCCAAACCGGGTAGGTTCATCACTAGTTCAAACAGCCGTGTTGGTGTTTTAGCTGTTTTTGTGTTCTCCATGAAGTACACTTCGCTGTACTCTTTCTCTTTTCTGGTCGTTCCCGTGATGCTGCCCTTATAAGCCCTGTCTCAGCCCAGGTGACTCCCACCTACGCATGCCCACACCGCACTCCAGGTGCCCGCCATCAGGCTTGCATTCAGGACCGCAGGGATCCATCATCTTAATGGCAGGAAGGCAGCAAAGCCTGACAATCATTTACCCTATAACCCTCTGTGCCTCTGGCCTACACTCCAGTTCTATGTATAAATAAAAATAAATTAAAAAGTATAATTGATTATTCTCCATATTTTTTATTCACTCTATGTAAAGATGTTTGGCCCTAAAAATCTTATTACCATTCCTCAGTGGTCATTTTCGATTTCTATACTCAATTTCTACAAATGAACATGAATTTGAACTATATAAAGACTATATAAAGGAAATACAGAAACAATCCTGGAACCTCTGAAACCTGATTTTCTTAGACCAAAAATGTAACAGATTGAAACAACAGGGCCCCAGACAAAAAAATTCTGTTTAGAGAAAAAAATTAACTATTTTCTGAATTTTATTCAATTCTAATATTTATTTTACATTACATAGGCAAAACAATGCTGATACTGTGATTCCACCATTATGCCCACAAACACAACTTGGACTCAAAAATAATTTCCTCTTGTCAGATCAAATAGCTACTGAGTAAACTGATTTATGGAGAGTGAAATAAATGGGACAATATCATCTTCACTCTAGAGACTCTGACTCTCCAAGTGTGGTCTGGGACCAGCAGCACTGACACCTTTGGGAGCTTGTTACAAATGTAGACTCTTGGGCCCCAGTGAGGCCTAACACATCAGAATTGCACTGCTGTAGGATTCTCACAGAGACTTGTGGCATCTCGAGCCTGAGAAGCACTTCTCTGGAGCACCGTTGTCCAGGAGACTCTTCTGTGATGATGGAAACACACGGATGCCGCCAGTCACAAGTGGCTACCGAATACTCAAAATGTAACCAGTATGACTGGAATACTGAATGCTTAATTTTATTTTAACTTATTAAAATGGACATTGTAGCTCCCTACTGTACCTGTGTGTACCTGAAAGCAAAGGATGAAGCAGTGATCACGGCAGCCCATGCCCATCATCCATCTTGCAGCCATCATGTAACAGTGGTACCCGCTTGTGCTTCCAACACACAGAAGGACTTGAAGACGGGTCAGTCTTCTTCAGCAGTTTCTCCCAGGAAATCAGCTATGGAGCCTGGGTTTCTAGGCCAACACTGCTGACCATTCTGCTCCCTTATTTGATCCAGTTTCCAAAATTCACCCCTCAGCCATTCCTAGCGTTAGAATTTTCGTACTGACTGCTTAGGAATCTCATTAGATAAACAAAAACAAAAAACAAAAGAAAGAACATGCCACCCGCCTTTGGTGAATGGCAGCTTCCAGGACACTTGAGACCTGAGGATTCTGGAAGGTATGTTACATGATTACACTGTTCTGGGGTGGGAGTTGGGGGAGGTCTCAGAATTCCCAAGAATTTTTTTTTAAACTAAACACTGGTTAATAAACCTGGGAGAAGGGAAGAACTTTACAGCCTGACAGTCCTGAAAGAGGGGCCCTCAACCTTACTCTTATAAACCCCTCTGAAAGGTAGTTAGAAGAAACAAATGAAATAATCTAGGTAAACTATAAAATGTAGAACTTATTATCATAAAAAATTAAGGCTCTGCATGACAGCACAATATACTCAGTCAATCCTTGGCAAATGAGATTAAATTTTCTGCTTTGCTGGTTCCATATAAGCAATGAATGAGGGGTCTCCCTGGTGGTACAGGGGTTAAAGTCTCAGCGCTATCAAGCTATTGCCAGCCACTGCAGCATGAGTTCAATCCCCAGCCAGGGAGTTAACCCACATATGGCGCAATGGATCTCTGCTGTCTTGCCTGCTGCTCCCCTCGGCAGTGTATTTTAGTAGATCTGCCTTTTCTGCTCCCTACTCTTACTCTGGTGAATCCTTTCACCCCCCTGCACCTCTGGCCTATATCCCAGGTCTTCTTTGAATAAATAAAAATAAATCTTTTTTTAAAAAGAAATGAATGAGAATGTGATTAGCTAAAGTTTCCAATCAGAAGAGGCAGAACTGCCTTCTCTGGAAGAGCTCAGTGTCAGTGTAGCTGAAGAAGGTCAGAAAACTATTCAAGGCGGCTGGTCATCCCTCACACAGGAAGTCTCCAGCTGATGTGGGAATAAATCTAAACTAAGATAATGCATTCCAAAGTTCCTAGTGCCCCTCCACTAGTTGTATAGCCAGCAGGAAGAACAGTACACAGTGCATGATTCCAAGACTACCATGCTATAATGACAAAATGAGTTAGGTACAAACACTTGGAGCTACAATGCAGAAGGTGTAAGTAAGAATCCAGGCTTAAGGAGGATAGGTGTTCTTTCCTTCTTTAAACACACTTATGGTGAAAAACAGATGAGACAGCCCCGTTTTTCCTTTGCCAGACAGTTGACTGACTCCAGGGGTTATGACCACACACTGAGAGAGGGCAGGGTCAGAAAGACTTGCAAAGGTCTTACCCAGCCAGCTCATCAGGAGAGAACAAAGGCTTTCCCTCCCACGTTGATAATCTACTAGGCTGCAGAGTTCCCTGCAGAGTTCACTGCGAGGAACCATCCCTCACCCACTCCCCCCACCCCCAAGTTGTTTTCTCCTGACTGGAACCAGTGGCCTACTTGAGGACTAAGGACCATTGTCTGGACTTGGTGACTTTTAGGGCCATCAAGAAGTGGTGGCAGGTCTGAAACTTCCAAAGTCTCAAAATAAAAGTACCACATGTCTTTCTACCTCAGAAGCTAGGAACCAGCTACCGAACAGGTATGTTGTCAAGCATGTAAGCATACCATTATTCAGTTTCGTGCCTGTGAAAGAAAAAGAGCTGTCTTCAACAACAGCAAGGAAAACACGACTAACGGCATTCCATTTTAAAGTCTATCTGGGGGAGTCTGGAATCTCAAGACATTGCTGTAAGGAAAAAGCAGCAATCTCAGAGCTGTGCTGGGATTCAGATGCCTGAGGAAGGTCACACAAGAGCAGAGTTCACTTCTTAAGCAGCTCTATCTAGAACAGAAGAAATACAGGCATCTTCATGAACAACCAGAGTATTGCCTCGATGGCTCCTGGGTATGAAGAGCCCATCTGCCCCTATAACACCTACTAATCCTTCCAGAATCCAAGTCCTATAACATTTTACTGAACGCTAGGTGCCAGGCATTGTGCATAGCCCAGTTAATAATACAAAGATAAGCAGAGCAAAGCCCCTGTCCTCTCAGACTACTCTAGTGGACAGGGCATCACAGAAGGGCACCCTCTCCCCGTCCAACTCTGTTGTGCCAGGAATTACCTCAGCACATTCCTGTTGTGACAACTATTTATAAATTAGTTTCCCAATGGGCTCTGGGCGAGCAGAGAACATCTCAGCCATTTTGGTTTCTCTAGCACCTTGCACAATGCTCCAGAAAGTAGTTTGCAAGGTGGCGGCGGCAGGGGAGACACTCCTAACTTGCCAGTTAAAGGTCAGGAACCTGCAGAAAGAGTTGACAATCCATAAGGAGCAAAGGAAAGAAAGTTTGAAGAACAGATGCATGGCATATCTACTTTAACTTTGCCTCCTCCTTCTTGGGGCTCCTGTTCACCTGTGACCCCTCCTCACTGAGAGGGCTCCCTTGGCCGCACAGTCCACACCCCTGGAGCCTGGTCTTATCCTCAAGGACCTCACCCCCTAACAGACCCCTCTCAAACAAGATCTACTCCTATGGCTATTCACCACAGGCCTTTTGTTCTTTCCTCTTTTCTAATACTTCCAGAAGGACCCATAACATGATGGCCTACCTTGTCAAGCAGAGTCTTCTAGTCCTGGCTGCTGATAAGTGATGGGTGGAGGTAAATGGAACAGATGGTCTTAAATCTTTGTTTATCCCACTGCAACTGAAAGAAAAGTCCCAACTCATTCCTGAGATTTGTAGGTACTGTGTGATCTGGTTGTAGCCTTTCTCCAAACTCTAATTGGGACTTTCAGTGCGGGGCTCTAGTATCCTTTCACTCTTTCCCACTGCGGGGGGCCTCGGCCTTTTTTTTAAAGATGTTTTTATTTATTTATACAAGCACTGGGCACAGTGAGAAGCGCCGGAGGGTGAGAGAATTCACCAGAGCCAGAGCGGGGAGCAGAACAGCAGACTGACGAAATATACTGCTGAGGGGAGCAGCAGGCGCTGCAGGAGAGGTCTGCGCGCCTTATGGGACCCTCACCGGCAGCCGGGGATCGAACCAGCGCTGCAGAGGCTGCGCGCAGCTTCGCAGCCCAGCGCTCAACCGCTGCGACACCGGGGAGGCCCGGCCTCGACCTTCTGACAGTGTCCAAGGTCTGCTCCTCTCTGGCTTCCAGCATCATGACACCCATTTGGCATAACCCTGCTCGTCCAGGTACATCACCCCTCCCCCCTCCCCTCCCTTCAGCCCATCCTTTTGGCCCCTAAAACTTATCACCCTTCCTAAGTCCCCTCAGTCCGCTCCATTTGAACAAGTAAATCTTTGGCCTCAAAAGCCCCCTTCAGTGCTGCCCGAGCCTTCCGCATCCGCGGCTCACCTGGTTCTCACCTCCACACCCCCAGCCCCCCGCGCCTCTCACCTCCGCGCGGGGACGTCCGTCCAGACGAACCCACGCGCATCTGGCCGGCGCCTAGTCCAGGCTCTGGTCGGTGGTGGCCACGGTCTACGCCGGGAGGTCGCCCGCGTCGGGGGCCGGCGGGAGCCCAGGCGGCGAGGGGCGCGGGGGCTGCGGGCGCAGGCACCGAGCAGTCGGGCTCCGCGAGGGCGCGGGACACGCCGCCAACCGCCGCGAGGCGCGCAGCGCGCCCGGGCCCCGCCCACGGCCCCGCCCCTCCAGCCCGCGCTGGGGTCCGGGACTCGGTCCGGCGTTGCCGAGGCAACGGCGCTTCCCGCCCCCTGCCACGCTCCTCCTGCCTGAGAGCCCGCGAAACAGGCTTCGCCTGAGGCGGGCAACTCCTTGACCTCTCGCAGCAGCTCAGGCTTCTCCATGTGCCCAGAGACCCTTCTTTTCTCTTCTTCCTCAGAGACCCCACTCCTTAAAACTTCCCATTCTCTTCAGAGTCCCCGGCTCTTCCTAAGAGACCTCCTTGGGACCCACAGAATCTCCTCAGAGCCCCCATGCCTCAAAGCTCCTCACTCTTTAGAGCACCCCTTTCACCCTCATTGGCTTCCAGCTCAGTGCTCCGACTCTTCAGAGACTCACACATCTCTTTAGAGTCCTCCTTTTTAGAGCACCCCACTCTTTCTCCAAGCCACTTTTCTTCTCAGAAACCCATGACTCTCAGAGCCCCATCAATACCCACTATTTATCTCCAGAAATCACTATCCCTTCTCAGTCCCCTAAAGACTCCTCGCAGCTTTCACAGGATTAGGTGAGTTCTAGGACTCCTAGGACTCCTTACTCTTGCTCCTGGAACTTTCCATGGCGGGCACAGGTATATGTGGTGATGGTGGGGAGTTTAGGTCTGATTGGTTAGTCTCAGCTGCAGAAATCCATTCACCTTTCAAGGTCTGGCTTAAGTGTAACCTGGCTTGTTTATTCATTCTTCAGCTCTGTAGGATTCTGGGCCTAGCAACCGTTACACACATGGTTACAGAATGAACAATGCCTACCCTGCACCCAAGTGAGTAAAGCTTCACAAGTCTTTGTTTCTAGATTTGTGGAATCAGAGCGGGATCCTCATGCAATAGAAAAGGACAGACTGGATACACATCACTTATCCAAAGCCTGTACACTGGGGAAACTCCAGATGCAAGCTCACAAAGGGTCCTCAGCTTCACTGGGAAATTTTCAGGGTGCAGCCCATCTTTCCCCCATTGCTGCTAGAGAGGAAACACAAACACCATCTGGAGTGATTGGATTGGGGGCCCTCCAAGGAGACAGCAGGGAATGGGAATGAATGATGAGGGCCAATTTAAGAACAACCTCAAAAGCTCCCATATAAGCTGACTGCTCCCTTTTTGCCCACTGCTCTCTCTTGCGGGGTATTTCAATAAATCCACCCTTTCTTTCCTTTTTTTTTTTTTTTTTTTTTTTTGTTCTCCAAAAATAAAAATGAGGGCCTCCCTGGTAGCGCAAGGGGTTAAGACACAACCTATGAAGATATCCACAGCTACTGCAGCACAAGTTCGATCCATGGCCAGGGAGGTGATCCACATGGTGTGGCAGACCTCTCCTGACTCGCCTGCTACTTTCCTCAGCAGTGTACTTTGGTCAATCTGCCTGTTCTGTTCCCCACTCTGTCTCTGGTGAAGTCTCTCATCCCCCACACCTCTGGCCTGTACAGCAGTTCTTAAATGCATAAATAAATAAATCATAAAAAAAAACCCAAAAATAAAAATGAAAAATAAAAGCTTCCAGAGGAAGGGAAACCCTATACTTGGCCCCAGTAACAGGAAGTACTAGAACATGTGAGGACCATGGAAAGCGGATGCCCTATGCAGGTCAGCTGCTAGCAGAGCACCTCACAGGAGGCCTAAAAAACAGCAGGTAACTTTGCTGTTCTTCAGAGACCAGTGTGGGGAGGGGGTGAAGGGGTGGGGAGAAGAGTAATTGGAAGCTTCAGGGACCCACAGAGACAAACTTGAAGTTACTGGGTGGAGAGGAGGGAAAACTGATGGGACAAGATCCCAAAGGAAATCTGAGGAATGTGGGTGACGAGTTAGAATCTGAGGATGCTGATGCAAGAGCAGTCAGCTCAGAGTAGGCAACAGAGGCACGGTTTCTGGAGGTCACCTGGGATCTCCACCCTTTAGGAATTGGGTCAGCTGTTTTGCCACCCAAGGTGACATGTCTGTCCAAGCAGACCCACAGACACAAGGACGGCATTTTTGTGGGTGTGCCTGGGCACATGGTGGAAAGTGCTGGCCTGGGTCATCACCTCTGGGTTCAGGTCCCAGGCCCTAGGAGAATACTGCTCACCTTGGGTCCTGAAGAAGTCTCAGAACTCCAGTTTATACTTGTCTCCTCACAGAGCTGTCTTAGGGCAGGGGAGTTTTCCCCATTTAATGTGGAAAGACTTAGACGGTTTGGGTACCTCAGCAATATCTGCTTTAGTGGTTTAAGAATTTGAAGAGCCTGTGTTTAAATTTGAGCTATAACCATTTTCTCCCTAATGAGGGAAAAGCAGAGAATTCAGATCCTGGTTTGCTCTGTGCCTACCATGGTGCTTCTTTAAGTAACTGAGGACACTCATCATCGGTCTAGCACGTCTGAGGCTTTGGGGGACTGTGGATTAGGTGGAGAAGGTCAGGCTGTGCTTATGACCAACTTCAAACTTTGTGGGAATCTGAAGCCTTTTCCCCAGATGCCTGTCTAGTCCCTCACAGCATTTTTGTGTCCCTTTGAAGCTTTGCAACGACAGGCTAGATTCAGCCTTTCTGAAATCACTGTCCTCACATGAAAACAAGTGTAATACCTGCGCCACAAGCTGCAGATGATGATGAAGT
This sequence comes from Talpa occidentalis, assembly GCF_014898055.3. Lineage (NCBI taxonomy): Eukaryota > Metazoa > Chordata > Mammalia > Eulipotyphla > Talpidae > Talpa > Talpa occidentalis. The sequence continues at coordinate 48,203,737 of NW_023601212.1, forward strand.
GCCTAAAGTGCTTATCAGTGGGTCAGGCACATCAGAGGAACCTGAGAATTTGCAAGTCTCCAAGCCTGCACACTGCTGCAAGGACCTCCTCACTACCTCTGGCTCCTAAGTGTGTGTGTAGGTAGTAGGCTGAGCAATGGGATGAACGTACCTGTTAACAACCTGGACTCAGACAAAAGCACAGATTGGAAAAAGTGGTCACAGACAACTCTGGGCTCTACAGGATGAAGACAGGGAATAAGCAGAGGCTACAGATAAAAAGGGAAGAGATATCAAGACTCCAACAAGAGAGACAGGTTAAAGCTGGTCAGAGACTGAAGAACAACAAGAAAAGGGCCAAGATGCTGAAGGAACCCTGACTGACCTTAGCCTAGATGGACAAATCTGGGACACAGGGAAAGATTGAGTGACAGAAAATGCTTTGGAGATTTCAGAATGGAAATAAAGGTTTACTTGTTATAACATGTCTTCCCCATGGACCCTCTCAATTTTTTTTTTTAAAGATTTATTTATTTATACAAGAGCTGGGATACAGGCCTGAGGCATGGGAGGGTAAGAGGATTCACCAGAGACAGAGCGGGGAGCAGAACAGGCAGACGGGCCGAAAGCACTGCTGAGGGGAGCAGCAGGCGAGACAGGAGAGGTCTGCCACGCCATGTGGGTAGCTCCCTGGCTGGCCAGGAATCGAATTCATGATGCAGAGGCTGCGGACAGCTTCACAGCGCTGCGCTGAACCTGCTGTGCCACCAGGGAGGCCCAGGGCTCTCTCAATTTTAAGGGGGAACAAGGCAAGCCCCTGGAGGCTGCAAAGGGTCACAAACCTTTCCCAGCTCAGCACCGCTTAGTCTGTGATCCTGAAGAATCAGCCTCAACAAAGCGTGTCCATTATTCTTGTTATCTAGTCACACATCCTGAGAGTGCCCTCTGCTCTCCTACCCTTAATACCCACACCACCACGGATGAGGAAAATGTCCACAGGGCTTACCAGGGATGTGCAGTACAAATAAAAAAAAAATGTCTGTTAAAAAACTCCCAACCTGAGATGATTAAAGAGTAAGATTTCTGCGCCCCAGCTGACTCCCAGGTGTTTGGAGATGACGCCAAATCTCCAGGCCTTGGGGAGGCCAGACCACTAGTGCTACTGCACCATAGCAAGCCAAAGGTCTGCTGTTAAGTCTGTCCAGAGGATTAGGTTGAGCAAGGTGCAAGGTGCACCCATGAGTGGTCTGGGTTACAATCTATTGATTGCTGCACTCTCCTGAAGTTCAAGGTGGCTAGAGGGTGGAGTCCATCAGAGGGTAGCTGTTCTCTGGCAGCATGATGCGAGTGCTGGCACTTGTCCGGGTGGAGGCAGCGTATGGGTCAGACTTGTGTTTGGACTGGCGGAGACACAGACAGCAGAGAAGGTGGCGGAAGGTGCGGCGCATCTCGGCATCACGGCATGAGTACACCACGGCATTAACCAGTGAGTTGACCTCGGCCAAGAGCAGGAAATACTTCTCTACGGCCAGGACGTTGCAGGACTTGCAGTTCAGACCATCCAGGAGGAGCACCACTTGGGCTGGGGTCCAGCAGACCACGAACGCCCCTGTGGGATAGAGCCCAGTGTGAGCAGGGCCAGCTGTCAGGGGTCCTGGCACCCTAAGCTTGGATAGTAGCTGTGCAGTTTGCGGTGCCACAGCTGCCTGTCTTGCTGCTTGGCAGGGCGATGGGGCAGAACTGCTAAGAGGGTGCACCTTTCCCAACTGTACACAGTGGCCAGGGCCCTGTGTGTTTCTTCCCTGAGATTTATTCTGTGGGGTAAAAGAGATCACTGTGGGGCAGACCAGCTACTCGGTGTGGAGAGTTACTCTGTGCTTGGTGGCTGGTAGTGTATCATCATGGTAGGGGTTTGGTGCCACCTCCTCCACAAGACCAGATCATTTTACATTCTACGGAGTGACCCACATTACTCTTTCCTAAAAACTCTTCAGGGCTTCCAATGGAACTCAGAACAAAATATGACTCCTATCTATGCCCTTCCTTTGAGGCCATGTTGACCTCTCCCGCACAATAGGCCAGCCACGAAGGTCTCCTCTGCTCTTTGGGGGTGCTGACTTGGTGTCCCTAGTGCTCTCACCTTCTGTTCCCTCTGCCTAGAACTCTTATCCCCATACCAGCATTCAGGTCTTTGTTCAGGTATCCCCTCTATGAAGAAGATTCCCTACTCATATTGTTCCCTCCCATCATGTTATTGTAGGAATTTGGGGTAGGGGAAAAGTGGGGTCCCTGTGGCCCAGACATGGCTGAGGGCCCCACTCACCCAGGATGATGACAACAGTCTTGACCAGGCTGAGTGTGGTCTCGCGGTAGCGGGGATGGCAGCTGACGTGCTCTGACATGCGCTGTACCCGCCGCCGCACGTAGAAGAAAATGCGGGTGTAGACAGCCACCATGAGTAGGAAGACGAGTAGGCTGGACAGGGCCCAGACAGTCAAGTAGGAGCGACTAAGCAATGGGGCCATGCGTGAGCAGTGTTTTAGGGCACAGAGGCAGTGCCAGAACCGGGCAGGCAGCAGCCCCAGGCCCAGCGCAGCCACCCACACGCCCACGATGAGCATGATGACCCTGCCACGGGGCAGGCGGCTGTGCAGCTGCACGGCCATCACGCTGCGGTGCCGCTCCACAGCAATGGCCAGCAGTGTGGCCACTGATGCTGTCAGGCTCGCATCTAGCAGGCCCTGCCTCAGGAACCAGCTCTCAATGGAGAGCCGGGCTGTGCGTGGACCTGTGTGGAACATAAGAAAGAGGTAGGCCACACCAGCAAAGAGGTCAGCAGCAGCCAGGTTGCCAAGCAGGTAGTAAATGGGCTGGTGGAAACGGCGGTTGGAGGCGATAGCTGCGATGACTAGCAGGTTGGTCAGCAGCACCAGCATGCTGACGGTGAGCCCCAGTGCCACCACCACCACATCCTTGGGCCGCCAGTGGGAGCTCAGCTCCTTGCCGCTGTTGTTGTAGAAGAAGCCAATGGTCTCGTTGTGGTAGCACTGGCCCATGGAGGCCATCTGGGGGCACAGAGGGAGAGGTCAGTGCAGGTGGCTTTGCTGGAGGAACACAGGGGCAGGGCTGCGGCCAGAAGGGCAAGGGTCTCAAACTCAGAAGTCTGGGGCACAGGGGAGGGGGAAACAAACATGGACTAGCGCAGCTGTTGCTTATTTAAGACTCTCACAAAGATACCTCCCAAATCAAATGACCCGGCTGGTTTTGCTTTTCAATGGAAAGAAGCAAAACTAAAAGCCATCTGCCCAACACTGTGACCTGTGTTGTAGGGGGTGGTGGGTGGAGGGAGTCATTTCAGCGCTGTCATTCTAGTCATGTCAGTGCTCCAGCCAGAGGGGATGAAAGTGGGTGAAAGCAGTCATTTTAGTGCTGGGGTCAGAGCAGGAGCAGAGATGCAGGGTGGGGTCACCGCGGGGGCGTGCAGGTGACCGGGGCGATCAGAGTGGCCGTGAGGCAGCCCAGAAGTTGGGCGGGGGGCTTTGGGCGAGAAGGCTCCAGAAGAGAAGCGGGCGGAAGGAGCGGAGGCCCCTGGCGGCCTCTGTGACAAAGGGGGCGAGTAGGGAGGCGGCAAGCCGGCCTCCCGGCGGCCCCAGGCTGGGGGAGGAGCTGGGGGCTCAGCACGCACGTGTCGCACCCTTCCCGGTACTCCTGCCCTCCCGCCCCGGTCGGTGCCGGTCTCACCTGGACCGCCCGTCACGCCGCGGACGGGGAGGCCTCGCTGGGGGTCAGGGCGGGCCTGAGACCCATGGCCCAGCGACCGCGGGGAGAGCAGAGGAGCGTCTGGGTGCGCCGAGCTCGACGGGCCCAGAGAAAGCGGGAGGCGGGGTACCAACCCCCGCGCGGGCCCCAACGCCCCGCCCCCTGGGGAACCCCGCCCCGTTCCCGTCACCTGAAGGACCCCAGCTTAGAAGCTGGGGCGAGGACGCAGTCGCCCGGAATCACAGCCCCACCCCCCATTTTCTCCCCGCCTCGCGGCCCCTCCAATGCCGGCGCGGGACCCCCATCCCCGGCCCGGCGCACCTCACGCGCCCGGGGCTTCGGGCCTCCGGGGCTGAGTCACTTGCAGCCCCAGAATTCTCGCCGTGACCTCGCCCCGCCAGGCGCAGCTCCGGGTGGTCTCTGGGCGCACGCCCCCGCCCCGGCCCCACCCCCCTGCTCCTCGCGTCCAATCCATCGCCGCGCTCCAAGCCACGCCCTGATCCGACCGCCCCGCCGCCGGGACCCCCGCCCCGCCCGGGTCCCCAGGCCCGAGCTGCAGCCTCCCTCCAGGGGCCTCGCGGACCCTCGGACCCCTCCGGCCGCAGCCGACCCTCCGGCCGCACTCCAGTTTCTCGCGAACCGCCCCTGCGGACCCCGCGGCGGCCCCCGGCTCCCACGGCCCAGAGCACACAGCCCTATTGTCCCGGTTATCTGCACTTTTGTTATATTTGTTTGATTATGCAGGACCGGATCGGGGACTCCTAGATCCGGAGGGCCGGGCCGGTGTGACTCAGTCCGAAGCCCAGGTCCAGCCCTGACTGCCTGCTGAGGGGTATTTAGACGTGAAAGAAAGGGGCCTCAGCTCTCCTGGTGGGTAAAATGGGATCAGAAAAAGCTGCCTTCCAATGCTTCTTCCCTGTGGTCCTCCCCTGCCAAAGAAAGACACATTCAAGGGTACAAAGCCACAATTTATTCAGAGGCAGTCAGATCCCAGGCACCACCAGGATGTCGGGTGTGGGCTGCCCATTCCCTCCAAGAGCTGGTCACTTGGGGGCAGCTAAGGAGTGGCCACAATTAAGGGTGCAAAAGGCACCCCTGTCCCAGGGGTCAGACTAGGTGAACCCCAAGGACTCCTTGACCTGTATTGACCCTGAGTATTGACCCTGAGTGACCTCTGAACCTGGATGCTTGGCAGTGACTCTGTCTATTGGGGACCCTGGTACAATGCCCCCTGAAGGGTTTTAGTCCTCCCCTAGGCTGCGTAGTCTTTCCTTATAGGACCTCTCTAGACTCCCCACCATTGAGCTCCTCAGGAGAAGAGAGGATCATCTTCTCAGTTTTGGGTTCCTTGTCAGAGTGCTAGGATGGTCAGAGGTGGTCCTCCACTTCCTCGGGCTGGGGGTCTGGGCAGCAGGTGGTCTTGGGCACTGCCTCATCGGGCAGCTTGGAAAGTAGCCGGGCTGTCTCCTGGGTGATCTCAAAATGCTTGGGAATTGGGGTACGGCGAAGGGTACTGCTCTCAGGGGAGGCAGCAGCAGGGCCAGGCCCCCGGCTCCGCAAGCTCCCTTGGGGCACTGATGTGATTGGAGTGTCTTCACACAATTTGGAAGCCACTAGGGCCAAGCTGGACAGCTGGTGGGTGACAGGCCGCACACCCCCCCGGGGATACTTCACTGGTTGGCGGCTGAAGTGGCCACGGGACTGCGTCCCCAGGAGTGAGTCCTCAGGGCCTTGGCAGGACACTGTGGATGGGGTGGTCAATGCTGAGTACCCTCAGTTTTGTGGATACCCCCCAGGAGTTATCTCTCAGAGAAGCTACCCTAGGGCAAGGACACCATCAGAACTCCTGGGTTACTCACCCACACACTCACCTTCTCCTCCCTCATCTTTGGTATCTTTGGCAGCCTCCTCTCTCTGGTCACTCTCTGAGGTTGGAATCTGCAGGGAGAAGCCCAAGAAGGAGACCCCAATAATAAAATCCCAGTTCTTGGAGACTCTTGGAGAACCAAGGGGTTCTTCCTAGATATGCTAAAGTTCCTCTGCAGCTGTGGTATCTGGAGGGGAGCTGATGCCTTTATAGTGTACTACTGCTTGCCCCTGTGCAGAACAGCTCACTTTGAGCTCCACGCAGCAAATGGCCCTTGTTCACCTGAGGGCCAGCATGGAAGTGGCCCTCTTTGCCATCTTTGCACTGGGACCAGAGAATGACCCATCTTCATGCTGCTCTGATTGCTGTCACTTTATGTCTACTTTTTAGTTTATCTGTATATTCTTGAGGTTCTGCCCTTGGTTACATTCTAATAGTAGCTGAGTCCTTAATATGTGTCAGACACTGTCCTGAGCACTTTCGGAGCCATCCCAGTTCACAGTGAGCCACGGCTCACTGGCAACCTCTCCTCCATCTCTGGCTGCTATGGGGCAGTTGGCACTCTCAGGAATGATGTGTACGAGGATCTGAGGGACAGGGAAGCCCCCTGTAAGAGTTCATCTTAAAACAGTTTGCACTAATAGTTTTCTCTCAGGGCACCCATTATGTGTGTGTAGTAGGTACAGTCAGTGATGGCTTTTGGCTTCTTTGCTGCCATCCTACCCTCATTCACTACAGTGTGGTGCTGTGCCCTAACCCACCAGGCATGCTCCCACCTCAAGACCTTGGCACTGGCTGTTCCCATTGCTTGGACCATTCCAATCTCCACCTGGTTTACTTCTCCCCTAATATCCTTCTAGTCTGCTCAAATCCACCTTCTGAATGAGACACGCTCGTACTATCCTATTCTTCCAACTGAGCTGGTCTCCAGCAGTCCTCTGCCTCTCACTTGGTGCCCCCATATCTTGTACCTTACCCCTTTTTTTTCTTCTCCATAGTACCCATCACCATGTACTAGCCTACATAACCGACTTTGATCTTTGTTTACTGGGGGTTTCTTCCCCACTAGAATGCAGGCACCAAGAGGAATGTTCTGCTCACTGATGTAATCGCAATGCATAGAACAATGCTTGGGGTAGGGGTTCAATAAGTATGCTGTGGAAGGAATGAATGATCACATTAATACCTCTGTAGGCTGTGCCCTGATGTTACTCCATTATTAACTACCACTCTGTCTCCTAGTATGTCTTCCAGAATGAGCACAGGAAAAATCAGAAAAGGAGGGAAGAGAGGGAGAGACTGAAAGAGAAAATTAACAGAAAAGAAGGGGGAAGGAAGAAAGAAAAGAAGGCAGGAAAGCAGGAAGGAAGGAAGGAAGGAAAGAGGGAAGGAAGGAAAGAAGGAAGGAAGGCAGGAAGCAAAGAGAGAAGGAAGGGATATAGAATAGAGTGGGAGGATTAAAAAGAGAGCAGCCTCCCCGTGTCTGTGGGTCAGGCAGGCTCCTACCTGGGAGGGCGTGACTTCAGGATGCTTTTCCAGGGCACTGTGGGGATCTGCGTCTGGGTCAGAGTCTAGGGTTGGGGGCAAAAGGTCTGGGGTAAGATGTGGAGGTGATGGCTGGGGGTTAGTTGTGAGGGGCCCAGGAGCTGGGCTAGGGTCTCGGAGCAGAGTCTCAGTGGTCAGGGGGAGCTCGTCCATCCCAAAGATCTGCTCGTAGTGCAGGATGAGGAACTCCACCAGCTGGGCCTGGTGCCCGGAGTCCAGCAGGCAGGTGACAGAGCCAGAGCCAGCTGTCCCTGGACTGTCTGGCGGTTGCAGCAGCGTGGGCCCAAACACAATGCCCAGGTTGTTGGCAGACATCTTGTTTTCCTCAAACTGTGCAGCCACCCTGGGGAAAGTGTGAAAAGGGTCAGGGCATGGGTGCACAGTCACTGATCGTCAGGAACTGCAGCCGGTGGGCACTTGCCCTAGTCACAGGTAAGTGGTCCTGGTCATTGTTTCAGACCAGCAGCCACATGCCTGGTGTTGGAGGTCAAGGGTCAGCACCCAACGTGAGGAGTCATGTATTAAGGTTCAGAGCTCAGCAAACACATGCAAAGGTCAGAGGTCAGTATCAGGGGTCAGTCCCAGTGGTCCATAGTCGCAGATCCAGGGAAGGAGTCACAGATCCATGGCTTGGGTCAGTCATATTTCAAGGTCGGGGACAGTGCACACCTGAACAGATGGGCCACCAGGTGCCGCAGGGTGTAGTAGTTAGAGTCAGGCAGCTGCACCAAGAGGGTCTTCAGCGAGCGGATAATCTCAGGGCTGGGGCTGGGGGTCCCAGGGTGTTGCCCAGGGTCTGCATGCAGGGTCTTAGCCAGAGAGATGAAGGCGCCGTAGAGGTGGAAGGGGACCACAGGGTCAGTGAGCTGGGGGTGGAATGGTGGGAGGGACATGGGTGTGGGTGGGCTGTGGAGGGTCCTCACACTGAGCCCTCCGGGCCCCTGCCCCGTGAGTCCCTGAGCACCCACCTCCTGGAGGAATCGTTTGAGGACACTGGAGATGTCATGTGGTGAGTTCCCTGACAGGTCCACCAATGCTCGGCCGTTCTCGAAAGCCTGACACAGCCGCTCCACACGGACCCGGGACCCGCTGACCCGATAAATGCCCTACAGGGCAGAAGGTGGGAAATGGATACCTGTTTCAAGATCTGGCCATTGAGAAGGCTGGGTCACTACTGGGAATGGTCAGGGGTCAAGGTGGCACCTGCACACCCAGGCCGCGCTGTTCTATCTCCGCCGTGCACCTGGTGACAACAAAGGGCACCTCTTCTGGGAAGTCCCTGGGCAGCTGCAGGAAGTCAACCCCAAAGAGGGAGGTCCGGGCTGGTAGCCGCCTGTGTCCGCAGAGAATCAGCAGAGTCTCCAGACAGCGCTTGTGGCAGGTTAGATAGCACTGGGGGGAAGGTCACAGGGTTAGGGAGGTTACTGGGGTCTCAGGGAAGAGAGGGTAAGATTCTCAGAAGACTGGAGTCTCATTGATCATCGGATCAAGGCAGGTCCCTGGGGCAGGAAAGTTACAGGGATCTCAGCTCAGGGAGGTGTCTTGGGTCAAGTAGGTCATCAGGGGGTCACAGAGATCATAGGGTCATCAGCCCAGGTCATACCTCCTCGCACTCGGTCCCGCTGACCATGAAGGCCTCGCACTCACGGCACTTGGCTGGGCCTCGAAGCCTCCGTAGTCGGTGTGTTTGGGCTGCGCTGGACAGCGTCCACTTCCTGAAGGGGCTGCCTGCCCCATTCTCCAGCCCATCTCCTAGGTCTGAGAGGAGACGGGGTCAGAGGTACCTGGTCTAACCCCCACTCTGCCCCACCTGCTTCCAGCCTTACCAGGTTCTCTTTCTTCAAAGTCATCTGATGACTCAGTGCCTGTGGATGAGACCTTTACCAACCGCCTGGTGCCAGGGCCTGGAGTCAGAGGATCATAGAGGTTGGGAGTCACAGGGGCAATGGGGAGGCTCAAAGGCTAAGGAGACATTTTTGGTTTTCAAACCTTCTAGAAGTTCCCACAGATGCCCATGGGAAAAGGGGTCAGAATTTAGGAGGGGTCAGACAGCTCAGAGATAAGGGGTTGGAGAATGGATCAGCAACCTGTGGAGTGATTCAGAAGATGGGTCAAGAGAATGGGTCACTGATTAGGGAAAGAGGTCAGGGGTGCAAGATAGGTTAGAGGACAGGTTAGAGATAGAAGGTCAAAGTCTGATCAGGACTTGGAGGATGGTTGGTCAGGAGTGGGGCAGGGTCAGGTCTTGGCCCACCTGGGCTGGAAGTGGGGGAGTCCAGAGACCGAGATTCACTGCCACCACCCACACTGTCCACATCACTGCCCGGAGTGGGGCCTGGGGTACCTAGGAGGATAAAGTTCTGTTAGAATGGCGATGGCTCCAGTCCAGACACTGTTCCCACCTGACCCTCTCGGCACTCACCTTGCCAGCCTGTGTTTGTGTCCTCCCAAGGACCTTGCTCAGCAGTACTCTCATCCAGCCGTGGAGGTGGGGGACCAGAGACCTTCCGTCTTGTGTCCAGAGAAGAGCTGAGAAGGAGAGGTTTGAGGACTCTAATAACCAAAAAACTGGGCTGGGGTGACAGCATCCAGGCATCACTTCTGGGACCCAACTCCAAGTTCTTGGGTCTGCAAACCTTGATGCCTACGAGCACTGCAGCACCCAGTGCAGTAACCCCAAAGTCCCTGTACACCAGGACCGGACAACCCCCTAAAATGGTACTAAATCCAAGTACAGAGTATTTAAGTTCTCTGATGCTGGGGACTCAGCCCCACTGTGCTAAGCGTCTCTGGGACTCGCACAGACTCTGCTCAGGGCCCACCTGTTCACGGAGGGCACGAGCTCCTGGAAGGAGAAGGCAGGTGGTGGGGCCGGGGGGGCCTCAGGCTGCAGTGCCCGCACCAACTCCTGGTAGCGCTGGCCGGGCTCGAAGGGTGCACAGCACTCAGCCAGGGCTGCAAAGGTTCGGGGGCCATGCTCTGCCTGTGCTCCCCGCAGCCCGAATAGTCCTAGGGTTACCTGCAAAGCAGAGACAGCGTAGGAAAGGGGCGGGACCCCAGGGAAGGGGAGATGGAATTGTGGTTAGGGTTTGCGGGGAGCAGGAACTTCCTATATAGGGAGAGGCAGCAAGTTCTGGTATACTGGAGGAAGTCTGGGGACAGAGCCCTCAACTAGGGCCCAAAAGAGAGTTGGGGGAAGCCATGGGGCAGGGTCTCACCCGCCTCAGCACTTCGTCCCCCTGTAGCACCAGCTTGCGAATGTGTGACACAATCCGTTGCTTGGTGGCTTCCAGGTCTTGCTGCCGTGCGTTGGCCTCACGGACACAGGCCTGGTACTGAGCCTCAGCCTCCTGCACCTGGAGAAACCACGGGCATGTGTGGGAGACAGTGTGGTCAAGGATACCACAGTACTGGGGGGCACCCGGGTGGGGTCCCCACCTTGGCCTGGGCCTCCTCTCTTGAGCGCCGCCGCTTTTCCTGCTGCTTGCTGGGTCCTGGCGAGGCTTGGGGAGCCAGGTCCTCCGGGGATGCCTGGGAACGCACCCGCAGGTCCTCGCTGCGCTGCTCATACTGGAGCTGGGCCCTCCGCAGCGCCTGCACAGCCTCGTTCTGGGCATGGGGTGGGACACTGTCATTACCCCTTCTCCTTGCCTTGCCCAAACCTCCACCCACCCTGCACCTCACCATCCGCTTCTGCTCTTTCAGCCACTGCTCCTTGAACTCCTTCCGCCACTTTTCAATCTCAGTCCGCTTGGCGGCCAGGGGCTGGCAAGGATGGAGGTTGGGGATGCTGCCTCAGGGCGACCTAGCACTTCTATCCCCCCAGGCTTCATGCCGTTTGTCCTTGGGACAGTTTTCTGGGTCTGTACTCTCTCCCAGACCAGTTCTCCCCTACCCCCATGTCCCCACAGAATCTCAGTGGTCCCCTGCTCCCTTTTGCCTGGACCCAGAGATGCCAAGGCTCTTTTCCTGGGAATCCTCAGTTCTAGGGTTGCATCCCTCTCGCCTCCCCTGCCCCCCACCCCCAGCAAACAAACAACAGCACAATTTTGCAATAGCTCAGGAAGCCTGGTTTGAATCTCTGATGGGTAACCTTGGGCAAGTTCCTTAGCATCTCCGGGCCTCAGCTTCCTCATCAGCAAAATAGCTTATTGTAACAGTGGCCTTCACCAGGGTGCTTGTATTCAGAACCCTGAATGAAGGACAGTAAGATGCCCTCACCTGGTAGTAGTCTCTTCTCTGCTGGGCCACCGTCTCCATGGCTAAGTTTCCCAGGTTGAGGTCATGTTCCAGAAACAGGGTGTAGACGTACTGCAGTGGCATGTGGCTCTGGGGACAGGGGTGTTGGAGGATGCTGAGAATCTAGGGAGACAGGGTTGGGGTTCTGGAGGACTTAGGCTGGGGGCGGGGAGTTCTGCTCCTAGCTACCTGTTGGTGGATTGACACCTTGCCAGCCTCTGCCATCTTTATGATGCTTTTGGAAAACTCCAGCTCTGTGGGAAGAGAACAGGCATGTGAATATGACCAGGGGATTCACCTGGGGACTGGGACTGGGCAGAAGAAGCCCTTACCATGATTGGCCCTCTTCTCTGTCCAGGCCAGTAGCTCCTTGACGTAGCGGCTCCAGGTCTTGGCATACTCCAGGGCTGCATCGATACCGCCCTTGGTCCGAATGAGCCGCAAATCCAGTTCTTCCCCTGGGGTAGACCAGTGGACCTCTGCCCTCCCTTGAAGTTTTCCCAGAGTTCCCAGACCAGAGCTGTGGCCCCTATTCTACACCCCTGCATTCCCTGCACCACGACATCCCTTTGTGATCAATTGCTGAGAATGTACTTTTTCTTTATTTTAAAAAAAGATTTATTTATTTATGCATACAAGAACTGGGGTGTAGGCCAGAGGTGCAGGGATGGTGAGAGGACCCTCCAGAGACAGAGCGGGGAACAGAATAGGTGGATCAACTGAAATACACTGCTGAGGGGAGCAGCGGGCGAGTCAGGAGAGGTCTGCTGCTCCATGTGGGTAGCTCCCTGGCCAGGGATTGAACTTGTGCTGCAGTGGCTGTGGCTAGCTTCATAGTGAGACTTAACCCCTTGCTCCACTAGTGAGGCCCTCCCTCTGTTTATTAACTCAGACTGGCAGCTCCCTGAGGGGCTCGGCTCTATTATGTGCTCTGCCATGTCCTCGGAATAGGCAGTCAGTGGTGACTCGTTGAGAGGATGCCTTTCTGTCCCCACCCAACCGGGCCTGAAAACCCCCTACCTGTAAGGGGAACAGGACCCTCTGGGGAAGGACCACTCCAATGGCTGGTTTCATTGGTCTGAGGGGGAGGAAGAAACATTTGGGACAAGCAAAACAGGAGTCCCACCTCTCTAGAGCTCCTCATTCCAGAGGCCCCCTCCCTCCTGCCCCCGGAACCTCCTCACCACAGTGGCTGTGGGGGGCTTGTCAGAATCTGGGTCTCCTGAAAGTGCAGGGTCTCCAGCCAGCATCTCCAGGTTCCTGGGAAGTAAGGATGTTAGGATGCCACCCTCACCTAGTGTACCCCTCCTAGGACTGCTGGGCCTCAGGGCAGCTGGGGAAATGTCCTGGATATCACTTCTATAATAGCTCTTGCATCTGGGAGGTCTGAGGGATTTTTTGGGGGTGGGGTGGGGAAAAATCAGGTCAGTTTGTTTTATAAGATTTGAGACAGGGTTTGAGGGGTCCCAGGTAACTTTGGGGTTCATAGAGATTATAGGAATTTCAAATGCTTTAAGGGGTCACAAAAAGAATAAGTGGGGATCCTAGGACAACATTGGGAATTTCCAGTGGATTTGGGGGATTGAATTTTGGGATATTTGGGTGTCTTGGAGGGTTCTATCTTAGACTCATTAGGTTATTAGGTAAATGGATTTAGATGTTGCAGATTCCTGATGGAGCTTCAGGGCACCTATATGGTTAGGGACTGGGGGATCCTGGAAGGATTTGGGGATGACCCAGGCTCAGACTCACACGTTCACCAGTGAGATCTCAAGGTTGTCCAGACTCCGGAAGATATCACTGTACCTCTTCCTGCTCTCTGGAGCTGGAGCTGGGGCCGGGAGTATCCCTGGAAGAGGGGTGTGTCATACAGGGGCCAAGTGAGAAGCCTTCCTCTAGTCACTGAAGCCAGTAGTTTGGTGGTGAGGGGTAGGGTGGGATGGGGTTTGGGGGAGGAAGAGAGAGAAAGAGAGAGAGAGAGAGAGAGAGAGAGAGAGAGAGAGAGAGAGAGGCTCACTGGCCCAGTGGGACATTCAGGATGGGGGGGGGGCGGTGCCTGAGCCTGGATGAAGTGAGAATGGCATTGGGTGGGGCCCACTCTGCACGGCAGGCAAATGGACTCAGGCACAACCAAACACAGAGACAGCTGCTCAAAGCAGCAGAGACATCCACACAAACACATCCCATAGGCAAAGTGACAAAACAGATGCCCCTGATGCATCCACACTGGGGGAGGAGGGGTGTGAGGGGGGAGGGGGAAAGCTGGCTTGACAATGGAACCACATGGACCTCAGGCCAGACAGATGGATATATACAAGGGCCAGACGCACACAGCTAATACTGAAATACACGCAGGCGGGCTGAAACCACAAGGGACTTAAAGACCAAATGACAACATGCACAGCAGAAACACAAAGACTGCGGGGAAACAACTCCAACCTTGTCACATTTCAGCCACCGCCCCCCTTTCCAGGGGACGTAGATCTGGGCTGCCTCCTCCCTGTGCTATGGAGGAGCCGGGTGGGCACCCTGCCACGTCGCCCTCTCCACCAGCGACAGTGACACCCTGCCCCCATCACAAATTTCAGAAGCAGAAGCGGCCACTTCCCCTTCCTGGGCCCCTTCCCCCAGGCATCCGGGGTGACGACTCCAAAGAGGGAGGGAGGGGGCTAGGAACCTGCGTCCAGACCCTTTCAGTTTAGGGTTCTCCACAATGGAGGATCTCCGTATCCTCCCCATTTAGGAACGTCTCTCCCGGTTTTCTGAGTGGAGAGGGACAGGCGAGGTCCCTCGTTTAGTCAGTGGAGTGGACCGGGGGAGGCCCCTTTCATATCCCGTATCCCGGATCGCCTACCCGGCTCTGCGGTGTCCATGGCCCGGCCAGAGGATCGCTCGGCAGGGACAGGGACCGGGAGGGGATCGTGCGCCGGCGGGGCACAGCCCCGATTGATTTCCTGTCTTGGCCGCCGCCCGCCTGGGCTCGGTACCGCCTCGCCTAGTGGAGACCCCGCCCCTCACTAGAGGCCGTGTCTTAGATCACACCCCACAGACAGGCCACGCCTCCACGGTCACGAAGCTTATAGTTGTTGCCCGGACCACCCCCGTCCTACCCCTCCCTCCAGGCTCGGACCTCCCCCAACCTAGGCCAACCCTCCGAGCGGACCACTGCAGGCTGGTACACCCCCAGACCTAGGCGTTTCTGGACTCCTTCCCTACCAAAGCTCACCCCAGGGTTTGCCCCACCCTAAAGCCCCAGCACACAGCAACCCTCCCACCCCACAGAACATGCCATACTCTAGGACCCCACTGACATCTCTACTCCGGGGTCTCTTGGACTCCTGAAACCTCTCCTGGCAGGACTGGGGCCATAGAGCCCCCTGGTGGAAGCCTGAAGTCCTGCCTAATTTCATTCGAATGAAACTAGGGTCACAGACCCCCGGCTTGGGAGGTATTCTCCTCCGAAAGCTGGCTCAGGCCCTTGCGGTCCTAATTAGAGCAGCCAGAAGACACCTAGTACTACTCTCAGGCACCGGGGCCAAAGACCCCTGAGTTCCCCAAGAATCCTCCCCTGAAAGTCCCAAGCCTCCTTAGGGTTATCTCAGGGGTTTGGCCTCTGGACAGAGTGACTGCAGCTGAAGGGAGAGCTTGGCCAACACTCAGCCCTTGCATGGTGTTCACAGGCTAGTCCCTGCCCCTTCCCTGTCACATTCTGCTGCATGGGGAAGCTTGATGGGCTAGGCTGCTGGGGATGACCAAAGGATCAAAGTGGGAAAGAATGAGATCCCACTGAGTATCCGCAGCGAAGGGGAGGTGGTCCAGAGCCTGGGCCCCCTGGCCTGAGGTCATCACACCCAGCTGTCAGTTATAAAAATGCACCCACACCCTACACTTACTGGAATCTCTGGCTAGAAATAAAGACCTTGTGTTTATAATTTAGTTTTTGGCTGTTGAGAAGACAAGAAATCTGACTGGCGATGACTCTCTGAACTCTCAAGAAGCTACCTCCAGTTCCTGAGTGGCAGTGAGTGAGCTCTTTGAGGGAGGACAGTATCAGTCCAAGAGTTGAGGTGCAAGCTGGCAGATCCTGGCCTGCAGCGGCTCCATGTGTGACATGAGATGATGGAGGCATCTTCGTGGTGCAGGACTCTGAGAGCGACCCAAGTCGGCATTTGTAATGATATAATTGAGCCTTCCCATGTCTAAGACAGCATGAGGATGGAATGCTATTATTCTGCTTGTTATTGAAAGGGAAAAACGCCATGGTTCCTAAGACGACTCCCAAGGTATTTATTAAATGTGGTGTGGAGAGGGGCCACAGAAAACAGGGCTGCTTGTTAAACCAGGAAATGTGCAGACTCCTCTGGGCTCGGCCATTCAGACCCTGAATGCGCAGGTATGATGAACCACCTCACACACCCATGGAGAGGGTGCCAGGACCTTCTGGGATAGCACCCAGATTCCACGACCCCCTGTGTAGCGCAGACAGTGAGTGGAGGCAGAATCGAGGCAGGGCTTCTTAAAATCGTGGATGCTGCTTTATTTACCAAAGGCGCTGGCCCGGGGCGGGTTCTGCCAGCCAGGCCCGTGGATAGCCAGGGGGTCCCAGTACAGTCTTGGTGGGCAAGGCCGCGCGGGCCTTGCAGTAGGGGCAGTGTTCCCTCCTGGGGTCCTTGAGCAGCTCCCGCCCAGTGATAGCAGGGTGGGCAATGGTTGCCAGCATCGCCATCTCAGGAAGGCACTTTCAGCTTTGGGGTCCCCAGGAAGAACTGCAGGACACGGTCAGCCAGGAACGCCAGGCAGAAGTCGAGGAGCAAGACTTGGGCAATGACCAGCTTGAACTGTGGGGTAGGGAGTGACATGAGTTAGTTGCCTGAAGATGGGCCTGGGCTGAGCTCTAGGGCCATGTCCACGGGGCCACTCACCTCCACAGGGATGTCCACAAGGCCAAACTGGCTGTTGAAGTCAGGCGAGGAGCCAAGGAGCAGACCAATGATGGCCAGAAGTGACACAATCAGACTCCACACCAGGGGCTTGTTCTCAGGCAGACTCTCCATGAAGGGTGGGCCCTGTGGGCACAGACAATGTATGTTGTGGGGGCTGGGTGGGCAGGTGAGTGGGCCGGGGCTGGGGCCGGACCTCACCTTATAGTTGATGGCAAAGGTGGCCATCTGCATGGCCATGGCCATGATGTACACAGTACTGTTGACCAGGCTTGGCTCAAACTCCTTGTACAGGTCCACAAACTGCTCCTGTCTGAAGGGATGTGTGGGGGTCAGGGCCCTCTGCATCTCCCCTTGCCTGTGCACAGAGCCAGGGCTCTGCCTTGCTGACCCCACTGATGTCTGTCACCCCCCACCGCAGGGATGTCTTCTCTGCTGGGAGCAGCTCGTCCCCCCCCAGGCCGCTACTGGGATAGTACTCACTTCTCAGGGCTCCGGGCCTGAGCCTCACTGTACAGGTAGACGAGGCTCAGGAAGTGCACGCAGAACTGGAGTGCAACCGTGAGGATGGTGTATAGGTTGAAGATGTTGGGCAGGGGTCGCTCTCGGGAGAGGGTCTTGAGGGGCTGCAGCAGCAAGGTTGGGGTCAGGGCCCAAGCTTGCTTTGGGGCAACCTGCACAGACCCTTGGCAAGCCTCACCACAGAGCACTCACCAAATCCTGGCTGTCATAGACTGGCATTAAGTCCCCACAGCCTTGCCCACCCCTGACCCCTCAGCATAGGGCCCACCTCAGTCCACACGCTGCACGGTAGCCATATGAGTATTAAATCCAGCTCTCCCTGTGCCTTCTGCTCTGGAACAAACCCAAATCCCTCCCTGGGGCCATGGGTACATAGGGTTGACCGAGCAACTCTGGTTACCAGACCATCTCATGTCAGCCTCTGTCCTTTCTACTTAGTTCCTAGCCAGCTCCGTTCTTTCTTACCCCTCAGTCTGAGTATCAGTACCACAGCTTCCCTGACCAACCCCAAGGCTTGGACCAAGAAACCCACTTTGTGTTTTTCATGGTACTAAATACGCTATGAGTGATCTTGATAAACATTTCCTCATCAGTCCCCTCCTTGCCTATGGGTTTTGTGTGGTCCACCTGAGACCCCAGCCTGGGGTCAGCGCAGGGCCTTTGGAAATGCTTGGCAGGGGCATAGGCACCTGCCTTGCCCCCTGGTCTCCATCTGTAATGTGGGGGCAGCAGTTCCAATCCACCCTGGTTGGCCCAAGCAACCTCACCATCAATCTAAAAGCATCCCAGCATCTCCAGGTGGTATGATTTGGGGGGCTGGGTAAGGGGGGACCTTGTGTTATCTGGGGTTCCCTGCCTACCTTGGAACGGGAGATGAAGAGGAAGCAGCCAGCCAGCAGCAGCCCCTGCAGTGTGGCCTGAAAGTCACTGAACTTGACGCCCTCCAGGTAGAGGACGCTCTGGCTATAGGCCAGGATGAGGGCGTTGAGTGCTAGGATCTTGAACATCTGCAGCGTGGTCACTAGGGTGCAGCGTCCCTGCTTGATCACATGGCAGACTAGGGGTGAGGGGAGGCAGGTGTGAGTGTGGGCGCAAGGCATGGCGGGGGGGGGGGTGGGGGGAGGGGATGGGGTGGGCTGGGAGGGGAGGCAGGTAAGTGTGGGCACCAGGCAGGGCAGGGGGATGGGGTGGGCTGGGACTCACTGCACTGGATGGAGGAGAGTTTGGAGGTGAAGGGTGCAGCGATGCTGGCATCTCCCAGCTTCACAATGGGTGTGCTCTCATCCTCAAGATCCCGCAGCACCTGGCTCAGCCGGTCCTGTGGGGTGGATGGTGGGGTAAGACTTGGCCACAATGGGGTGCTGGTACCCCCCTTCCTGAAACTTACCCGCTGGGAGGCTGGCTGCTCCTCAGGGGGCGGGAGTCCCGACCTCTGCTTGGCAGTCCTGGGGGTGACCCTGACGCTGCTGTTGCTCAGGACAGGGCTGTCCCGGGGCCGCCTTCGCCGCTCGACAATCCGTTCGGGGGCATTGGCCAGGAGTGCCACACCTGAGGTATGTGTGTATCAGGAGCCTACGAGTCCCCCACCCTCAGGCCCTGCCACTCTCTGCCAAGGACCAGTATGAAGCAGGGTGTCTGCTGGAGGCAGAGATGGGCCTTGGAGCCAAACCTCTGATTTTACCCGATCTCCCCACGGAGCAATACAGATATCATCTATTTCATTGTCTTCAAACTGTTTAACAAAGCAAAAAACCTAAAACACACACACTAGATGGTGATCAAAGCTAAACCGAATACCACAGAAATTCACTGCCAGTTCTAAGAGATACTTTACAAGCTCTGTAGTTGATTTAGAAAGCAGGTTAAGTGTTAAAAACATTAAGTTGACCTTTAAATGTCAACCTGACATCTGTTTTATTAAGACACTCTGAGGCTGTGAACCACTGGCTCCCAACTTTGCGTTCCCATTATCCTATCTCTCCTGGCCACTGCCCTTGCCACAAGCATTGTTTCCACATGGTGCCCAAGTTGAGTCTGTCCCATGTAGTATCCCTGGGCTCCCCAAACTCCTTGCATCCCTAGTGGCAGTGATCCTCACACCCGGTGTCTCTTCCTGCCCTTGCAGCCACTGGCCTGGTCCTCTGCTTTCTCTGCTTGCTGTCATGTCCCTTATGTAAGACTGTGCTGGCAGAAAAGGAGAGGAGGCACTCCAGACAGCGGACTCACCCACGTCAGCGTGCTTCAGGGCACCCACATCATTGGTGCCATCCCCACACATGAGGGTCACGTAGCCCAGCTCCTTCAGGCTGGTAATGACAAACTCCTGTGTGGGCAGACGGGCTGTGTGAGGGTTATGTGTTGCCCCCAAGGCCCCACCAGCCCCTCTCCACTGAACCCACCTTCTGTTTGGGGGCCACTCGGGCAAACACCTGCACATGGGGGATGAGGCAAAGCAGCTGTTGGGGGTCCTCGACCTGCAGGTGGGCTAGGCCATCACCTGTGATGCACAGTGCATGCTCCAGAGCCAATGCTTTTGGGGAGCTCTGGGCCAGGGGCAGCACAATGCTGCCGTCGATAGAGCGCCACTCGCAGTGTCCACCTGTAGGGGGGGCACGAGTTCAGGGAATGGCTCAGCACCCAGGTGGACCCCTCATGCATATGGACTCTACAAACTTGGTCCCTGACTCTTCTCTCTGTAACACTTCTCGGTCTCCGCCTTTCCTTACCCTCACACCCACATGCCCAGACCTCTTCAGACCTTATCTAGAGCTCTCGCATACTGACAGGGGATTAAAGGAACCAGGGCCTGGGCTAGTCAACGGGGCCAGGGCTATTACCCTTGGTGCCACTGTGGCCAGAGGTCTGCACCACAAGACTGCCACCCGCACAGGGATGCGATGACACTGGGAGTATTCATTCAGGCCTGGCATGCAAGTGGGCTGTTCTTGGGCTCACAGTCCCCGGACCAAGTGAGGCCTTACCTTTCTCCATGGGAGGCTGCAGGATCAACGTGTGTGCCTTTTCAATGAAGTGCAGTTCCTGGGCCACGTGGCAGGCAGTGAGTGGGTTGTCACCTGTGATCATGACCACCTGGGGGGAAGGGCTGGGCTCAGTGGGCAAGACCTGGCGGTGAACCCCCTCTAAGGAAGGACGGGGGTGGGGGAGGGTAAGGTGGTTCTGGCTCCAAACGGGGCCCTCAAATAGGCTTCCAGGGGTGCTAATTCAACCCCCACCTGGGGCATTTTACACCAATGACAGATGTGCACGAGTCTTTCTGAGAATATCCCTAGCTTTATCGTATAGTATAAATTAGGAATCAGCCCTTGGCATGAACCCATCCTGGCTTAGCACTGAGGGCCAGATGGGAACTAATATCGCCACAACCTAGACTGCTCATCACTCCCATGCCCTAAGCAGAATTAAGACAACACAGACCACTAGAACAGATATGGCCTATGGAGTGTTGCCTCCCCATTCCCCAACCTAACCTCAGCTTTCTCCTCGTGGATGGGGTAGTTGGGGGGCTGAGAGCCTTAGGAAGTAGCCAATAGGGTGGGCACAGATCAGGTAGCAGAGAGCTCTGTCAAAATCTGCCACAGCATCCTGCTAAAACCAGGACACCCACTGAGGGTGGGGTTGATCTCAGTTCTCATCTCCTCTTATCTGTAAAAGGAGCTGAATCTCATCAGTGGTGCCCATGGGGAAGGCCTTTAGCCATACCCGGTGAGAGGCATTCTGGATCTCCCGGATTACAGCCTTGGAGTCAGCCTTGAGTGGGCAAGAGACCACAATGAAGCCAACAAATTTGAGGTTGCACTCCAGGGCTTCCCGCTTGAGCTCTCGGGCCTGTGGAAAGACAAGAGTGGTGCCCTCATGACCATTCCCTCCACCTCCCTACCTCTTGACTCCAATAATAAGCTGGAGGGGGGGGGGGGTGGTGGATGAGATTGTCCTCACAGGTGGATCAGAAGTTAGAGGCAGGAGGCATCCTTGAGATGGTTGTTTAGCAGTGGCTAGGTGGAAACCCCCTCCCACTCATTTTCCCACCTCCATGGTGCCTCTCCCTCCTGGTATGGACACTGTCATGGAGTTCCAGTGGCTCATCTTCTGAGAGTGAAATAGCATTTTTCTTCATTAACCCCAAATGCACCTTTACCTTCTACCTATCATACCATAAAACTAAACACCCCACCCTGGTAGGGCATATCTTCTATTGGAGAAAATGTGACATAAGTCTGGCTGCCGAGTGCCTGGAAGAATTAAGGTAGGGGAAGGGAGCAAATGGAGTCGGGGCATGGCTTTGAGGAGGCAGGCTTAAGAATGGGAAGGGCCACACTAGGCCTGGGGCTGAACATGGGGCCGAGACTGGTGTGCTTCTGGATTTCATGGTTGTTGAGTCAAGTGGACCGGACAAGGGCCAAGGTATAAGTGGATAAAGGAGTACCATCATGGTGGAGGTGGGAGCGGACACTGGTGGATGGGACATATGGTGAGAGTTAGGGATTGTGCAGAGACAAGGAGGCTGGGCAAGATCAGGCTGCCACTGAGGGGGTGTGAAGACCCCTGGATGTGAAGGTAGGAGGCCAGTGGAGGCAATCCTGGGAACCATGATGGGATAAGGCCTCACAGGGCCAGGGAGGCATGAAGTGGAGGAGAGGGAATGAGGACTCTGGATCACCTGGGGCCTCTGAAGGAAGAGGCAGGGAGGAGGAAGATGAAATGGTATCCACACAGGGATGCTGGAGGGGAGGGAGAGCACGTGATATGGGTGCTGGGCCAGCAGGCCTTGGGCCTGGGCTCTTACCTGTTGGTGGGTGAGGTGCCCCAGCTCTTTGTACCCCAGTGCCAAGACACGGGCTCCTTCCCGGGAAATCTCCGTGTGGATGTGGTGGTAGTCAGGAGGGCACTGGGAGAACTACAGGAATACAGAGGGGTGTCACCGTTTACCCCGTGATGCCCCTCTCCCCCTGGAGATGCAGGGGGTTTCAGCGGTTGCCTGTCCCTGTTGCCCATCTCCCCTGCCCCGACTCCTCCTCTCCCCTGGGTGGCTCACCATGGAGTGCAAGGTTTCAGGGGCCCCTTTCACGGCTGCGATGTAGCAGAGGTCGGTGGAGCCCAGCTTCTCATAGGAGGCGAGCACGGACATTCGCTTTAGGGCACTGGCAAAATGAAAGCGCTGGTGAATTTTCAGCCCCTGAGTTTTTATACTTCGGGGGAATACTTTCTCATCTGGAAACAAATAAGCAGGAGTCCTGAGGGCCTTCGCTCCCAAGAGGCAGCCAAGCCCCCATCACCCCCCTGAAAGCCCTCCCCACATACTAGACCCAGGGCCTGCAGGGGTCCTGGCTCCAGCAGGGGTCAGAGAACCCTGCCAGTGCTTTGGGCAGGGCTGAAAGGTTCCAACCCAGGGGGCACTCTGTCCCAGGTCAGAGGGGGAGGCTGTGCCCATCTGCTAGGGAACACCAGCAGCATGGGCCCACCTACCCGCCATGTAGTACGAGGTGGGGGTTTGTCTATATTGGGCCCGATATTGCAGTCCCTCACCTTTGGTGAGTGTCCAGTCCACAGCTGTCAGCATGGCTTTCTCGAGGGGGTCACCCACCAGGGTGCCATCCTCTAGCTGCATGAGTGAGTGGCAGGAGGCCAGGGCCCGATGTGTTTCTACAGGGATGTTGGACACGGGGGTCACCTCTTTTCCATCTCTGCAAGGATGGGGAGCAGTCAGTCAGGCAAACTTGGTAGAGGGACCCCTAGTAATTATCAGCCAGGAAGAGGGGTGGGTTCACTGTTCCAGTCACTGTGGGGTTGCAGGGCATCTTTGTGGTCCTGTGACTTCGTAGCTATGTCATAGATACACCCATGCATTTGTCACACCCCTAAGATAACACATGGAGCCCCTGGTTGGATCTCTATAGTAGAACCTCCTGATAGGCATCAGTGTGGGAACTTGGGCAGGGAAGCCATCTGACCTTTGATCTCCCCAAAAACCTTACTCACCTGAGCCCTGCGACACCGCGTACCACCAGACTATCACTGGTCAAGGTCCCTGTTTTGTCAAAGCAGCACACCTCCACCTTGCCAGCAAAAGGGATCCGGAAGGGCTCCGTGCAGTACATGTCTGGGGGCAAGAGTAGGTCAGGAATTGCTCTAGGCCCCAGGCTGCTTAGTCCCCAGACCTACCCCAACACTCACAAAGCTTGGCCAGGGCGATGAGGGAGGTGTTGACGGCCAGAGACAGTTCAATGGGCAGCTCGGGGGGCACGACAGAGGTGAGGATCAGTGTACACTCCAGGAAAAGTTTGTAGCGGTTTCGGCTGGGGTCCTTGGTGCCTG
This sequence comes from Talpa occidentalis, assembly GCF_014898055.3. Taxonomy (NCBI): domain Eukaryota; kingdom Metazoa; phylum Chordata; class Mammalia; order Eulipotyphla; family Talpidae; genus Talpa; species Talpa occidentalis. The sequence goes on from NW_023601212.1 coordinate 48,226,921, forward strand.
TGGAGACAGGGGCTTCCAGCCAGGGGGAAGGGATAGGGGCTGGGCCCAACACAGGTGTGGTGAGTGTAGTGGTTACCCTCAATCCACACATAGGCTGCCGCTGCGATGGCAAAAACCAGGAGGAAGAGAATGAAGATGAAGGTCTCCAGGTTGTTGGCAGTCACTCTCTTGACCCCGAAGAGAATTGTGCGAAGCAGCTTGCCCTGAGGGACACAGAGGAATGCAAGCTTTTCCTGGGGGTGGGTGGGGGTGGTGAGGGGCTCCATGCTCAGAGTACAGGGGTCAGATTCTCCTCTGATGTCAGCTGAGTGACTGCCCTGGCCTCCAAGGGACCATGAAGTTGTTCTAAGGAGGTTGGCAGCTTGGCCAAGGGCGAACGGAGGCCGGAGGCCAGAGGCAGAGGACTGGGGGTGGGAAGGAGGTGGCTGAGATGGAGAACAAGTTTTCTAGAAAGAGGCTGGCTTCCACTGCTGCTAGGAGAACCTCACTCAACTTTAATGACGAGTTTATGGAAATGACTCTGCCTAGACCCCAGTGGATGGATTACACTCCCCACCAGAAACTCAGCCAGAGAGAGAGGCCTGGTTCAGGGCTCACCTTCACACCAATTCCTGACTCAGTACCTGCTGTCAGAGCAAGCCATGAGTGGATATTCCGGGGTTGACTTTCCATCCCCTTTTTCAGGGCCCACCCACCTTTCCCTGAGCCAACCAAGGTGTCACACCTGTGATGTGTTGAATCCGGTCCTCAGGACGTAGGCTACACACCCGTTGTCAACCGCTGGGGAGACAGGCAGAGCTTGTGTCACTATGTCTGGCTGTTACAACTCCCTCACAGACCAGAAGATGGGGAAAGATGAGGAAGATACCCTCAGACACCCCCAAGGCACCTACGCTTCAGGCCTGCGGTGGCTTTCTGGGGAGGGATGTGCTGCACCACCTTGGTACCCCCAAAGATGACGTGGAGCCGGGAGTCAGTCTGGAGGTCCAGCACCCGGTCTGGGTTAAGCTCTTCAATGGGCTCCTGGGAACAAGGTAGAGGACGGTGACATCAATGCCTGGTCCTACCTTGGCCTCCTCCCTATCTCTGGAGTGCTGAATCCTGGGACTGGGATGAACGAACCCTCACAGGCCTCCCCACACCCCCATATTTTCGGCCCCTCTCATCACCACCCAGCACCCCTCCAGCAGCTCTATCCAGGCACTACGCCTACCCTGCCTCCAGCCTCCTGGGCCAGGGTTCCCTCCTCCTCTGTCCACACCCAGCACCAGCCCACTGTGAAACGGGCAGCACCTTCATTTGTGGTACAGACTCCCCGGTGAGCATGGCCTCGTCCACAATGCAGCGGCCCCGCAGCAGCAGCACATCGCATGGTACCAGATTCTCCTGTGGGGAGCGGCCTGCAGGGCAGGGGCAGAGGGTTGGACCAAAGTCTGAGGTGGGGCTCCCACTGGGTGGAATAAACTGGGCCTCACCAATGGAAACGATGTCCCCAGGAACAATCTCATCGCTGGCGATGGGTCTCCACTTTCGGCTTCGGTAGACCTGGGTAAGGGCAGGGGTGCGGTCATCATGCCACACCTGCCCCAAGACTGGCATGGACCCTCTCCCCACCCAGTCTCCCAGCCAGCCACACCTGTATCATGTGGGGTTTGTTGCCCATCTTCCGGATCTCTGACATATTCCGCATCTGCTGCTGTACCAAGGAGGCCTCGAATGCCACCAGCATGGAGAGTGTGAAGACACTGTAGTACCAGTACTCATCCAGACACCAGAGCCCCACACAGAACACCTGTGGAACACAAGTTAGTCTACCCCTGTGTCCACTTGCCCACCACGAGGACGTGTGTGGAGATCAGGATGGAGGGCGTCCTTGTAGGGGACCCATAAGGACAGGCAGAGGTTTCTGAATGCAGAGATGGACACAGGTAACTCAACTGTGGAAGTCTCAAAGAGGATAGGGAGAGAAGGATCAAAGCTGCTACTTTACCTGGAACACAAAGAAGGGTGCCGTGGCTCTCTCCTTGAACAGTTCTGAGAAGTCAGGTACCACCATCTCAGCCCTACAAGAGATCAGACCCCGCATCTGGTTCACCTTATGAGGTCTTGAGACCTTTCCTCCTTAACACTTCCACTTGGGGGCACCATTGACCTCCCTGGGAAATAAGGACAGTGAAGTTCTAGACAGCTCCATAGACTAGGCTGTCCTCGACCCCGAGGCACCAGGGCAGGCATGCTGATCATCTCCAGCCCTCTGCTTAGAACCCAGATGAAGCTTCTGAGTTGGCATCAGGCTCTTCAGGAAGCCGCCCACCCAAACAGGGCTGTCGTGAGACTGCTGGTAGGGTGACAAGGCAAGCCGAGAAGGAACGGTTGACTGTGGGCGGAAACCTGCAGCTGCAGAGTGGTGGTAGTCAGGTGGAACCCTCTGGGGCCTCAAATATGGTCCTATGCTCTGTGCCCACTTTGCAGAAGGCTTGAATTTGCTAAAAACTCCCTGAATGTAAGTCATGGAACGCAAAGAGCCGGTCTCAGTGTGTTCTTCAGCACTGTGTGGTGGGCCTGTCAGGAAACTGACCAGGTCAACCAGGGCCATTTTCCCTCTGTTCTTGAACAGGAGGGATATCGTGGATGTGGGGTGTGAGCAAAATAAACTGCACAGTGGCTCTACTGTGATAAAAACAAACAGCTGAGACCCACCCTGGATCATGAGGGATGGTGTGAAAGAGATGTCCTAGGCAGGCTGCCTCCGTGGTTAACCTCAGGAGGTTGGGGGCCCATGAACGTTTTTTACAAAACTTCCTGTTAGATTAGTTGTAATAAATGTATTTGTAATTTTTTTTTTTTTAAAGTTAAGTCAGGAAAGAATTTCCCAGAGGCCCAGCTCTACCCTCTCCCAGCCTTGTGTAAGCACTGGTGGTTTGGGTAAAGATTAAACTTGTGCCAGTTACAGGGTCTCCCTGGTGGCGCAGGGGTTAAAGACAGCGCTATCAAGCTGTTGCTAGCCACTGCAGCACGAGTTCATTCCCCGCCAGCCAGGGAGCAATCCACATGCCCCAGCAGACCTCTCCTGCCTCACCTGCTACTCCCTTCAGCAGTCTATTTCAGTAGATCTGCCTGTTCTGCTCCCCACTCTCTCTGGTGATTCCTCTCACCCCCTGCACCTCTGACTTACACCCCAGTTCTTGTATGCATAAATAAATCAATCTTTTTTTTGGGGAAAAAAAAACAAAAACCCAACAACTTGTTCCTGTTACAAACAAAAGTTGCCCCGGTCACTGCAGTGTTTTATCATCACTTCTAAGATGCTGGGATAAGTATGAAAAACAGGATGAGAATTTACGTTTAAATACTTTAAAGTAAAATAAAAGAATTATAGTAACATTAAAACAAGGTCTGATGGGGCCTCCCCTGGTGGCGCAGGCAGTTGAGCGCTGCGCTGTGAAGCTGTCCGCAGGCTCTGCAGCGCGGGTTCGATCCCCACAGGCCAATGAGAATCCCACATGGCACAGCAGATCTCTCCTGTCTCACCCCCTGCTCCCCTCAGCAGTGTATTTCAGTCAGTCTGTTTGTTCTGTTTCCCGCTCTGTCTCTAGTGAATCCTCTCACCCTCCCGCACATCTGGCCTGTACCCCGGTTCTTGTACACATGAATAAATAAATCTTTAAAAAAAAAAAAAAAAAAAAGGAAGGTTTAATGGCTAACTCTTGTGGGCGGTGGGCCACAGGCTAGGCCAGTGCCACTGGTAGGACACCAGATAAGCTGCCTCCCAGAGGTTCCTGTCAGCAGAAAAGTTCAGGGAGACTAGGCTAGAGGCTACTTTTCAAAGGGCGTCTAACACATTCACCTGGAATAATTGGCTGAAAATGTGGACTTCTCTGTCCCACTTCCCAGGCATCTGAGCTGTGACCATAAGTAGAATCCCAAGCCCTGTCAGCAGGGAAGATACACAGGATCTTGGGACTCACTCACTTGTTACTCCCAAACTTTTTCTCTGCTGCACGGATCTCTGAGTCTTCCTGGAACCCTCTGTTGCTCTGGTAATAGGAGAAAGTGTTTCCCACAGGAAAGGCCACGGGAAGGAATCGCTTCTTTTCCAGGGCATCATAGGAATACTTGATTTTCTGGAATTCAAAGGATAGCACCTCCTGCCCGTCTTCTCCCTGTGGGAGGAGGTGTATCTGTGGTAGAGGCCCCTGACCTAGGGGCACTAGCACCTGGGAATCCCACTCAAGACCCATGTTGGGTAGTCTGGCAGGTGATCCCCCTACCTCATCGCGGTGCAAAGCGACGAGTTCAGTGGAGCCATTGTTGGGGGTTGGCACCACCTTCACGAAGGTTGCTTTGCTGGGGTCATACTCCTGCAAGAGGAAAAGCACAGAACCCTTTTCACCCCCAGTTCACAGGTCACATTGGGGAGGTTGTGGGTGTTGTAGCTCTGTGGACACATTCCAGAACATGTTCCAGAACACTGGAGCTCTGACTGCTGGTTGGGTTCAGTTGCTCCCCAGGCTGTCATTGGGACAAAAGACATCACCTTGTTGAGCTTCTGGTCCTGTATGACAAAGCAGGGTGATGGAGAGTACCTATTTCCCAGGGCTCTGATGACAGTGACAAGAATTCATAAGGGAAGAAGGCTGTCCTGCATACAATATGCTCTCAATTCACATGCAAAGCCCTGTCACAGTCCACCCGCCTCCTGCAATCACTCTGCCTCCTCCCCCACCCTATCACTATTCTAGCTTCGGCCTCTAGTGACAAGGGATGATGAGGATCTTGAGGCTGACCCTTGTCTCAGCTAAGGGACTGTGCAGGTCCTGTTTCTTTATCTGGAAAACATGGTCACACAGCTGCTCCAATGCCACCTTCTGAGATCTCCCCCAAACACCCCAACTTAAGTTCCCTCACAAGTCTTGTGCTCGTCCCAATTTCGTCTCTTCAGCGCTGACTGCTGAGTATGAGTTCTACCTTCCCCACTAATGTCATGAGAGTAATGGGTTTTGTTTTGTTTACTGCTGCTTCCCCAGAATCTAAGACACAGAGGCACCGAATGGTGCTCGATTAGCATTCTCTTCAATCCTGTGAACTGTTACCCCACGTTCCACCAGACCCCACCTCTTAGGGCGTGCGTGGGCCATGCAAGCAGGCAGAAAATAACAAGCTCCGAACTCTGGTAAGATGATGGAAGAAAAGTCTGAAGTGCTTGCTTGCAAGTCAGCCTTGTGTCAGGAGCTTTCCAGATGCTATCTCAGTGTCTTCTCACCCAAGGTGGGTGTTACGGTTCTCTTTACAGAGGGGAAATTGAAACCCAGGAGGCGGAGACACCCTGTTTGAAATTGAAACCAAGGAAGCGGAGACACCCTGTCTGAGATCTCTTGATGCAAAACCAGATGTGTCTGTCCTAACCCCATAGCTTAATTTCTCATTGTTCTCTGTTCTAGGAGAGGAAATTAAGAGCCACACTTTTAAGATACAGGCTGAAAGACAGTTGAAAGGTAAGGGGGTGTCATATTCCAGCCAACTCCTCTCCATTGTTTTTACCCCTTGATGGGGCTTTTAACTGTATTGACTTGGAGCCATGAAGTCCGGGAATTCCAGTGCCTCCCCTGATTTAAGGCTTAGTTGGGATGGGGAAGGCTTCACTCAGAAAAGACTGAGGATGCAGTTCACGTTTGGAATCAAAGGGGGTAGTGATGGGGGTTTCTGGCTCTTTCTGCAGTCCTTGCTGCTTTTCCCTTTCCTCTTCCTTCCAGTAAACACACATCTGGAATAACTGGGGAGGCTGGCTGGAGGCTGACTTCAGCACCCAGGGCTCCAGATCTGCCAGTATCATCTGAGGCAGGTTGAGGGCCATAGTGCAAAATCAACTGCTTACCCAGGTTTCACCAGGATCTCGGGCTAAGGGTCACAATGCACTTCCTTGCTGTTGTATCCTGAGGGCAGCACACAGCTTCACCAATCTCATTTTGCAGAGAAATGTAGTTAACTCCAAATGGTTAAGTCACTTGTTAATAAATCCCTCTTGTCCCCTTAAATGCTTCTATCAACAGCATTCCAAGCTTGCTTTGGTCTTGGAAGGGGAGGGTCTGAACAGCAGGGTTGTCGCTAAGTTCTCAAACCAAGCTTGACAATGAAACCCACCTTGCAGATCTATCCTCACACTTTGGAAACCATGGTAGAAGACCGATCAGAAGGAATGAAGGCAGGTCCAATTTCAGGAGAAAACCTGAGTACTCGCCAGCACAGGAGCCAGCGTTAACAGGCGCTACCGAACAGCGACATATGGCAAGCCTACGCGAAGCTTTCACAGGTAACGTAACATCTTATTCACGCTAAACGACCAAGCCGACGAGGAACTAGGCCAGGAGAAGGATCTCGCGCCAAAGGGTAGAGGGTGGCTCGCGGGAGGCCCGGGCGTCCGGGTAGGGGCCGTGCGCGCGCACTTACCGGGGTGCAGGTGAGCGCGCAGTGCGCGTGCACGGACCAATGCCCAGAGAGGACAGTGAGCGCGTGCGCGAGGCAGATGGTGGCGAGCACGAGCAGCGCGGCCTCGGGGACCTGCGCCCAGCTGCTGCCCCAGCCCCAGCAGCCGGCGGCCGCGGCGCAGAGCCAGCCTGGGTACAGCAGTCCTGCGAACGGCAGCACGGTGAGGCGCCGCGGCAGCGCCAGCCGCCGGTACGGCCATACAGCGGCCACCAGCTCGTCACCACGCTCCACAAGCGCCGGGCCGGCGGCCAGGAGCGCGCGCGGCTGTGGCCCGGCTTTGGGCAGCCCACCGGGCTGGGCTCCGCAAGGCCGAGTCCCGCAAGGCTCCGCGTTGCCCATCGCCGCCGCCGCCGCCATCTTTCCCAGCGCCGCGCTGGTTTCCGGGCAGAGGCACGCCGCGCTGGTTTCCGGGCAGAGGCACGCCTCACTTCCGGAACCATACTTCCGGTGACCGCTGGGCGCCGCCATGGGAGCCGGGGCTAGGAAAAGGCGGGGCTACATAGGGGGCCGCATCAGTAGGTGGCTACTCGGGCGCCGCCATGACAGGCCGTGCCGGAAGGAGAGGAAGGGGGCGCCATGACAGAGGGGCCCGAGCGGCTAGGGCTGCCCGCCCGCCTTGCCACGCCGGATGGAGACCGGAAAGACGAAGCAGGGCGGACGGGGCGCCACCATGACAACCCAAATCGGAGGCGCTAACACGCCTCTGCGACTGCGCGGCTTCGGCGGGGCTGCCTCTAGAGGGGCGGAGCCTGGACTCTGAGGAGGCGGGGCCACCCTGGGAAGCCGAGGGGCCCGGGGGCGGGGCCTGACACGCGAAAGGGGCGGGTTTGCCTTGGGGGCGGGGCTTGTGAAGGCTAGCTTCCGGGAGGTGTGCAGGGTGGGTTTTCCAGGACCTGCTGAGACCTCCTTGGCCAGAGGCCAGGACGGGGCTGGTTTGGGCACTGCCACAATGGGCAAGAGGGCATAGATAGAGCTGCTGCTTTAACAATAAAAACATGAAAAATTGTTCTTTATTTCAAATTATATTTTATTCTGTAATAGTTACTTTCCTGAAACATAAATGCTATTGTTTGAACAAACCCACAATAGGGCTAATTAACAGTGACAATTGGTGGCAGTCAACAGTAGGGTAATTAATGTGTGCGAATAAAGTATAACAATATTTTTATAATTCTTTGTTCTCTGGTCAAGCAATTTATTTGAAGTACCTTTTAAGCTATTTAACATTACATTTTGTAAGCTCAGTTTTTTTTTTTTTTTAGATTATGCATACAAGAACTGGGGTACAGACCAGAGGTGTGGGTGGTGAGAAGATTCACCAGAGAAAGAGTGGGGACAGAACAGGCAGACTGACTGAAGTACACTGCTGAGGGGAACAGCAGGCTAGTCAGGAGAGGTCTGCTGTGCCATGTGGGTAGCTCCCTGGCTGGCTGGGGATGGAACTCCTGCTGCAGAGGCTGTGGATAGCTTCACAGTGTGCCTTAACTCCTTGCACCACCAGGGAGGCCTTGTAGGCTCTGTTTTTGTATATTCTTTAGATACATAAATGTGACTTTGCAAAAGGAGAAGGTAAATGCAATAGATAGTAGATAACATTCTATATTTAATAAAAATAACTTTTTTTCTGTCCCATTTCACAGTAGGTATTTTTTATTCTGAGTTTTCTAATAATACTTCTCCAATAATACAGTAAATATTGCAACTTGTAGGACATCATTTCTGTTATGTAGTGGTAAAACTAATGAAATAATATCACTTTCACTTGCTGCTCTACTTTTATCAAGGCCATAATTACTCTGATTCTTGGTGTTATTCCAATGAGCTAAATATCCTGTCAGCATGGATTTTACTTTCAAGCAACAACAGACTTTTTGACTTGTAGGATTTAGTTTCTAGCACTCCAAAAGAGATTTTTTTCTGTAGAAAAAAAGCTACTGGGTTAATCAAATTGTCACATGTATAAATTAATCTTATGCCACCATCTGTGTCTGAAATACTCATTTTTAAACACTTCAAAGCACATAGTATGTCATAAGTTAAACATCCCTTTCTCAGACAGCTTGGTTTTAAAAGATAGAGATAATTTGAAGTTGTGAAATCAAAGTAGAATTCCATATAGTTACATTTTTAGTGAAGAAACTGAAAACTCCCTTTTTTATTTGGCTGCCTTTTTCTGATGATGTTTTGAATTCTGAAGCAGCTTTATTTTAAAAAAGGACTCAGTTTTTCACTGTGTGAGTTTTTGCCATACAGTTGGATAGTAACTTAGGGGCAGTAACAGTCAGTTGGCTGGGCTTCTTGTGGCCTCGTCAAAGATCATCAAAGAACTATGGAGAAACAGTATGGAAATTACTTTTTCCTATAGCTGTTTTCTCCATTCTAAACATCAATGTTTTCTTACACTTTGAAAATATGATTTTATGGTAGGTCAACTTAAAAAATTATTTTATTAGAACAGTTTTAGATTCAAAGAAAATTGAGAGAAAGGTGCAGTGATTGCCTCTCTTCCCACATTTATAGACTTCTCCATTATAAAAAATCCCCCAACAGAGTGGTACATTGTCAGAAAGTTGTACATTCTTTGGATAATGAAATGTATCCATCATCATAATGTGATAGAGAGTAGTTCTACTGCCCTAAAGTCCTCTGTGCTCTGCTTATTCATCCTTTCTCCCCTCCAACCTGGCAATCATTGATCTTTTTACTGTCTCTATACATTTGGCTTTCCCAGAATATCATAATAGTTGGAATAATACAGTATGTAGCCTTTTCAGATTTACTTAATAATATGCTTTCAGAATTCCTGCAGGTCTTTTTATGGCTTGATAGAACATTTCTTTTTAGACCTGAATATTACTCCATTATCTGGAGGTATATCAAGTTATCTTCCACCTACTCAAAGACATTCCATTTGCTTCCACGTTTTGACTTGCCATAAATAACTGTTCACATTGCCTTTTTTTTTTTTTTTGGTGACAACATCACATTTAATTATTAATTACAAGCTTTATTGAGATATAATTGAATATAACATTTTGTAAGTTGAGGGTGTGTAATGTGATGATTTGATACATATCTATACTGTGAGATGTTTATCACAATAAAGTTAGTTAATATATTCTTTTTTTTTTTTTTTTTTATAGAGGCATGTTTTTATTTATTTGTTTGTTTGTTTGTTTATACATGCACTGGGTACAGTCAGAAGCGCGGGAGGGTGAGAGAATTCACCAGAGCCAGAGCGGGGAGCAGAGCAGGCAGAAGGACCGAAGTACACTGCTGAGGGGAGCAGCGGGCGGCAGGAGAGGTCTGCGCGCCATGTGGGACCCTCCTCTGGTGGTCGGGGAGCAGCCGGGGATCGAACCTGCGTCGCAGAGGCCGCGGGCAGCTTCACAACCCAGCGCTCAACCGCTGCGCCACCGGGGAGGCCCAAAGTTAGTTAATATATTCTTTACTTTACATCATTTCTATTTTGTTGTTCTGGTGAGAACACTGATGCTTTACTCTTCTAGCAACTTTGAAGTTGCTTGTACATTCAGCACTGATGACTATAATCACCATGCTATACATTAGCTACCCAGAATTTATTCATCTTATAACTATAAGTTTGTACTCTTTGACCAATATCACTCCATTTTCCCCAACCCTCAGGCCATGGTAACTACCATTTTACTCTTTCTGAGTTCCATGGTTTAGATTCCACATGTAAATGAAGTTATACAGTACTTGTTCTTCTCTGTGTGACTTCTTTCCCTCAGCCTAATGCCCTCAAGTTTCACACATGTTGTCACAAAAGAGTTTCCTCCTTTTTTAATGAGTGAATATTTTTTTGAGTGAGTTTGTTTGTTTGTTTATTTATTTATTTATTTATCTGTTTAGCTATACAAGAGCTGGGATGTAGGCCAGAGGTGGTGGGGTAGGGTGAGAGGATTCACCAGACACAGAGTGGGGAGCAGAACAGGCAGATTGACTGAAATACTGCTGAGGGAAGCGGGGGGGCAAGATAGGAGAGGTCTGCTGCGCCATGTGTGTTAGCTCCCTGTGTGGAGATCAAACTTGTGTTCAATGGCTGCTGATAGCTTCACAGTGCTGAGACTTAACCCCTTGTGCCACCAGGGAGGCCACTAGATACTTCATTATATCACTCTTAAAAATATAAAATGAACCATATTTTCCTTATCCATTTATTGGTTGATGGACTCTAAAGTTGTTTCCATGCTTGGCTGTTATGAATAATGCTGCAATAAATGTGTAGCTATCTCTTTGGGATAATGATTTCATTTTCCTTGAATATATACCCAGAATTTCTGGATCATGTAGTGGTTAATTTTTTTATGAACCTCCATATTGGGAGGCTATACCGATTTACATTCCCACTAATTGTATACTGTTAAAAGAACAAAAATCATCTCAGTGAACTTAAAGATCTAATGAACTCATGAATCATCCCATCAAGCCAATAGAAAGGAGCTCCAGAAGAGCTATACAAAATAGAATGCTTTTACTGGCAAAAAGAGGGTGAGATAGGAAAAGAGGAAATTGTTTCAGGCAGGATCACCTTCCTGAGGGGAACTATAAATGGTCAATTAGGCAGATTACTCATTAGTGTTGATATGGGTAATTCCAGATTGCCTGGGTAAAGGTTAAATGCAATTTCTCAGTGAGGTTAAACTACTTAAGTATTAAGTTCAGTTTGGTGACATAACTCATAGCGCAAACACATGATTCTATTTTGGGCCTGTCATCTCTCCTTTTTTTTTTTTTTAAATAGTACAAAGCTTCTGTTTTCTCCACATCCTCACCAGCATGTTATTTCTTTTTGATAATGGCCATTCTCACTGTGTGATGTGATATTTCATTGTGGTTTTGATTTGCATTTCTTTGTAGTTAATATTAAGCACCTTTTCATGCACCTGTTGGCCACTTGTTTGTTTCTTTGGAAAAATGTCTACTCAGTTCTCATTTTTTTTAAGATTTATTTTATTTATTTATGCATACAAGAGCTGGGGTGTAGGCCAGAGGTGTGGGGGATGAGAGGAATCACCAGAGAGAGAGTGGGGAGCAGAACAGAAATACACTGCTGAGAGGAGCAGTGGGTAAGACAGGAGAGGTTTGCTGTGCCATGTGGGTTAGCTCTCTGGCCGGGGATTGAACTCATGCTGCAGTTAACTTGATAGCTCTGAGACTTAACCCCTGTGCACGCCACCAGGGAGGCCCTCTTCTCATTTTTTAATTGGATTTTTTTTTGTTATTTAGTGGTATGAATTTCTTATATATTTTGGCAATTAACACTTATCAGATACATGATTTGCAAATATTTTCTCCTATTCAATAGGATGTCCTTTATTTTGTTGATGGTTCAGTGCAGTTTGATGTAATCTATGTTCATTTTTGCTTTATTTTGGTGTCAAATCCAAAAAATCATTGCCAAGATCAATATCAAAGAGCTTACTACCCTATGCTTTCTTCTAGGAGTTTTATGATTTAGTCTACAACACTCAATCCATTTTGAGATTTTTTTTGTGAATGGTATAAGTTAGTGGTTCAGTTTCATTCTTTTGCAAATTGATATCCATTTTCTCCAGCACCAATTATTTAGAGACTATGTTTTCTCCATTGTATTGTATTTTTTTGTCTCCTTTGTCATAAATTAGTTGACCGTAAATGTGTGGGTTTTATTTCAGGACACTTGATTCAATTTCATTAATTCATATGTCTGTTTTTATGCCAGTAGCATACTGTTTTTTATCACTATAGCTCTGTAATATAGTTTGAAATAAGGAGGCATGATGCCACTTGCTTTATTCTTCTTTCTTATGATTGTTTTATTTGTGATCTTTTGTAGTTGTATACAAAATGTAGGACTCTTTGTTCTATTTCTCTGTATAATGCCATCAGGATTTTGATAGGTATTACATTGAATCTATAGATTATTTTAGGTATTGTAGGCATTTTAAACTATTAATATTCCAAATCCATAAGTATGTAATGTCTTTCCATTTATTTGTGTTTTTAATGTCTTTCATCAATATTTTAGTAGCTTCCCATGTATACACTTTTCACCTCCTTGGTTAAATTTATTCCTAGGTATTATATTCTTTGTGATGCAATTACAAATGGGACTGTTTTCTTAGTTTCTCTTTCTGATAGTTCTGATATATTAGTGTATAGAAACATAGAAACACAACTGATTGCCTAGCCTGCAACTTTTCTGAATTTATTAGTTTCAACAGTTTTTTTTTTTTGAGTCTTTAGGGTTTTCTACATGTACTATTAAGTCATCTGAAAATAGAGACAATTTTACTACTTCCTTTCCAAATCGTAGCCACTTTGGAAGCCAATTTTTTTGTTGTTGTTGCTCTGGCCAGGACTTCTAATATTATGTTGATAAGAGCAGGCATACTTGTCTTGTTCCTGATCTTAGAGGAAAAGCCTTCAGCTTTTCACCCTCAAATATGATGTTTCTTGTGGGTTTGTAACATGTGGACTTTATTGCATTTGTGTACATTCCTTCTATACCCAATTTGTTGAGCATTTTTTTTTTTACCATGAAAGGATATTGTATTTTGTCAAATGTTTTTTCTGCATCTATGAACTAATCATGATTTTTATTCTTTATTTTGTTAATCTGGTATATAATATAGGTTGATTTGCATATGTTGAACTATTCTTGTATCACGGGAATTAATCCTACTTGATCATGGTGTATGATCTATTTAATGTATTGTTGAATTTGATCTGTTAATAGTTTGATGAGAATTTTTACACCGGTGCTCATCAGGAATACTGGTCTATAATTTTCTTTTTTTGTAGTGTGCTTATCTAGTTTTGATATCAGGGTAAAGTTGGTCTGACAAAATGAGTTTGAAAGTGATCTCTACAATGCTATTTTTGGGATGTTTGAGATGGAGTGGTATCAGGTTTTTTTTTTTTAAAGATTTATTTATTTATGCATACAAGAACTGGGGGTAGGCCAGAGGTGTGTGGGGTGAGAGAACTCACCAGAGACAGAGTGGGGAAAAGAACAGGCAGACTGACTGAAATACACTGCTGAGGGGAGCAGCGGGTAAGATAGGAGAGGTCTGCTGCGCCATGAAAATAATATGCCACAGTATAGTTTTTTTGTTTGTTTGCATTTATCCTGCTTGGAAAATCTTGAGCTTCCTGGATCTGTGTTTTGGTGTCTGTGATATTGTGATTTATAACAATAAATATATATTTGGCCTTCCTTTCCATTTGTGACACAGAGCTCCTAAAAACTTTTGAGTTTCCTAAGTGATAAGAGTCATAAAGGTGTCTTGATAGTCATAAGAAATCACCTGATATTCATATCAACACCTGAGTTTATACAAAGGTGACTTTTGGGGAAAAAAAAGAGAAGCTTTTTGATAGAGGCTGGTTGCTAGGAGACCCAATCATGTGATTAGGCGGTTGAAAGTTTCAGTCCCACTCTTCTGACTTCTAGGTGGTGGAGAGGGGTTGAATCAATCATCAACGACCAGTGATCCAGTCTTTCAGTTTATGTGTTGAAGTTTCCATAAAATCCCCAAAGAAAGGGGTTTGGAAAGCTTGCAGGCTGGTGACTCATGAGGACTTAAGAGAGTGGTGTGCTCAATGGAAACATGAAAGCTCTGTTCCCTTTCCCCCATACCTTGCTCTGTGTATCTCCTCAATATGGTTGTTTCTAAGTTCTAGCCTTTCATAACACACTTATAATTTGATGAGTACACTGTTGTTATGAGTTCTGTGAATACTCTGGCAAAGTAATTGAATCTGATGAGGTAGTTGTAGAACTTCCGAGGTGTAGCTGATCCATCACAAGCACAGGTGACATCCTGGAGTTGCCATTAGCATCTGAAGTGGAGAGGGGCTCAGTCTTGCTGAACCCAGCTCTTCACTTAAGCAATCGGATGCTATCTTCAGGTAGATGGTGTCAGGAGTGAGTTAATTGCTTGGTGGTGGTGGAAAAAAACACACTGTGGATGACATTAATGTGGGGAAATTCTCAGTCAATATTGTTTCAAAGATGTTTTTACTTCCTTTTTTTCTTCTTCTGGAATTCCCATTACATGTGTGTTACACCTTTTGTAGTTGTCCCACTCTGCTTAGATTCCCTTCCCCGCCCCCCCCCCATTTTTGTTGTTTCTTTTTCAATTTGGAGGTTTCTATTGAGATATCTTTAAGCTCTGAGATTCTTCAGCCATGTGCAGTCTCTTAATGTGCCCATCAAAGGCATTCTTTATTTCAGTTAATTTTTTAAAAGATTTTTATTTATTTATTTATATAAGCACTGGGTACAGTCGGAAGCGTCGGAGGGTGAGAGAATTCACCAGAGCCAGAGCGGGGAACAGAACAGGCAGACTGACGAAACACACTGCTGAGGGGAGAGGTTTTTGCGCCATGTGGGACCCTTGCCGGCGGGTGGGGATCAAACCAGCGCTGCAGAGGCTGCGGGCAGCTTCGCAGCCCAGCGCTCAATCGCTGCACTACCAGGGGAGGCCCTATTTCAGTTAATTTTTTAAGAGATTTATTTTTTTTTAAAAAATTATGCATATAGGAACTGGGGGGTAGGCCAGAGTTGCTGGGGGAGGCAAGAGACAGAGTGAGGAGCAGAGCAGATGGCTCTACTGAAACACACGGCTGAGAGGAGGAGCAGGTCAGAGAGGAGAGTTCTGCCAGTGCCATGTGGGTCAGCTCCCTGGCCAGGGATTGAATTCAGGCTGCAGTGGCTGGTGATAGCTTGATAGCGCTGACTTTAACCCCTGCACCACCAGGGAGTCCCTAATGTAGCATTTCTTGTTGTGTTCTTAGGATTTCCATCTCCCTACTTATGTTGCATCTATTCTTGCATTTGTCTATTTTATCCATTACAGTCCTTAGCATATTATCATAATTGTTTTATGTTCTTGGTCTGATAGCTCCAACATTTCTGCTGTGTCTGATTCTGATGTTTGTTCTGTGTTTTTCACCCCTCGGCATGTTTTATAATTATTTTCTTGACAGCCATACATTTTGTACTGAGTAAAAGGATCTACTGTCACTAGATCTTTGTTTATGTGGTAGTGAAGGGTGGGGGAGGGGAAGCATTCTACAACTTATAATTGGATCTCAGTCTTTTTAGGCAGTTGTGCCTAAACTGTGAATCTCACAAGTGTTTCTCAGCACTCTCACCTTTTGGTGGGAAAGAATGGATAGCATGGTCTAAAGATGGGCATTTCCCTTTCTTGGGTAAATTAGATTCTGATAATGTTATGGAGCAATGGACTTGCTATTCAATGTGCATAGAGGCCAATACTATGACACCAGGCTTTGAAAAAAGAAAGAAATGTTATTGCAAATCACTTGGCAAGAAGGCTGGACTTAAATGCAAATCTGCCTCCCTGGTTAAAAAAGGGAATGAGGTTTTAGGGGAAGGGGTTGAGAAAAAAGGAATTAAATTGTGTTGGTTAAGGAGTGGGCTAAGGGCAAAGAAATGTGGAGTTGGCTGAGGTTCAGGCTAGTTACAGAGCAGTTCGTACAAGAAAAAGTATGAGGAAGCTTTTCCCCCCAGATAACTGGAATTTTGAATTTTTGTTGGTTGGGAAGTTCTGGGTAGTCCCATCTTCTGCATTTTCAGTCTCTTGGCTTCAGCCTGCCTTGGAGCTCAGCTCAAGGTTAGTCTCTTCTGCTTTTCAGGCTGGCTTAGCTACAGATAAACTGAGTTTGTGCCTCAAAGAGAAGTTAGATACATTCTTTTCTTTTGTGCTTTAGGATCTGAGAACAATTTTTTTTTTTAAAAAGATTTATTT
Source organism: Talpa occidentalis (assembly GCF_014898055.3). Taxonomy (NCBI): domain Eukaryota; kingdom Metazoa; phylum Chordata; class Mammalia; order Eulipotyphla; family Talpidae; genus Talpa; species Talpa occidentalis. The sequence goes on from NW_023601212.1 coordinate 48,243,192, forward strand.
ATTTATTTATACAAGCACTGGGAGGAGGGTGAGAGAATTCACCAGAGCCAGAGCGGAGAGCAGAGGTACACTGCTGAGGGGAGCAGCAGGCGGCAGGAGAGGTCTGCTCGCCATGTGGGACCCTCACCCAGCCTCTGGGGATCCAACCGAGGCTGCAGAGGCTGCGGGCAGTTTCACAACCCAGCACTCAACTGCAGTGCACCGGGGAGGCCCAGGATCAGAGAGCAATTTAACCATTTAACCTCAGTTATAATACCCCAGCAGGTTATGGTCTGGATAATTAGTTTTCTCTGAGGTTAGTTTTGTTAAGAGGGATGGAGTGCTCTGCTGTATTTCTAAATGTTTCTTTTTTTTTTTAGGTACTAGATTATTTTATTTTTCTTAATTTAAAAAAAATTTTGATCTTTTTAAACAATATTTTATTCCCCCCACCCCCTCAGGTTGAGTCCCCACAGAATTTCCTTCCCCAAGGCACCAGTGCACCATCACCACAGTCCCCTGTGCTCCTCCCTCCCTCCCTCTGATCCCTCTCCCTCCTTCTCCCGTGCAGGATGTCTCTGATTTGTAATTGTCTGTTTTTGCTTTGTTGTGTTTTGTACTGTTATTATTATTTTTTTTACATGTCTTATTTGGTTCCCCTCTATTCCTGTTATAAGTGAAACCATCTGATATTTTTCTTTTTTCTTCTGGCTTCTT